>NW_022589723.1:31210356-31578177 GCF_004348235.1 Phoca vitulina
CGGGGGCGCCCAGCGAGTGCGGCCGCCGGGCCCGCCGGGGACCCCGGCCCCGCGCACCGTGACCCCGCGCCGCGCGGGGCTCTACTCCGCCGGGGTCTGCGTCCCGGGGCCTCGCCCTCTCCGGGTCGCCTTGGGCCCCAGTTGGGCCGCTTGTTTCTGGGTCTGTTTGTCTCTTGGACTCCCTGCCTCTAGGTCTCTTTCTGCCCCGGTGTGTCCGTTTCTTTTCCCCGTCGCTGCTCCAGGGTCTCCTCCATCTCGGTTCCAGGCTCAGTGGAGGAGTCAGGGTCTCTGTCCCGCTGGCCCATCTTGCCATTTGAGCCCAGATCCTGGTCTGAATCCTGGTTACTGCGCAGGCTGCACCAGGAGACGCACTGAGGACAGGACAGCGTCCTCCTCATCCTCATTTCCATTGCCATTCCAAGCTGGAGACTTCTCTTGGCCTCCTTCTCTTGCTCTTGCAATAATCAAGCCAGGCAGAGCATACTCTACCCTAAGCACTACCACATTTAGACCTCTCTACAACCCTGGGAGGGACAAGGAAGGTTTGATTGCTCCCATTTTACACACAGGGAAACTGAGGGTGGAGGGGGTGAAGTGACTTGCCTAAGGGCATGAGGCTAGGGAGCAGCAGATGTAGGATCAGAACCCTGGTTTTCAGACTCAGAAGGTCATTTCCCACTCATTCTTCAATGGTGCCTTCCTTGTGCTGGCCAGACTGGTTGCCTCAATATCCCACACATTTTTCTTGTTCTAAAACTGGGGAATCAGTCATCAGGCTAGGATAGGGAGAGGAGCTCAGATTAAATGACCTATTTAAGGTCCCTTCCAAGACCCAGATGCCATGATTTTTCATTCCTTAGATCTCCAGTGTTCCCATGATTTAGAGCCATTTCGTCTCTGTACCTGGTAGTTGTCTTACCCATTTGTTGCTAGTTACCCTTAATAATGACCCATATTTTGCAGATCTAACAGTCTGGCATATATTCATTTATTGTCAGGCCCATCGGCAGCACTTGACTTAGGTGAGCACTCCCACTTGCTTCTCTTAGTGATCTCATCTGGTCATCAAGGCTTTAAGTGACATCTATTTTTTTTTTTTTTTTTAAGTTCTTTGTTTATTAATTCTCTCATGAAAACTCTGCACCATCACCACAGAAAAAGTCACTGTGGAAGTTTTACTCCTTCTGTTGTCCAATCTCCAGCTCACTTTTTGCCAGCACCAAAATTGGCTTTTCCAGTCCCCCTGACTTTCTTCATTCTGTTCTTGCATTCCTTTTGTGTGTTCTTGAGGTCTTTTTCTTCGAATACAGGCCATGTCTTGCAAGTCGAGGTTTGGGTTCATTTTCCTTTGCATAATCCAAGGAATCATAAATCACGCCAAAGCCAGTTGTCTTGCCACCACCAAAATGGGTTCTGAATCCAAATACAAGGATGACATCTGGTATGGTCTTGTATGTTTTTGGCTAGTTTTTCCTGAATTCCTGCCTTTCCAGGGTGAAGAACATCAATTACCATTTGTTTCTGCTGAAATACTCTGTTGGTCATGAACTTCCTGGTCCAGATATTTATTGTCGTTCATGATGGTGGCCGAGCTTCAGGCAGCCAGGGAGGAAAAGAGCTTAAATGACATCTTTATGCAGAAGATGCCCAAATATATACTTTCAGCCTGGGCCATCTCCCCTGAACGCCAGACATATATCCCACCACCTGCTCAGTATTTCCATTGGCTGTCTAATAGGCATCTCTATTAAACATGTCCAAAAGAGAGCTCTGATCTTCCCCGCTAAACTTGCGCCTCCCACAGTCTCTCCGTCTCAGGTCCTAGCAGCTCCGTCCTTCCCGCTACCACCTGATCCAAGTACCATCACCTCTCACCTGGGTTATTGCAGGAGCCCCCTCGTAGTTCTCCTTTTCTCTGTCCTTGTGCCCTTCAGTCTTTTCCCAATACAGCCCGAGTCATCCTGTTAAAATGTGCACAAGATCATGTCACATGTCTGCTCAAAACCCACAAGTACCTTCCATCTAATATTTAAAAAAAGAAAAGAAAAAGAGATTTATTTACTTATTTTAAAGAGAGAGAGCGCGAGAACATGTGCACGAGAGAGAGCACAAGCCGGGGGGAGGAGCAGCGGAGAAGGTGAGAGAGAATCTCCAGGAGATTCTCTGCTGAGTGACCACGAGGGGCTTGATCCCAGGATTCTGAGAGCATGACTCAAGCCGAAATCAAGAGTCAGATGCTCAACTGACTGAGCCACCCAGGTTTCCCAAAAGCCAAAGTCCTTTTTATGATGAGAAGCCCTGTAGTGGCCAGCTCCCTCCCTCTATCCTTTAGACCTTTGCCCACCTAGTTCAGTCTGGAACTCTGCCTCCCCACCCCTCCTGTCCTCACAACATCCCCCTTTTCCTTACCCCCCTTCTTTCTAACGTGTTTGACATTTTACTTATTTTATTCTTAGTCTGTCCACTCAACAGAATGAGAGCTTCATGAGGACAGGGAATTTTTTTTTTTTTTTAAGATTTTATTTATTTATTTGACAGAGAGAGAGACAGCGAGAGCAGGAACACAAGCAGGGGGAGTGGGAGAGGGAGAAGCAGGCTTCCCGCCGAGCAGGGAGCCCGATGTGGGACTCGATCCCAGGACCCTGGGATCATGACCCGAGCCGAAGGCAGACGCCCAACGACTGAGCCACCCAGGCGCCCGAGGACAGGGATTTTTGTCTGCTGACTTCCCTGCTGAATTCCAAGCAGCTAGACCAAGACCTGGAGCTGTATAGGGGCCAGGGGGCCAAGATAAAAGATACAAATCACCGCCCACAGGGACAGTAGTGTCCTAAGTGACATGGGGTGGCAGGGAGAATGGGAACAAGAGGACGGACTGTGTGATGGGGTGGGGGGCAGTAAGGAAGAAGTCTTCACAGAACTATTGATTGTTGTAGATGTTTGACCTGGTCTTGACAATTTAAGGAGGGTAGAGCTGATGGTGAGGGGAGAAACACACTCTGCAGAGGCCCAGTGGTACAAGAGTACAGGAAATGGCAGATCCAATCGTTACCTGCACAGATCTCCATGGACCACCCCTTACGGGTCAGAGGGAGCATAGTGGTGAACAAGATGGTTCTTGCCTGCCTGGTGCTTAGTCTAGCACCATGAGGGAGACAGACAAGGAGGCAGGCAACTCTAATACTGTGCGCTTTAGGCTGTGATGGGATACAGGGAGGAGGGGCATCGAGGCTAGACCCAGAGGGAAGAACAGAAGGCTTCTGGAGGAAACAAATACCTGAACCAGTGTAAGTGGAATGTGGCAGGTGTGAACTGGGCAGGAGGGCAGGGTGGGAGATAAAGCCAAACAAGAAGGCTAGGGTTAGATGGGGCAGGCCACGTATTGTTGCCTGGTGAGCAGTTGATGATTCAACCGTCAACTGAATGAATGAGTCAACGAACAAGGTGTCACCATATAAAGAGTGTCACTAAATCCATAAGCCACACACAAAAATCCAATTAATTCCTCTGTATTCATATTTGAGCACACAGACTGTGGTGGGGAGTGGGTAGGAAGGGTAACAGGCTCAGGCCACAGCCAGATCCAGCGTAAGGAATAAGAGCCACGATTCTTGTCCTGCCTCTTGCTTGTGACTTTGCTATGTGACCTTGCCCAACTTCCTTCCTCTCTGTGGGCCTCAGCTTCACCATTGAGAAAAATAAGAGGGCTGGGGTCTGATGCACATTTCAGAGAAGGAGTTCCAAAGAGTTCATGCCATTAAAAGTGGATGTAGTACCCATCTTAATTTCTTTCTTTTCAGTCCATCGACAAAATATTCCATTATATCCCCCCTTTCAAATGGTACCATGGAATGCCTCCAAGGGTGTATGGGGTGTTCATGAGTGGATGACCACAGATGGCTAATGAGCATGTTCAGGTGAACATCATTAACCACTGTCATGGTTTTTACCACTAAACAGGTTAAATTGTTAATCTTAGTTATTTACATATTAATTTATAGCCATATTGGACCATGAGGAAGTATGAGGAGCATTGACAGCTATACTACAAAAATCTGATGCTGAGGAGAGTGATAATTTTGCAAATTTGCCTCAAGTTGATCCTCATCAGAAAAGAATGGTATAGTTTTCGGGGCACCTGGGTGGCTCAGTCATTAAGCATCTGCCTTCGGCTCAGGTCATGATCTCAGGGTCCTGGGATCGAGCCCCGCATCGGGCTCCCTGCTCCGCGGGAAGCCTGCTTCTCCCGCTCCCACTCCCCCTGCTTGTGTTCCCTCTCTCGCTGTGTCTCTCTCTGTCAAATAAATAAATAGAATCTAAAAAAAAAAAAGGTATAGTTTTCTATCAAAAGTCATTAGTCACTAATAAGCAAAGCCAGGCGCCCCTCTTTCTCTCTTTAAAATAAATAAATCTTTGGGGTGCCTGGGTGGCTCAGTCAGTTAAGCGTCTGCCTTCGGCTCAGGTCATGATCCCAGGGTCCTGGGATCGAGCCCCACATCGGGCTCCCTGCTCGGCGGGAAGCCTGTTTCTCCCACTCCCCCTGATGTGTTCCCTCTCTCCCTGTGTCTCTGTCAAATAAATAAATAAGATCTTAAAAAAAAAAGATCCTAATTAATGTTTTTTAGTGAATGTTAAAAGAAGTTGCTCATTTATTATATGCCATGCAAAACTGATGAAAGTTTTGAATCACTAAGGGAGTCCTCGAGAATAGAGTATTACTGTGAAAGGGGTTTCCAACAATGTCGGGGAGCACTTGCCTAAGTAGCCTCTGAGATCTCAGTAGGCTCTGTGACTCGAAATCCAGAATTGAAGGACCACGTGCTCTGTAGGACCCACAGTGGGGGGCTGTGGCGCTCAGACCATTCTAGAGTAGATGACAAAATCCCCCACTGTGGTGATTTTAAAACATGGGTACGAGTTCTCTAGCACTTCTCCCTTCAAGAAGTAGAGTCTACTTGCCCTCCCTTTGGATACAGGCTGGACTTAAGGACTCGGGCCTAAAGGAGAGGATATGGTGGCGGTGAAACTTCTTGGCGGCTTGGCTTCTGAGGTTAGTCACAAAAGTAGACGCAGCTCCCACCTGGCTTTCTCTGGGGGACATGCGCCTTTGGAGCTCTGAGTTACCATGTGAGAAGTCTGGCCACCTTGAAGCTGCCAAGCTGGAGAGACCATGAGGGGAGGTCACATGGACAGAGAAATGCTACAGGAGCCAAATGTGGGAGGAAACCTTCTCCGTGTCCAACCCCAGGTCCCGTCTGACTACAACCACGTAGGAGACCCTGAGACCAGTTAACCCCCAGCACTGTGAGAGCCAGTAATAATAACAAATGGCTGCTACCGTTTTATGCCACTAAGTTTGGGGTGGTTTGTTGTTACATAGTCCTAGATAACCAGACAACTCCTGGAGTCTTTACTGGGTTGGGTTCACCATTCGAACCACTCACTGCCTCCCTTCCCCATTCATCCCCTTTTAAGGAAGCTACACAAGTTAGATACCTTTATGGTATCTTCACCCTTCACATTCAAAACCACCTCCCGCACTGCGCCTCTGCTCAAGCCCTCTGAGCCCATGGGATGCGTCTCCTCTCCATCTGACATGTCTTTCCACCCCTCACCGCTAAATCGCTAACCAATTCATGGAATTGTGGGATGTTTTTATTTTCTTCTTTGTGTTTTCTATGTTTTTAACACTTTGTTGACACGGGACACATGTTATTTCTGGAATCAGAAATATTAAATGTAACTTAGTGGTGAAAAAAAATAATCTTCAGTTTGGGATGATGAAAATGTTCTGGAGATAAATAGTGGTGATGGTTGCCACTATACCCTGAAAACTGTACCCTGAAACCTGGCTAAATGGTAAATTTTATGTTATGTATATTTTACCACAATGGAAAAATATGTATACAATCCCTTAAAACTCAACTCAAGTCCCGGCTCCTTCAAAGTGACCACCCAGGCCTCGCCCGCTTGTCTGTATCACTCAATAGGCCCTGGATTATTTCTGCCTCATATGGGCAATTCTTCATTTACATAATTAGTTTGTCTCAGTCTTGTGTCTCAGATGACCACTAGAAGCTCCCTGAGGGCAGAAACTGGCATTACACAGGTGATCGTGCCTATGGTACATTTATAAAACAATTTATTTAAAAAATTGCCTGGAAATTGGAACACATTTCCCTAAAGAATTGACATGACAAATGATGGCTCTGTTCTCAGACTAGCCAATCAAAACCTCTTAAACTCATTAAATATCTGACATGTTGTATGTTGGCAATGGAAATGTATCGCAGAAAACAATGGAAATACTGGCAATTAAACAAAACAGAACATCAATGGAAAGGCTGACAAGTTTGGGATTGAATTAGTAACAAATATATATATTTAAAAAGATAATTATTAACTAGATAAAACAAAGTTCTGCATGAATGAAAATGACTCAAAGTTTATTACATGACTCATGTCTGAATATATTTGCATAATTACAATGATGTGTAAGCACTGAATATTAGTCTAAGTAAAATTACAATAGTATATTGAAAAGATGAGGGGGATGGGAAATGTGTGTGTTTGGTGCAAATGGGAAGGAAAACAGTTAAATTCTAAGTTTGCATAGTGGAAATGCCACTAAATAATGCATAAAAACTGAAAAAAATCGGTAACATTACACACATTTTATTTAGAGAGTTGTTTTAGAACTTGACTATATAAAGCTATGTGTCTGTGAAATTGGGATAAAAGTAAAACTAAAAAAAAAAAAAAAGTGACACAATTCTCTGTATGGTTCAGTCAGATGCCCTCCTGCCCTGAATCATCCTTCCTCCTCCGCTCTCTAGGCAAACACTGATCCACTGCCCCATTCCCATCACTGCCTTGCTGCACCCAACAGCTCGCTCCTGTCTGGAACCACAGCTCCTCAACGCCCACCTCTGCTCAAGGCCAGCCTGCCCCAGCAAGCCTGGGATTCAGACGGCTCCTTTCTGGCGCCCCTTTATGAAAACCGCTGCACATCCGGCATAATGGGGCTGAGACCTGCTCTCTCCCAGGGGCTCTGGATGCTCTGTTGCAGCTGAACACACTGACCTTGGCAGGATGGGCACACTGCCTTCAGCAGAACCGAAAGGTAGGTAATATGAGTCACATTGTCCACCCCACTCCCTCTTCTTTTAAGTAGGCTCTACGCCCAATGTGGGACTCGAACTCACAGCCCCGACATCAAGAGTTGCATGCTCTACCGACTGAGCCAGCCAGGCGCCCCATCTACCCCGCTTTGGAAGATGCACCCCCTCCTGCTGGAGACTGTGTCCACCCACAGCCTCTGGGGGCCAGGGCCCTCCCCCCAGGCCCCTTCTGTGCAATAACCTTTTTCCTCCTCATTGTTCCCCATCAAAGCGTGTCTCCTCCGTGACCCGCCCTCTCCTGTGGTCCTCAGACAAACTAAGCCTGTGGAAGTGAAGCAAGCCGAGGAGCTGGGGCCAGATGCAGAGCACCCTTGGCACTCATTATCCAAGGCCCGGCACACTCCAGCCCTAACCTTCTGCCTGTTCCTTTCATTGCCCCCCACACTCAGGTTCCCGCTTCCCAGTGTGCCAGCTACCTCCTCCACCCCCTGCTTTATCCCTTCATGCCTGTGCAAAGAGAATACTTTACCTGGAACGACTTTCTCCCACCTGGGGAAACTCATTCCTCCAAACTTACTCCAAGTGCTACCTCCTTTGTGCAGCCTTCCCTGACCATCTTTTTTTCCATTGCCCAGAAAAAATAACAGCTCCTGTTTGTTGAGTGCTGTGTGCCAGATACGAGGAGCTTGGTGTGCATTTTCTCATATCAGAGCTTGTAGCAACTCCATCCTGTAGGACCATCATTAGTTCTAGGTTATAAAAGAGGAAGCTGAAGCACAGAGAGGTTAAGTAACTCGCTCAAGGTCACACAGTGGGAAGTGATTCAGTGGGAGTCAGGACAGGTCAAAGCCCACACTCCTAACTGCTGTCCTGCTCTGCCCCCTGGGAGCTCACACAGCATTCAACAGAGTTCCCTTTGTGCTCACCCTCTTTTGTTTACATGGCCATCTCCACTTCTGGATTAAGAATCTTTAGAAAGTAGAGAATGTGTCTGGCTCCTCTGAACATCCTCAGATCCCTGGATCCCTCAGCATGAGCGAGGCCCATGGCAGCTGTTGAATTCACGTTGCTTGCTAATGGAGGAGGGAAGCCAGAATTAACATTCCACTTCTTCACGTGACCTTGGGAAAGATGTACAACCTCTCTGAGCTCTAATTCCATTCTCTGGGGAGTGGGGTGGGGAAACCATGGGGGGAATAATACTAATACCTAACTGATGTCTCCTAGCTTATTGTGGAGATCAAATTGAACACGACACTGTCATGAGGAAATACTCTAAGTGGTGGGACGCTCACCATTACAAATGGTAGCAGTTGGTACTCAGAGGGCAATGTGTTACCTGCTAACAGGTAAAACATGGTATTCCTACCAGGGCCTTACCAATAATGATACCTTCATCCGAATGATGTGCAATACTGGAAGATCAGCTGTTGGGTCAGGCAGGTGGCAAGTAATCTGAGACCAAGGCCGAGTCTAGTCACCCCCATGGCAGGCTTCTGTACCCACCCTCCTTGCTCACATCCCAGAACTTGCCGTTCTCCCAAGATCCTTGGGGCTGAGTCATGTTCCTCTCCCCACCCAGCATCTCCCTTCTCCCCAGGGCTCAGGCCTGACAACTCAGGTCCTGGAGAGTGGACTGCTCCCACTGGCAGCATTGCACTCCTTGGGGGTGGGGGTGGGGGTGGGGGCCAGACCAGTGGCAGGAGTGCCAATATCAGCTTCATCAACCACCTCCGGGCCCCCATTCCATGCCAGGCCTGCGCTCCACACTTTGGCCTCACCTCAACTCCATGAAGGCGGTATTAGAACCCCACTTTGTCCAAGATTAGAGAAGCAAAGGGCTTATTCAAGATCACAACTGTCGGACTTGAACCCAAGTCTATCAGGTTCCAAATTCTCTAGTCTTTCCCACGCTCCCCCTTATTTCTCTGGGCAAGTTCAAGGAGATTTATATCCAAGATCCACCCAGGACATGCTTTCTCAGCATGAGCTCAGTCCCTGAAGGCACTCAGATTTCAGGCAAATACCATATTTCCTTGATTCTAAAATACATTCCTATTCACATGTTTATATTTCTGATATCAGGATCTTACAAAGGGTAACATCTTAGATTTTAGGAAATTTAGGAGGAGCCCTAGAAGTGTCTCTGTCCAGCTCCCAGCTAGTCTTGTGCCTGTAGGGGGGTCACCTTACCTGCTGGTACTTCAGGGAGTTTAGTCAGCCTGACTTTGGGTACCAGCTCTGCCAACCTGACAGCTGAATGGCTTTGCAATCTTCTCTGGGACTCAGTTTCCCCACTGCTAAAATGATGGGAAGGGTCACTGATTTTTGGCCTCTTCTTTTAAGCTGCACAACGCATTCGTTTCCCCAGCACACATAAGAAGCTAAGCTGCTGACGATGAAATCGTGGTTGGAGGGCCTGGAGCCCTGAGGTTTCCTCTACTCCTTCCACTCCTGTTGGAGCCTTTCTCAGCTTCCTCACTCTGGCAAATTCCTCCGCTGAGCCCTGGTTTGGGAAAACATTGCTCTGGGAGATGAAGACAGGGCTGGAAGATCGGGGCTCAAGCGTGGGCTCGAAGCGGCTGGCATGGCTACAGTATAATCACTTCCTGGCTCTGGGCCTCAGCTTCTCATCTGTGAAGTCAAGCAGTAGGTGAGATATTTTCTAAGAATCTGTTCTGGTGTGAACATGCCGTGAACACAATCTTCCATTGCTCTACCTTTACTTTGGTTGCATAGTAGGATCACCTAGGGAGCTTCTAAGAAAAATGAAAAGATGGAAGACCTCCTCCCCGCCTCCCCATGGTGATGTAAATGATCTTAGGAGGGACTCAGACATCAGCATTTTTAAAACCTCCCCAAGCAATTGTGACAGCCACCAGGGCTAAGAAGCACACTCCTCCAGGCTTAAAGTCTCAGTCGGGGCTTTTACAAAGAATAACAATTCCAATGACATTTCAAAGAAAGGGTCCTAAAATTAGCTTAACTTAGGGAGAATTCGTTTTTGTTTTTGTTTTGTTTTTGTTTTTTTGGCAGTCCTATTAGTGAATTCGTAGATGGGTGCTTAGAAACCTAAATAGCAAGGTCAAAATATTCATTTGACAATTGTTTGAGGGGCGTCTGGGTGGCTCAGTTGGTTAAGCATCTGACTCTTGGTTTCAGCTCAGGTTGTGGAGATCTCAGGGTTGTGAGCCCACCCTAGGTCTTCGCACTCAGCAGGGAGTCGGCTTGGGATTCTCTCTCTCCCTCTATCCCTCCCCCTGCTTACGCTGTCTCTCAAATAAATAAATCTTAAAAAAAAATTGTTTGATACTCAACTATCTAAGAAGCCATTCCTGCGTGACTGACTGTGTGATGGGGAGAATTTGCCAAGTTTAAATACGGCCCCTACTCTCAGAGTCTGTAATCTAACTGGAGAAGCAAACAGTACGGTGTAAAATTAAGTGTTCAATCTGAGATAACCTTTACTGAGCACTTATTTTTTTTTTAATTTTTTTTAAGATTTTATTTTATTTATTTGTCAGAGAGAGAGGGAGAGCACAAGCAGGGGGAGCGGCAGGCAGAGGGAGAAGCAGGCTTCCCGCAGAGCAGGGAGCCCGATGCGGGGCTCGATCTCAGGACCCTGGGATCACGACCTGAGCCAAAGGCAGATGCTTAACGGACTGAACCACAGGTTTTTACTTTACTGAGCACTTATGTTGCAGGCCAGGCACCAAGTGCTTTGCAGTACAGTAAACAAACTTAATCCTCACAACAATCTGTTTAGGAGAGTTCTGGTATTATTCCTGTTTCATTCTCAAGGAAATGGAGGGTCAGAATGTTATGTGAACATGCCCAAGCCCACAAAGCTAGCAAGTAGCAAAGGCAAAGGTGGAAGCCAGGCTCCAAAGCCAATGCTTGGATCATTTCGCCATCCCACTTAGCTTGGGTGGGGAAATTCCCATAAGCTCTGTGGGACGCCTAGAGGAACCTAGGTCCGACTTCAAAGTGTGTGTTCTATTAATTGCAAGAGGAATCCCTCAGGATGCTTGTGGTGACTGAAGAGCCTAGGCGGGGGAAAGCAGGGAAACGTCGGGTGACACAGGGCCTTGGATTTGATTAGGGGCTGGAGCAGGAATGTGAGAATAGAAAGTTCATTTAAGAAAGTGGCAGTGTCCTGCTGGGTGTGTTAGTGAGGTGGGAGGTGACTTGGTCCTGAGAACCTATCCAGTACAAGGGCTGTGTCCTCTTCTTCTGTTTTCTCGTGGCCTACCAAAGGCCTGGCACATGACTGTTACTAAATATTTGCCGAATGAAAGTTGAGAGCAGCTTCTTTGAGGTCACTAGGAATTTTATTTTTATTTTTTTTTAAGTAGGCTCCATGCCCAACATGGAGTCCAGTGTGGGGCTTGAAATCACAACCCTGAGATCAAGACCTGAGCTGAGATCAAGAGTCTGACACTTAATCGACTGAGCCACCCAGGCATCCCCCAAAGTCACTTGGAATTCTTTTTTTTTTTTTTTTCAAGATGCATTTATTTTAGAGGCGGGGGAAGGAGCGGAGGGATTCTGCGATCAGCGCGGAGCCCCGACGCTGGGCTGGATCTCACGACCAAGATCACGACCTGAGCCAAAACCAAGAGTCAGATGCTTAACCGACTGCACCACCCAGGCGCCCCTCAATTGGAATTCTTAATCTTCACGTCCAACCCAGGCTACTTAGAGAGCTGTTACAGTTGCCCACCATGACCTTACAGGTCCTAGACTGAGGAAGGGACAGTTGAGACAACGCAAAGCCGTTAACTGGCGAGGCATCACATCCTAAAGCACCCAACCGAACTACACACCGTAGCATTTACATGCATGTTAGGGATGCAACTATGACCACAGATATGCCCAGAAACCCAGCTAACAGGGAGAGCTCATTCTACAGAAGACCAGTGTGGTTTCTAGAACCTACCTGGCCAGTGGACCTTCCTGCAGAGTTGGCACCTGTGACCAGCATGTGAACCTATGCCACCTCTGCAGGGGGCCATTCCAGTGAAGACAGCAGGGGACTGGGCTTGGGGGGTGGGGAAGAGTCCTAGAACTGGCTAATTGTTTCTCCAAACTTGTATTTCTAGAACGCAAGTTTGGGAGCCAATTTAGAAAGTATCTCAGAAAGGAGCACACAGCAAATTCAACAACTCAGCTGAGTCAGAGCTGAACCCCATCTAATCCATTTCAGCTGGAGCTCAACCCCTTTCAGGGTGGCAAGGTCAGGGCACCAGAGCTGTGGACAGAACCAGGCTGATGAACATTTAAACCCTGGTAATTCCTGAAACCACTCCAAGCCCAAAATAAAATTACAATCATGAGATTCTCATACTGCAGTTGTTTCAACTGTACCCCCTCAAAACACCAAGGGATCAATCATTGTTTCCTCGTAACCCCTGAGTGGGTGAGGTTAAGCCAGAGGGAAATCCAAAGGTTTCAGGGCCCTGATAGGACTCTGGTGCCCTGGAGCCCTAGAGCCACTGGGATGTCTGCACCTCCAGCCCAGTATTTGCAGAATGTTTATGGCCAGGTTGAAAGCTGATGTTTTTTTTTAATTTTTATTTTTTGAAGATTTTAAGTAATCTCTACATCCAACATCGGGCTCGAACTCACAATTCAGATATCAACAGTCACACGCTCTACCAACTGAGCCAGCCAGGTACCCTAGAAACCTCTGATTTTTGATTAGCAAAAGATCTAAGCTGAATTAAAGACACCAAGGAAGGGGTGCCTAGCTGGCTCAGTCAGAAGAGCATGTGACTCTTGATCTTGGGATCGTAAGTTTGAGCCCCACTTTGGGTGTAGTGATTATTAAAAAAAAATAAATAAGCTTAGGGGAAAAAAAGAGAGAGACCAAGGTAGTCTGTAAGTTTCCCAACTGGAGTGCCATAAATGAGATTATATGTATGCTTCAGAGCCTGGGGGTCTCACTGGTCACTTCGTGCTGCAAGCCTCAACAGATTAACCCAGTCTGCCTCAGTCTATCCCAGAGCGTCATACAAATGCCTTCTTGTGTGTGTGTCATGAGGTGAAAATGTTAGGAAGCACTGGTCTATAGCACTGCCCTGTTTAAAGATCATCTTTATTTTTTTTAAGATGTATTTTTTATTTATTTGTGTGGGGGGGCAGACGAAGAGGGAGAAGGAGAGAAGCAAAGTTCCCACTGAGTGTGGAGCCCAATTTGGGGCTCCATCCAACAACCCTGAGATCACCACCTAAGCTGAAATCCAGTCAGACGCTCAACCAATTGAGCCACACAGGCGCCCCAAGATCATCTTTATTTCTAATAATTTCTGTATACAAATTATAAAGCTTTAAGACCCTGGGGCGCCTGGCTGGCTCAGTCCCTAGAACATACGACTCGATCTTGGGGTTGTGAGTTCAAGCCTTACATTGGGGGTAGAGCATTTGGGGTGCCTGGGTGGCTGTCGGTTGAGCGTTTGCCTTCGGCTCAGGTCATGATCCAGGATGTGGGATCAAGCCCCACATCCAGCTACCTGCTCAGCGGGGAGTCTGCTTCTCCCTCTGCCCCTCCGACTGCTCGTGCTCTCTCGCTCCCTCCCAAATAAATAAAGGGGGCATTAAAAAATAATTAATAATGTTTAAAAATTAAAAGGTTACAAACCTAATAGCTAATGCAGCAGTGGTTCTTCTTGGTGGATCATCCTCCCTTTGAGAATATGGAGAAGCCAAAGCCTTTCTCCCCAGAATGCACTTCCACTCATTCAAGCAATATTTTGCATACCACTTCAGAGGGTTAGAGAATCCAGAGTAAGTGCCTGTTCTGGAAGGATTATCAGACAAACCCCAAATTTACTAATTTTAGAGGGGTTCATCTGCTTCTCTCTCCCCCTTCCCCAGTACAGCTTCAACAGACCAGAGAACTGTCGAAGAAACCTCTGCAAACATTTCCCAGGGAACACGCAGAGACCACTATCTGGAAACTCCAAGTAGCATCCCTGAGAAAATCCCAGCTGCTCAGGAAGGACATGCTAATCACTGGCTCCAGGCACCACCCACCCCTGCAGTACATCGGCTGGCTGCTGGGAACCACTTGCAGGCACAGAACCATTCCCTGCACACCTCCCCTTGGGTTCGGATGCATTTTTGGCTGTTTCTACTGGAAACCCCTGGCAATCACCTTGCAGTCTTCCTTTCTCCGCTGCAAACACATGACCTTGTTCGTGTGTATTAATCACTCCACAGTTGCCACTAATCAAGGCAAGACTGTACAAATAGGGAAGGGGCAGGGGGGAAGGAACATTTACATCAATTAATTGTAGCAGCATCTTTATTGCAACAAAGAACCTGTAATAAAATGCAACAAAACTAATGTTTCACTTTACATGATTAAAAGCCATATAGCTGAAAATGAAAAAACCCATAAACTTACTGGAGTGAGACATGCAATTCTTTTTATACAAGTCAATGCTTAAAACAGCAGGCACTTCATGTTCCAAAATTAAACACCTGAACTCCAATTGTGCTGAATACAACGTAAATTTGTATTTGGGTTATTCAAAAATAAACATACAAATACTACTTTTTCTCTCTGTGAGGGACTTCTGAAAGGATTACCCAGAACTGTCTCTTGACAAAAGAAGAAAAGCAGGAGCCAGCACCTCGCACTGACATGTCTCCATACTGTAGGCTGCAAGACCGAGAGGTGAGGCCGGGTAGGGTTGGGAAAGTGGGAGTCAGGGAAGTTTCCTTATTCCTTTATGTCTGCTGGGAATGGACACTCACCTGCAATCTCTTAGTTTAGATATGGCCATGTCTCTTTTCTTACTTCAAATAGCTCTAAGTTAGGCTCCCAGGCTTAAGCAAGCAATCTATTCTATATCCCAATTCCCAAATCCCCCACTACTAGGAAGACACATTTAGTGTAACAGTTTTAATTAACTTCAGAATGTCATATACTAATTAGAAGTACTGCTTCATTAATAAGCATGCTTAGCATTTACTTTAGAATGGAAAAATTAACCATTTTATGTTATCTTTAAAATGTTTCATAGGAATATATTAATAAATACTTCTTTAAAAATTTGCCTTTTCTACATATCATTTAAACTACCATGAGTCAGGGCATCTGGATGGAGTCTAGTACCAACTGAACACTAACTGGCTGCATGGCCATGGGTATATTTTCTCCTCTCTCTCTATGTAGGTTCCTCCTCTATCCAATGAGAACATTAGGTTATATCAAAGATAATAATAGCTTGAAAAATTTACGATTCTACAATAGTGAGAGATCTTATAGGAGTCATTCCACCTAAAGAGAGAATTGTTACAGACAGGTGGGATACACCTTCTGTAAGGAATAAAACAAGTAGTAAAAAAAAGTAAGCATCAATATCTATATCTCATCCTGTTAAAAAGTAATGCATGCATTGTGACTTCATCCTCTTGTATGAGGCTTTCGAAATGAGCCAGCTACGGCATCGAGGGAAGAACCTTCATTCCAAAATGAATCTCCAAAGAGGATACACAGTTCACGATACCTTCTGCTTCTTTCAGAGTGAGAAGGGCCCAATAGTGATCACAGATGAGCAGCTACATTCGCTATTGCTTTAGGTGTTTGTAAATCAGTCCAGTGTAAAAGTCACCTATTATTTTTCTCAATCCGATTCCATTCTCTACAGAAGACTTTGTGAAAGTAGCCCACAAACAACTTTAGAATCACCCTGGAAAGGCTGTGAGGAATGCAGATTCCCGGTCTCCACCCAAATCAACCAAATCCAAACTTCTAAGAGTAAGTTCAAGACTGCATTTCTTTTTAGTAATAAGCATCCCAGATGAATCTTAGATTCTGAGTCCCACTGCTCAACAATGCATAAGCAACTATACCTGTTGATGGTTGCTCAAGTGCACCTATTTATCAAGCCTGCAAAACCCACCCCATTTGATGTTTAAACCAGTGCTTTTCGGCTCTTACCAAAAAGTATTGCTACTTTTATATACTCTTAGCCTTTTAAGATGTTACCCATAGACAGGGTACAAAGAGTTTTAGTGAGATTTCTACTGATTGCTTGAAAGGACTATGATGTTTTCCATGTCAGTTTTTAAAATGAAACTCATCAAACTGTCTTTCTGCACGTGAATTCAGTCACGTATTTTCCCCCTATAGAAGGAGAATGGCATTTAATGAACTGGGGATTATAACAGAGGCATCCCTTGTCATATGAGGAAAGGACAGGCAAGATGCAAAAGGAAAACACTGGTGAATTCAAGAGTACTTGAGGTTCTTTAGGGTTTGTTTTGGTAAAATGAGAGATGCCATTGTGAAGAAACAGCCTTAATGGGTAAGAGGTTTCAAATGAGTAGATGTCTAAAAACCACTATATACCATTTCCATTTTTTGCATATTATGTAAGGATAGATCCCTGGAGGCTGATCAGTTCACAAACAAAAACCACCTTCGATAGTCAGATATATAGTTAAATCAAGGGGGAAAATACTTTCTTGGGAAGAAAAATTACCCAAATCAATTTAATTTAACATTGAAAAAAATATAAACACACCTTGGCATGGGAAAATATCATAAACAAGAAAATCAATACATACACAGACAATAAGGAAAAGTGTGGTACCTATGATACAGTATAAATACACAAACAGCAAAACCCAATCCCCTTCCCAAGGACAGAACCACCAGGTCACCCTGCCATTTCCGGACCTCGCCCACCTCCCACCTGGCTCTCAATGATGAATTCACCTCTGATGCACAGTCATCACCCTTACTAATGGAGGCTGTGCTCTCTATGGGAGAAATCTACTCTCCGTAGTGGTGAGAAAGAAAAAGAGCAATTTTTCTTAGAGCGTTGTTTAAAAGTACTGGAAACAACTTTCCAAACACTGAGGCTTGTGATAAAAAGGGTCAAACTCATAGGTGCCTTCCCTGCCGCGGGCAATGTGACCCAACAACACCCCAAGACTCTAAGATGACAGATTCCAATCAGCACCTGAAAGCCTATGAGCTCCCTTAACAGTCGAGTGCTACGGCTAAACCAGGAAAATGTCATGGCCATTTACGACATTGCTTAGAGGCTCTGAACACTTAAAAATAGAGCCATGGCTTGCCGGGGATCAGTTTATGGTGAAGAGGTGGTTTGGAAACCTCTTTACTTTAAGCTCACAATATCTAAATGATGTTCAAATAATTTAAAATGTTTAAATTTGTAAGGTTACCAAAATTAAGATGAAAGTAACAAAAAATGAGAATTAGAAAAATAACCAAGGAACTTTTCCTCCCTGAATAATGTTAGTCTGTAACTGTGCTGGCAAGACAGTGACTCTTCATCCTGGTTTCCTTAACTAACATTCTAGCCGTTTAAATTTCACCCCCCGAACTTTTTCATGAGGATTTTCGGTCAAATTTTACTTCTACTTAGTTCTTAAGCAGATCCTCTCCTTTTCCTCTCCCTGTCATTCTCCACCCCCTGGTATCTCCCACCCTACCACGATTCCCTTCCATCACCCTACAACTCTGGAACTGAAATCAGTAAGGAAATACCCAATGGAAACTGGCCCCACTAAATTTTCTGAAGAGTACAAGTTAATGTGTACTTTTCTCTTTTCTTAAAGGAGAAGAAATTGCCTGCAAATATTTAAGCTCTAACCATTTGATTAAAATTTTTCTGCCTGTAATTATCAATATTATAAGACTAATTAAACCATGCTACATGTACAGTTACTTGCCTTTGTATGAAAGGAAAAACCCACTCTGTCATATCATCAGAAAGAACTATTTATACTAGATACAGCTGAAATTGGCTAAAATTGGTCAGAGCTTGAATGAAACAAAATAAGTGTTTTTAGGAGGCCACTAAATTATCCTTGAAAAATCATTAATGACTGGTTAAGTCATAGGTTTAATAGTGATTAGTTCATAACATGCTGGATACACCCCAAGCAATGAAGCATAAGCTATTCAATTACATTTAAGTGCTATCAAATCTGTAACTAGTCAGAGTTTTTCTGGAATTGAACCAAACCAATCACTAATATCATCATATTTTAACAAACTCAGAAGTATACTGTAAAAATACACTAATTAAGTCCATGAGGTTTATAATGCTATTAAGAAGTGAAAATAAGGTAGTATGGATACATGGTGCTAATGTCTTATTTCTTTCAGTAATTCTCATGGTATTGCTGGGTCCTTTAGAAATATGTGTCCTTCAATTTTGTATGTGTACGGTTAAGGTATTAGATTACTACCCACAAGCTGTAGACGCCCGCAATGGCACCAAATATATTTTCAGAAGTAGATGTTATATGGCAGGTACCAAAATGTGATGATCAGTTCCATGTTTTCTATCGATTAAACCTCCTCATTTGGTTAAACAGCCAGTGTATACCAGAGTTCTACACAGGTCAAAATTATATCACTTTCAGAGCAGCAATACGCGATCCAAGGTTTTCTTGAAGGTAGTGCAAAAGATGCAGTTCATAATGTTCTCCAGATTCAGGGACTCTTATGCTGTGTCTCTCCTGAGGATAGATCTTAAACAACAACAAAAATCAAAATACAGAAAGTGAGAATTTAATAATACATTTCCTTCCAAAGCTTTCCACAGAGTTTCAACAGGATAATATGGAGCACAGCCTCTCCAAGATATTACATGCATATATCCAATATAAAGGCCCCTCCCCGCTTTTTATCAAGGCTTACGGAAGGATTTATCTATAGATCATTGGGTCTCCAAGTGTGATCTAGAGACTTCTGGGGTCCTCAGAAGCCTTTCGAGGTATACACAGGTCAAAACCACTTTCAGAACAATTTGCATTTATTCACTGTGTTGGCATTTGCACCGATAATGCAAAAGCAATGATGGGTAACAGTTCCAGTGCCTTAGCATGAATCACGGCAGTGATATTAAATTGTACTGGATGTCACCGTATTCTTCACTACCACACACTTGTAGTAAAAAACAAAAGTTTATTAAATTGCAACCCTTGAATAGATGTCTTTTTACATGTTCTGTGGTGATAAATGGGAAGAAAGCAGAAAGCACTTCTGCTATAGGATGTCTAAAGGAAAAGCACTTATGAAATGGAGTTGCAAGCTGAACTGCCACTTCTTAAATGGAACTCCATTTTCAACCTGAATGACTGACAACTATGGTGATTCAGATTTGGGTACCTGGCAAACATTTGCTTAAAAAATCAATGAAGTGAGCTGGTCACTTCAAGGACAACACTGACAATATTCGTCGCCAATGATAAATTTTGAGCTTTTAAGTAAAAATTAGAATTTTGGAAAACTTGCATCTACCACTACTAGCTCATGAGCTTCCCCAAACTTACAGACTTCTGATGGGATCAGGGGTATAATATTAATATATGTGATTTTAAAAATACTGTATAATGAAATGAGTCAATACTGAGAAGACTGACGTTATACAGTGAAGCAATATTTTCCAGATGACCAATGTATGTGTGAAAGATCCATCAGAAGTACAAGATCCAACATATTTTAATGTAACACAGTATGAAATGTTTTAGATACGGCGTCAGATTCCACACTAAAACTAACCTTTAAGAAACTAAGATCTGTCCAGTTTTGGTGTAGTATTCAAGAAGAATATCCAAAATTATCTGTAAAAGCTAACATATTCCTCCCTTTTCCTAACTACATATTCTGTGAAGCTGAATCTTCTTCACACAGTAGTCCCACCTTATCCACAGGGGACACATTCCAGGATCGATATTGGATGCCTGAAACTGCAGATAGTACCAAACCCTATAGATACTGTTTTTTCCCCATACATACATACCTATGATGAAGTTTAGTTTATAAATTAGGTACAGTAAGAGATTAAAAACAATGATAATAAAACAATCATAACAACATACTATAATAAAAGTTACCTGAATGTGGTCTCTCTCTCTCAAAATATCTGGTATTATTGCTCATTCATCCTGGGACGATGTGAGGTAATAAAGTGCTTACGTGAGGAGACGAAGTGAAGTGAATGACACGGGCACTGTGATATAGTGTTAGGCCATTAGTGACCAGACACTATGTCAGAAAGAGGATCGTATGTGTCTTCTTTTTTTTTTTTTTTGAGAGAGAGAGAGTGTGCGGTGGGAGGGGCACAGGGAGAGAGAAAATTCTAAGCAGGCCCCACATCCAGCTTGGAGCCCGACATGGGGCTCCATCTCACAATCCTGAGACCGTGACCTAAGAAGAAACCAAGACTCCGATGCTTAACAGACTGAGCCATCCAGGCGCCCCAGCGATCATCTGTTTCTGGACCTTGGTTGACTGAGGGTTAACTGAAATCTCAGAAAGCAAAACTGCACATAATGGGAAACTACTGTATACTTTAGCCAAAACAACACTTCCCAACAGATTGCATGTGGAAGCAGATATGAGAATCCAGGTGTCTTCCTTAAGTCAAGCATTAAAGGGATTTTACAAAAATGTAAGAAAACAATGCTATTTCTCTATTTTTTTTTTGTTTCGGAAAATAGTTTTTCTCCTCCACAAAAATTGTGATTTGTGTTAACACGTAATAGTTTATCACTATTTTTTATTTTATTTTATTTTATTTTTTAAAGATTTTATTTATTTATTTGACAGAGAGAGACACAGTGAGAGAGGGAACACAAGCAGGGGGAGTGGGAGAGGGAGAAGCAGGCCTCCTGCAGAGCAGAGAGCCCGATGCGGGGCTTGATCCCAGGACCCTGGGATCACGACCTGAGCCGAAGGCAGACGCCCAACGACTGAGCCACCCAGGTGCCCCTATCACTATTTTTTTAAAAATATTTTAAATTTTTCTTAGTTTTGGGGGTGCCTTGCTGGCTCAGTTGGAAGAGCATGTGGCTCTTGATCTCAGGTCGTGAGTTCGAGTTCCACAATGGGTGTAGAGATTACTTAAATAAATAAACTTTAAAAAAAACAAAACAAAAATTTTCTTAGTTTTAGTATCTTTTATGGAAATACTGACAGACACAACCCACATAAATGAAAGCTCTTTGGTGTGCTTAGGGGTCCTGAGACCAAAATGCTTGAAAACTGCTGCTACAGACAAATAGCTCATAGTTTATCTACGTAAATGTCAATTGAAACATAAAAGAGGAAAAAGTAATATTTTTCATTTCTTATGAGTACATAATCTGTGAAAGAAGTACAAAGGTGGAAGAAACGAACAGGTTATCTTTTAAAACCTTTTTTTGAGTAATGGAGCAATAGAGGTGGTTAACTTGTGGCTTTCTATTCCAATGTCAATATAAAATAAAAATTAAAAGACCATGTAAAGAAAAGCAAAGGGGATACTGAATGGACTCCTGTCATCTTTTCCATGATTACAAACTGAAAGCAGTTACAGATACATAAGTTATATAATCCAATAGGCCAGTTCTTAGCCCAACTTCAACAAAATCTTAATTTTTACCCAACTAGAGGCACTACTAACTATGCCTATGACTTTAGATCCTTTAAGCAGAGAGTGGCCACAGCTGAAAATTTAGCCTTACTCCATAGGTTATTATATTTCAAAGTAATCAATCACTAATCACTACTTACTTCAATCAGAAAATGAAGAACTCACCTGTAAATCATATGGCTTTCCAGCCCTCACTAAAAAACTCAGTAATATACTGGTGTGTGCAAAATGGACATTTTCATCCAAGAATCCATGTAAAAGTAGTAAACGATTTGGTCTAGAGAAATGGAAAGATTACAGGATTAGGCAAAATAGAGTACTTGGGAAAACCACTTAACTCCTCTGATCACAATTAACTATTAGTTAATATTACAGTTATGTAATATATCCAACTATATATAGTTATATAATATACAATTATATAAAAACAAATATAACTATATAGTAATATAGTTAATAATAGTTAACTTCCTTATAATGTAATATTAAAATAAGAATTCAATATTTTCTGTTTTTTTATTTTTATTTTTTTAAACATTTTATTTACTTGAGAGAGAGAGAGAGAGCATAAGCAGAGGGACTGGGAGAGGGAGAAGCAGACTTCCCACTGAGCAGGGAGCCCGACTCGGGGCTCAATCCCAGGACTCCGGGACCATGACCTGAGCCGAAGGCAGACGACTAACAACTGAGCCACCCAGGAGCCCCAAGAATTCAACATTTTCAATAATAAATTTATAATATAGTAACCAGACACTACATATAATGAAATATTATGTGTTCTATTTCTTATGATGATCTTAGCATCTATCAATAATCATAGCATGTCCCTAGGGAAAGAAAAATCATAAACATTGTCTATAGAATATATTTAAGCAGAAAGAGAATTTTTTCCACCTTGAAACAGTTATATACTTCACTTCTTTCAGGACAGTAATTGCTTCAAATATAACTTGTAAAAAAAAAAACCAGGTTAGATGAACTGGCCTGTAATTCAGCTTTGAGAAATAGCCATGCCATTTGAGTAGTCTATATAATATTAGTCTTGGGGTGCCTGGGTGGCTCAGTCGTTGAGCACCTGTCTTTGGCTCAGGTCATGATCCCGGGGTCCTGGGATCGAGCCCCGCATCGGGCTCCCTGCTCTGCAGGAAGCCTGCTTCTCCCTCTCCCACTCCCCCTGCTTGTGTTCCCTCTCTCACTGTGTCTCTCTCTGTCAAATAAATAAATAAAATCTTTAAAAAAAAAAAAAAAATAAAATATTAGTGTTGGTTTTGCAGTATTTGTAGTTTTCATTGTTATTAAAGACAAATTTTAACACTACAATTTTAAATTTATAATCTGAATTTTAAAGCTTGAACTTACTCAGAGGGAAACTTTTCTGCTTGCATGGCCACAGATCCTAAGTAATAGCCCTGTTCGTTCTGGTCAGGGTGGCCCATATAACGTTCTGTGTAACCTGTATCATAGAAGATCCACAGAGTGACTGGGGCCCCAGCAATAGCAACCTACAGAAGACAACAGTAACAGTCAAGTGTGGTCCAAAAAAGAATGGCTAGCAATGAGAATGTGTAACTGCAAATTTATAGGCTAAAATTATCCTTAGGCTAAAAAAAAAAATAAATAAATAAATAAATAAAATAAAATAAAATTATCCTTAGGCTTTAGCCCCACAACTGGGGCATACGTGGTCTCAGGCAACTCAGAAAATCAAAGTGGAGTGCCAAGGTCAAGAATTTGATACTTTGTGAGTCAGTGAGCTTCATGTTCCACAGGCATGCTGCATATCAAACCCTTAACCTGGGCTAGTTGAAATATACACTGGGGCCCCTTTGTTAAAAGGGGAGACTGAACTAGAACATGTGAACGCCTCAGTGTAAACTCATTCCTGCTGCTGGGGAAAAAAAGTGTGACAAGTGTCAGCTTTATATAGGAAAAGCAGTCATTTCTTTTTTCTTTTTTAGCCTCTGCTGGCAGTACAGAATTTTTAACAATGAATGAAATATATTTAAGCACTAAACACTTTCCTCATTTTAAGGTTCCCACACAGTTTTATACTTAAATATTCTAATTACTTTCTTGACAGCTGCAAGCCTGGGAAAATTATGGCAGTTTTCAGTTTATTTTGTGGTTATTATAAAGATTATCTGAATATACATGCAAGAACAAAAACCCTATCATTTTCATTCATAAAATTATTTTTCACTGTAAGAAAAAAATCACGTTATTGAAATAGTAAAAAAGAAAAACACTTCATAATTGCCATTCTCTTAACAACTTTTGGCATCTTTATTATTTCCTTCTAACATATTTCTCTAGGAAGTTGTTTATAAAATTGTAACCATCATTTATATATTTAATACGTTATTCATTCAATAAGGATTTACTTAAGACCTACTATGTGCCACGCATTGTGCTTGGCTACTGAGGATACAGTGATGTGAAGGGCACGCAAGTCCCTGACATCAGAGCTTGCAGTCCAGCAATTAAATAAGTAATTACAATCCAATACGCGAATGCGTGCGCGTGTGTTTTACTAATCATGACTATCTCCCATAATCTTTGGCGTGTCTATAAATAGCCAACAACTGGTCATCAAGGTAACAAGTGTTTTTTAATATACAGATAGATAGATATGTAAATATATATCTCACATGGCTATCACAAGTTGACAAGATACATCTATTATCTCACATGACTGTTAGATACACAAATCCTAACATTCCATAATATTGCCAACTCTGTAAACCTTCAGAAAATAGGCACTTTCTCATATCCTCAATTTATTGAAACTTCTACCCCTATTGCAAAAAGAAATACAATAGGAAACCACATACCCTGAAGATATCTGACCTCTGCATTAATGCCATCAGGGACAGGTATCCTCCATAGGACCAGCCATGGATGCCCACACGATCTAAGTCAATGAAATCATATTGAGAAGCTAGATATTGGAGTCCTTCCACCTGATCGTCAATTTCTATTTGACCCTGTCAAAAAAGGGAGAACATTTCACTGATTCTGCTGAATAGAAGTCTCATTATCAGAGTGTTTTTAAAGCTGATAAATGGTTTTCACTAAAAATACCTGTAGTATTTTTTAATAATTCATTATCAATTGAGATTCTGTTGCCCGAAAAGAATTTTTTTAACTCTATTTAGAGATAGGGGCCTATAGCTTCTGTTGCTAGCCAGTCCTAGAGTTTAGTTACCCCTTAGTCACAAAGTTCTTTCCTACTGAGACCCAAACTGTTCCTTGCTATATGGGTATTTCCCCTTTCCATTTGTTCTGTTGTCTGCTAAGAGGTCAGCATCTTCCTTGTAACAAGCCTTCCTATACCCAAAGACAAAAAATTAGCCCCCTTAAGTGGTTGACTAATTTTACTTCTTTTTAAAACTTAATGCAGTAAAGCAGAAGGAATCACTCCCGAGGTCTTATTCTCCTATTTCCCCATCATCTACTTCTAGGAACTGAACATATGCTATTTCTTTAAATCCTATTAAGTCCTAATTTCTACCACCACCACCCTGTCTGTATTACTAGGCCTGCCAGTGCACACAATCTCCTTCACTGAGCCAAAAACAAAAATAAAAACAAAAAAAACTTACATGAGAATACAACATAAGGTCAAAGAACTGGCTGTGGGAGAAAATCCCATGTCTTACTCAGCATGTCCAATACACTGGCAAACACAGTAACTGCCTTACTGTGTAAAAGGAACATCGGATTCTCATCATTTCCCAAAGCAGCAGAAAGGACATGGGGCATCTCTAAAAGGTAGCATTTAAAGCTTCCTGTAGAGAGAAAGAGGCTTGTCACAAGGAAGGCACTAACCAGTTGGTTTCTCTCTTCACAGAGGACAGAACAAATCTCAATTATTCCTCTTGATAGGGCACAGGATGCTGAAAACTATGGTGCTGCTTTCTGGCTAAGCTGGATATACATCATAGAAAGAAAAGGTATTTCTGTGTAAAAGTGGTTCTATCTCAGCTCCCCAAAGTTATATACAGGTAGACAGGCAGATGTGAGCTAGCCTAGTGAATACCAAGTTGCATCTTCCCTCCCACCCCTGAACTATAACACACAGACACACACACACACACAGACACACACACACACACTCTCTCTCTCTCTCACTCTCTCTCTCTCACTCTCTCTGCCCCCCCTCTTGCTCACTCACAGCCCCTTCCCCCAACTTGCTCTCTGAGATTTCACACCAAACAATGAACCAGAAAATGTAAATGTCTTTAAAAGAAAAATGTTTGTATGCTCACACACCATTTTGTATTTAAAGGCGCCTTCAAATTTAAGCCCTCGGTGACAGGATCCCCTGTTGTCTATCACTACAACCACATAACCCAGAGAGGCTAGGGTATTCAAGCGGAAATACTTGACTCCTTTAAACCGATTATTCACCAACTGCACCTGAGGAAGAAATACAACTTCAGTGAAATGTATTATATGGTAGCATAAAAAAGCAAAAGAGGCAGGATGCTGTGAAAAATAGAAAGCTTGAATTTTTTGTATTATTTCGCTTTTAAAATGAAATTTTATTTTCTTGTGGCAAGAACACTTATCACAAGATGTACCCTCTTAACAAAATTTTAAATGTACACTACAGTATCATTAACTATAGGACAGTGTTCTTCAGATCTCTAGAACCTTTCATCTTGCATAATTGAGACTTTGTGCTTGGTGATTAGCAACTCCCTATTTCCCCCTCTCCCTGACTTATTTTTAAATTAACTTAAATTTCTCTTGTTTATGTGGTTTCTTTTTTTTTTAACTTCACACTCAAGGTTCAGGGCAATTACTGAGCAACTAAAGACTTTAAAACTGTAACCAAGATCTTCTTTACATATGAGACAAGAGATTTAACCTACCCCATAGAAAAAGTAACTAAAATCATTACTGCTACTCTGAAGAACTGTATCATTCAAATTACAGAGACAAGAATAAATAAGATCATTTTTCTTCCCTACCTGTCTCTTCTGGGGTTGTCCCTGACCAGCAGCAGAAAAATTTAGTATTTTAATGAAACACTGTGACCAGTCCAGCTTCCTTTTTCTTGTTATACAAATCAGTGCAAAAGGTAGGATAATTCTTAAATCACTTATCATGCTACCATACTTCAAAATGACTGAGGAATTAAATGTGGTTTAGTGCCTCAACAGAAATAAACTAGTGAAAAGAGGACTTCATTTTTTTTAAAGTTTTTTATTTATTTAAGTAATCTCTACATCCAACATGGAGCTTGAACTCACGACCCAGAGATCAAGAGTTACATGCTCTTTGACTGAGCCAGCCAGGTGCCCCCAAAAGAGGATTTTAATTAGTAGAGAGAAACTTAGAGAAGTTCAGGGTTTGGTGGACACTAAGATAGACATTAAACAATGACAAAAAAGGTTCTGTCAAAAATGAAAGAAGTTTTGTTTTGTTTTTTTTAGGATTTATTTATTTAGAGAGAGTGAGCATGTGAGCGAGTGGGGGGCTGAGGGGCAGAGGAAGAGGGAGAAGAGAATCCCAAGCAGACTCCCCAATGAGCATGGAGATCTATGCAGGGCTCCATCTGACAAGCAGGGCTCAATCTCACAACTGAGATCACGACCTGAGCTGAAACCAAGAGTGGGACACTTAACAGACTGAGCCACCCAAGCCCCCTAAAAATGAAAAGTTTTTTTTGGCTGAAACCAACAGGAAAACCAAATCAGCCATTTAAATAAGAATCGACACCATCTTCACACAGTAAATACATACTGAGCGTTTATTAGGATAGACTGGGGTGTGTGTGCCATGTGTAGAGAATCTTCTCCTTTTGAATTTCTGGATATTCAGCACCTCTGTAACAACTGCAAAACTGGTCTTCCTGTTTCTACTCTTGTCCTCCTACAGTCTATTCGCACAATAGCAGAGGGATGATTTTAAAATGTAAATTACATAAGACTTTATAGCTTAGCTCCCTCCAATAGTAAAGAGTTTAGATCTTATTCTAAGATCCTTATCATTGCCTTTTAAGACCTTGTATTATCTGGCCATTGGTTTTTTCTCTGACCTCATCTCATACCAAATCCCGACTTGTGTACTATACTGTAACCTTATTATCAACTATACCAACTTGATTCTAATCCCCAGGACCTTGACATTTACTGTTCCCTCTGTCTGGAATGCTCTTCCCTCAGGTCTTTAAGGTGGCTCACTCCTTCTCATCTTACGTACCCTCAGAGACCTTCCCTGAACTTAACAGAACTCCCATTTTAGTCTCTTTGCAATTCTCTTTCCCAATAATTATTCATAGCATATCCATTATATTAAGTTACATCATTTATACGTCTAGTCATTTATTATTTTCCTCATTAAGCGCCATAAGGGGGGGACCTTAGTCTGATTTGTTCGCTGTGGTATCCTCACTGCCTAGAATAGTACCTGTTACATACTGGGAACTCAATGACTATTTGCTGAACGAATGAATGAAAAATGGAGATAGGAGAATGATGTTTTCCCTTTCTTTTTAAAAACCTTATTATTTATTTTTAAAAATATTTTATTTATTTATTTGACACAGAGAGAGCGAGAGAAGAAACACAAGCAGGGAAAGTGGGAGAGGGAGGAGCAGGCCTCCCGCTTATCAGGTAGCCTGACGCAGGGCTCGATCCCAGGACCCTGGGATCATGACCTGAGCCGAAGGCAGATGCTTAACGACTGAGCCACCCAATTTATTTTAATTGCAGTATAGTTAATAGTGTTTTCCCTTTCTCTCTTAGGAGGAGGAGCAAAAAAGGAGGGAGCTGAAAAAAGAAGTACTAGGCATAGAACACAAAAATGAGTATTTAAAGAAAGCTACTTCAGGGTGGCTGGGTGGCACAGTCAGTTGGGTGTCCGACTCTTGGTTTCTGCTTGGGTCCTGGTCTCAGGGTCCTGGGACCAAGCCCCATGTCTGGCTCTGCACTCAGCAGGGAGTCTGTTTGCGGACTCTCTCCCTCTCCCTCTGCCCTGCAACCCCCATGTGCTTGCACTCACTCTCTCTCTCAAATAAATAAATAAATCTTTAAAGAAAAAAAAGAAAAAACCACTTCACTGTTGTCTGTTGTCACACACAAAAATGGCCTCAACTGTTGTCACACACAAAAGTGACCTCAACTGCCTGATACGAACATTTCCCCCAAGAGCCAGTGTTTGTGCCCTCACAGCCAGAGGCCTGCTACTTCTGGAGGAAGGTACTTAAACATAATGCCCTTTGGCACTGAGAATTCAGAAGTCTCCTTCAGTATCAGTTCTTCAAAACCTGTGTCCTGCTATCACTTAGCCTGCTTTCTTGTACATTTATATTTATAAAAGTGTCTAGCACATAGGAAATATGACAAGGATTTGTTAAAACACACAGCTGTTATCAATAAAGAGTTTAAAAAACTAAGCCTAGATGACTTTAATCAGAAATACTTGCTTTTCTTGGATTTCACTTTCGTCCAACTATAGACATTGCTGCAGTTAGTGACAAAGTAATTCACTTCATGTTACAAATTGTAACACTGTTGCCAATCAAGATTCCCACTTTGACCTGAACATACACCAAGAAAGGACAGTTTGGACTGATAATAAGATTTAATCAAAAATTTATTTTTATTTATTTATTATTTTTTATTTGAAAGAGAGAGAGAGCAAGCACAAGCAGGGGAAGTGCAGAAGGAGAGGGAGAAGCAGGCTCCCCGCCCAGCAGCAAGCCTGTTGTGGAGCTTGATCCCAGGACCCTGGTATCACGACCTAAGCCAAAGACAGACACTTAACCTACTTCATAGGTGCCCCCTGTGGCTTTTTAAACATAATTAGTAATAAGGAGTAATATAAAGGAGTTCTCTAGTCTTAAAGATCTACATAACCAGTTAGTCTTTATAGTGTGTTTGTCACATATCTCATATATCATTTCTTCACTGGAAAGGAGAAACATCCTTCTTACTTAGCCTTATGATCAAAATAATATACCAAAATATGTAAAACTTCTGAGAGTGTCTTGTAATTTCTCTCTTGCATTTCTTTGTATTAATCCTTTATTTTTAAAAGGATTTATTTATTTGAGAGAGAGAGCACATGAGCAGAGGGAGAGAAGCAGACTCCCTGCTAAGCAGGGAGCCAGACACAGGGTAGGGCTCGATCTCATAAACCTGAGATCACGACCTGAGCCAAAACCAAGAGCAGATACTTTAACCAACTGAGCCACCCAGGCGCCCCAAGACTTTTTTTTAAAGTTTACAAAGATTTGCTTCAAGTTTTTAACAGAAGGCTAATTTAGCTGTTTATAATTTTGTTTATGATTTATGTATAGATGAGTATAATACAAATGTGAATCATGTTTTGTTTGTAAAATACACTTAACGATGGCAAAGTGATTTAACTTGATATATGATGGCCATTGCTGAGATTTTGTGGCTTATGCAGTTATTTTGCTTTTATTTTATTTTTTGGATGTCTTTTTCTTTTTTTTTCTATTTTTAAAGTAAGCTCTACACCCAAAGTGGGGCTTGAACTCATGACCCTGAGCCGAGATCAAGAGTCATGTGCTCTACTGACTGAGCCAGCCAGGGGTCCCTATTTTTTGGATGTTTTAGCATCTAGATACATTTCCAGATACTGAATAACTGGATATAATTATGAAGGATATCTGCGGAGTCAAGAGCTACATTATAAAAATGGTATAATTATATTCTAATTTCTTCAAAGGCCCAACAATAAGATAATCAATAAACATTTTTAAAAAGTGCCAATTAACCAATGCCCCTACCCCAACACTTTACTCTGATAGTCAACAGGATTTACTTAATATTCACATGCTAATATTTAATCCAGAAAAAGGAAAATCCAGGTGTAAACTTCTTACAATGCTAAATAGTAGTATAGCAGTTGCCTTAACTAGATGATAAAAGTATTCTAGTCTGCTTCAGAGATATAGACTTAGAATGAAAAGGGGGAATTCATTAGGCTACCACGGCTTCTGAAAGTATCTATTAAAACTCTTTTTATTTACCAAGACAGTTAACTATTTAATTTCATTTCCCAAACAAGTGTCTTCTCTACATAAAAGACAACATATTTACCTACTGACATGAATATTCCATTGCTATGACAGTTTCAGTCCTACTGTAAATTAAGAAACTGACACTGATTTATTAAATTAGCCATGTAACAAAATTCAACTTCTAAATAGGAATGAGAACATAAGCCAGAGTCAAGAACAGCAGAGGCCCAACAATGCTCAAATCTTAACTTGAACAACTAGACATTTAAAAAACAAATCACCTAAAAAATACACACACACACACACACACACACGTATGTATATAAATATGCCCACCTGAGTTGGGTGGGGGGATGGGTGAAATAAGTGATGGGGATTAAGGAGTGCAGTTGTTGTGATGAGTACTGGGTGATGTACAGAATTGCTTAAACTAATATAACACTGTATGTTAACTATACTGGAATTAAAATAAAATAAAATTAAAATAAGTAAATATGCCCACCTGAGGACCACCATATATGAACAGCACAGTGGGGTACTTCTTTCCAGGCTGTAGATCATGAGGTTTGTACAGCATCCCATACAATGTAAATCCAGTAGTACTTTCAAAAGAGAAAATCTCTGGAGGGGTGTAGTCAGGAAGAGGACCTATGAGGAGATAACAAAAAAAGTACATAAAAGAAGTTCTTATGGGAGCTCTGCAATCTGAGAGCAAGGAAAAGAAACCATAAACCCACAACCCCCCCCACAAATAAATGACCATCCCCCTTTCAGGTGATAAGCAAGAATCTTTATCTTTAAAAAAGAAAATCTAATGAATATATTTAATTATTTCAAAAGTAGATACACAATATTCTGAATAATCCTTGGAGCCTAGGAGGTATTCAGATGCAGAACTATACAAATATTTTGTGCTTGGTTCAGTGTAACTTAATGATGGTTAAGCACATACCTGATCAGAAACTGGAAGCACAAATTTAACTCAATTTAACTTGCTCACAGCAGGTGCTCAATAAACATTTGTTTCTGATCACTAGAGAATAAGCCTAACCAGGACCCAGAAAAAATGAAAGTCATGATCAGTCTTTGGTTTACCAAAGCTATACAGACTTACCCTAAGTCTGTGTATACTGGATAATGTTACAATCTAAGCAGAGATCATCACCATATTACAAATTCTACTTGTGGACATTAGAACATACCCTGTGGTTTTGCACTAATTTCTTAACCCCTTAGCAGCTATTCATGAGTGAAAATACTTAACAGAAAAAAGGATTTGGGGAGAAAGTGGATTAAAGATACATAAAATTACTCCATTTTTTTGTTTAAGAAATCAAGCATTTAAAAGATAGATAATTCACAGTGCTCTTCACTCCCATACAGAACAAGTGTTCTACCTTTTATTAAGATGACCACTGTAAGTGCTTTAAAAAGTTAAAGCTATCAGCTGGTTATTCCCTAAAGCTTCAGCTTCCCTGCTCAGTCTTACTAGTTCTGTGTACATTATCCTCATCTGTTTATCTGAGAAATTACCCAAACATGTGAACAAATCATTTCTTAGCTGATACTGTGACTATTTTATGCTTATTTTCAAAAAGGCCCTCCAGGGGCATCTGGCTGGCTCAGTTGGAAGAGCATGCGACTCTTGAGCTAGGGGTCATGAGTTTAAGCCCCACATTGGGTGTAAAGACTGCTTAAGTAAAAAATTAAATTAAATTAAAAAACTTCAAAAAGGCCTTCCAGACCTGCTCCTGCCTGGAATGGGAGGTAACCCATCTTATCTGGTGATTGATAGAATAGGAAGGGTGGGATTAATAAGGAACTCAGCAGCTCGGGGACAAGTGGTGGTGAGAGATGAGAAATGTGGATCTATGAAACAGATTTAGTGCACTTATGTACTAATCCTACTTAAAATCAGGTTCAGGGAAATGAGTACCTGCTGAATCCAAAATGGTGGCCCAAAATTCCTTTGTTTTGCAAGTTGGGTCATCTTCAGGACTTGAAAGCTTGTAAAGGGACACACAGTGTGGATTCTTCTGGTTACTATACTTACTTATAAAGAAGTCACAATGCTAGAGAAAGGAGAAACAATTACTTTTTCCCTGTGGAAAAGTAAAAAAGGTGCTACATCTGCGCTGGTGCTAGAGCAGGAGTATGGTTGAGAGTCTGATCACTGACGTCCATATACAAGGCTGAAGTTAAGAGTAGACTTTTTAGGGCGCCTGCGCGGCTCAGTCGGTTAAGCGTCTGCCTTCGGCTCAGGTCATGGTCCCAGGGTCCTGGGATGGAGCCCCGCGTAGGTCTCCCTGCTCGGTGGGGAATCTGCTTCTCCCTCTGCCTCTGACCCTCCCCGCTGCTCATGCATGCGCGCTCTCTCAAATAAATAAAATCTTTAAAAAAAAAAAAAAGAGTAGACTTTTTAGGGGAGCCTGAGTGGCTCAGTTGGTTAAGCGTCTGCCTTTGGCTCAGGTCATGATCTCAGGGTCCTGGGATCGAGTCCTGCATTGAGTCCTGAATCAAAGCCCCATATCAAGCCCCGTATCGCATTGGGCTTCCTGCTCAGCCAAGAGCCTGCTTCTCACTCTCTCTCTGCCCACTCCCCCCTGCTTGTGTGTACTCTTTGGTTCTCTCTCTCAAATAAATAGATAAAATCTTTAAAAAAAAAAAAAAAAAAGAGTAGACTTTTTAAAGTTTTTTCTCAGAGAATCAGATTTCAGCAGGCCAATTTCACTGATTTTCACATTACTCTAAAGGAGTATTACAGCAGAAGGTCTTTTATATGATATGAAACTCTTTTCCAACAGGGACTAATACCTGGCTGATGCAGCAAGAGTGGGAATAGCCACGGTCGGTCAGCCTTGTCACCTCTCCAGGGTTTACGTAACTGACCACGTATAGGTGATGTTCCAAAGGAGAGTCCTTGGTGCCTTCAAAATATACCAGCTTCCTGACTTCATCAACCTGGATCTGTCAAAAAAACAACAATAGGAAAATCAGTGCTAGCAGGTCCTTGGCCAGGCTAGTAATTCAACAAACAATTCCCAATTTTAATTAGAATCATTTGAGGCACCCTTTGACTTGTGCCTCTTAAAACATTTTGCCACCAATGTTAATAAACCTGAGTTGGTTTTGCTTATGACTTTTACCTAAGAATAGATCTTGTCCACAAGTAAAAAGGACACTTGAATTGCATGCTATTATTAGTTTCCTATATGACTGAAACGTGGGCTTTTCTTAAAATGCAAGAATTATTTCATTATAACGACAACATTTTACAGGGAAAAAACATACCTATATTGCAGCTGAGGTCAACCATTCACGCACACTTAAAAGAGTCTAATTTTAGAATCCAGTGTATTTCTCAGTGCAGTATTATCTTAGGCAGTACTTTTTTGGTCTTTTGTACAAACTTGCAAAAGTATTTTATCTACTGGGTTGGGAAATAACTGAACTCAATTACAGTTTCAATACTGGTATAGTTTATAAATAAGTATGGGTAAAATCTTTTAAGTCTTCATTCAGAACTCAAAAAACTGTAAGTAAACTCACAGCTGAATTAATTTAATATTCTTCACAAATTACAGTAGGAGTCTAAATAAATGGCTTTTATTGTCCCTTTAAAAAAATCTTTTACCAGCCTATTCAGTGTTTAATGAAATTCAAATTTTTTTGCACAGCAAAGAAAACACAGATTCATTTTCAAAAGCAAGTATTTTTAAATGCCACATTTTCTCCAGGAAGCTGTTTCTTCATTATTAAATATTTTTTAGCATACACAGGTACAGAAATAAACACGACTGAGATTAAGTAGGCCCACATGACATATACAGAAAGGATACAAGTGAGAGGAAATGCCAGAACAAACATTCATGAAGTTTCACAGGTATGTGTTAATCTGCGCAAAAGGTTAGGATAGGTTCTGCTCTTGACCTAGCAGCTGGGAGTAAGGCCTTTCAAAACTGAAGAAATAACTGGTTAATTTCTCACCCCTGATTTAAAGGTTCTTTTGTTTCGTGTAACTACTTTATTAAACAGAAGTATCAGAATCACCTTGAGCGGTTTGTTAAACAGATTGCTGGGTTCTGCCACCAGAATTTCTGATTCAGAAGGTCTGGGGTGGGCCCAATAATTTACATTTCTAAAATGTTCCCAGGTGACGCTTAGGCTGTACAGCTGGTCCAAGGACTATACTTTGAGAACCACTCCCCAATAGTGAGGAGCACATGGGCTTAAAAGTCTCAAAGCTCAGGGCACCTGGGTGGCTCAGTCATTGGGCGTCTGCCTTCAGCTCGGGTCATGATTCCAAAATCCTGGGATCGAGCCCAGCATCGGCTCCCTGCTCGGCGGGCAGCCTGCTTCTCCCTCTCCCACTCCCCCTGCTTGTGTTCTCTCTCTCGCTGTGTCTCTCTCTGTCAAATAAATAAATAAAAAATCTTAAAAAAAAATGTCTCAAAGCTTTACCCAATTATTGCCATTAAAAATCTTTGGGTGGGAACAAGGTCACTGACAAAAGCAGAGAAGGAAAAGGTAACTTTAAAAAAATAAGGCCAGGATAGAGGGATATGAAAGAGTAAGAAAGAGAGGCACAAACACATTACATAAGTAAGCATGACATAAAGAAAGAAAATTGATGCACATAACTGCAAGTAACAGACATTTAGGTTGCTGAAATAAGATTCAGATCTGCGTAAATACAATTCTGTGGGTTCCATCAGTATTATCCAACCATTACACAAGCAGGAACTTTATAATAGTGTAATTTTTTGTTATCAGAACTTGGAATTGCACAGTAAGATTCTTCTCAAATGACAATAACATCCAAGGTCCCTAAACAGAAAAAATATATTTGGATATATATAACTAGAAGGCCATGTGAGACGCTCAGTGGAAATTAGACTAACGGTTACCTACGATATTCTAAAGTTTTTACCAACAAAACCAAACCTGACACCCGGATCTTCACTTTCTCTCCTTAACCACCTTGGGGACTGTAAGTGACTTCTATGCAGCCAGTACACCTAATCCTTTAATAAATCTCCAAATCAATTTAAGGAAATCAAAGGCCTTCCCTAAATCCTGGTAGCATACATCAACTTAACTGAATGTATCACAACACATAAAAGATGGGGTTCTTAGAGCTCTCAGGAAACTGACCACCTAACTGAAAGTTCAAAGAAACACAAGATACTATGAAAGGCAAAAGAAAAAAAAAATTCAAATTCACTGAATTGCTACAGAAGGCCACATGCTAAGAGGAAAGAGGGTGGATTTCCCCCCTTTTCCATATCAACCTACACTCTGTATATATGTCCACCACTCTTTGAAGGTGGTGGATAAAACTTTAAATTTGTGAGATAAGATAAACAGGTAAGTGAAAGAGAATCACTATCTCAGAAGTAGTAAATGCAAGTTCAAATGTAGAAATGACATGAGCAGTCTATAAGAGATATAAAAATAATTTTCAAACAATATCCCAACTCACAACTTTTGCAGACTCAGAAAATATGGACCAGCCTTTTTCTTATTAAGCAGCAACACTATACTTGAAAATGATGAACTTAAGTAACCAGAACACATCTAATACCAGGGCTATAAAACGGGTGATTTATAATTTAAACTAAGATTCTTCCTTTCTAAAACTTGAGTTCTTGTAGGCCCTAACTTAATACTGTCAAAACACTGGGGTCATATAAAGTTGTACTACAGTTTTTTTGTACTGCATAAACATAGCAAATGTTGACCAAACATATCAGTAGAATAAAAGAGCATACATTAGATCCATGCCGGCCAAGAACTTCCCATTCACCACTGGTAATTGCTATTTCTTCTTTGACAGGACATTTGAAATCACCTAAAGATAAACATAGTTATCATTCAGCACTCTGTATCAGACTATAAGCAAATGAAACAATGAAGAACATTACTCTAAACCTCTTTTTTCCAAAAGCACATTAAATAATTTAAGTTATATCTGGGGTAATGAAAATGTTTTGAAACTAGGCATGGGTGCTGACTGCACAACACTGTGAATGTACTAAATGCCACTGTTTATCTTATTTTTCTTAATGTTTTAATTTAATTTTTTTTTTAAAAAAAGTAATCTCTACACCCAATGTGAGGCTTGAACTCAAGACCCTGAGATCAAGAATCATATGCTCCACCAACTAAGCCAGCCAGGTGCCCTGCCACTATTCATTTTAAAATGTTTGTTCAAGGGGCGCCTGGATGGCTCAGTCGGTTAAGCGTCCGACTCTTGATTTCAGCTCAGGTCATGATCTCAGGGTTGTGAGACTGAGCCCCGAGACAGGCTCTCCTCAGTGGGGAGTCTGCTTGAGATTCTCTCTCTCCATCTCCCTCTGTCCCTCCCCACCCATAAATAAATAAATCTTTAAAAAAAAAAAAATGTTTAAAATGTTCATTTTAAAGTGGTTAATTTAATGTTATGTGAATTTCACCTTACTTTTAAAAAAGTCTATAGTTAAAAAAATTCCAAGTTATGAGTCTTCACAATACAATGGAATAATGGTGGAAGGATCCATGTAAAATCAAGTAAAAACAGCAAAATAGATTCTGATGGCAAAGCCAGAAAAGAACTCAAAAGCAATTGTATTCCTAAGACCTAGAAGTGTAATGGGTTGACAAGGCATTTCCTCTAGAAATGCAACAAACTATTTAAAAAGCCACAAAAGAAGAATTTTTATACAATTGTTCTTCATCTGCCAAAAAATAAACTGGGTATTACCACAGTAAATGCCAACATGCCCCATTTGTCTTTATGAGATTCTATCTGGGTAAAGAAAACTCTTGGTGGCCAGTGGCCGAAGGAGGAGGTTAAAAAATGGAAACCATTTCTCTTTGCCTAGTAGCACTGTGGGAAGAGACAGCTGGGGACGGATTATACGATGGTACAGGGTTTTAACTAGGGTCTCTGTAAGGTTGAAAAAGTTGATTTATTTTTTCTTAAGACACAAAAATTCAACTTAGTACTTTAAATTTTATGTCCAGGAAATAAATACTATTTAATATATATATAACAAGTACTAATTGTTTCACATTATAGCCACTTGAGGAAGAAGAGGGAGGAGGAAGATAAAGTAGATATCACGGAAAAAGGAAAATTTGGAGAAAGTCTAAGAAGAAAGGAGGGGAAGGGAAAGAAGAGGTAGATAAACTGAGGGGTCCAGAAAGAGACACTGAGAGGGAACAAAGAGGCTAGGCTTCAGGGATGAATGTTAACTGCCTACACTCTTCAACAGGAGTTTATAATTTTAAGTTACCAACATTTTATTACTGTTCCCCAAACATTGTTTTAGTTAATTAATTATTATTCACAGCTCCTTGACCATTCTTCATCACTAAAATTTCTGGAGGGCGCCTAGGTGGCTCAGTTGGTTAAGTGTCTGCTCAGGTCATGATGCCAGGGTCCTGGGATTGAGTCCTGCACTGGATTCCCTGCTCAATGTGGAGCCTGCTTCTCCCTCTCCCCCAACCCCTCCCCACAGCCTGTGTAGTAAAATTTCTGTAATTTCGTAAGTGGATTTAATTTATGAACAACAGAGGAGCTGGTAAGGGCAATTTCACACTAAGGCTCTCAAGGAAGAAATTCTTCATCTTGGATATACAAGATCCAGTCTGCCTTAAAAAAATTAGGCTAAGTAAAGGAACAGAGTCATAGGCAGTATTTATTTTGTTAGTCCTAAGATGTAGCTCATGTTTCCCAAATAAGAATGATATTTAAAAGGCCTTGTTGAGAAAAACATGCAACCCACTTGAAAAGTTGGCAAAGCATTCAGACAGACACTTCTCCAAAGAAGATATACAAATGGATAATAACACATGAAAAGATGTACAATGTTACTAGTCATTAGGGAAATGCAAATCAAAGGCACAATGGCATACCACTTCATACCACTTCACTAGGATGGCTATATCCAAACAAACATACAAATAAACAAACCACATGGAAAATAACAAGTGTTGACAAAGATGTTGATGAACTAGAGCCCTTGCGCACTGCTAATGGGAATATAAAATAGTGCAGCTGCTACAGAAAAGAGTATGGTGGTTCCTCAAAATATTAAAAATAGAATTGCCATATGATCCAGTAATTTCACTTCTGGGTATACACCCAAAAGAACTGAAAGCAGGGTCTCAAAACAGGTATCTGTACACCCATGTTCATAGCAGTATTAGTCACAACAGCCAAAACATGGAAGGAACCCAAGTGTCTGTAGACAGATGAATAGAAGACACAATGTGGTCTATACACACAGTTGAATTTATTCAGCCTTAAAAATGAAAGACATTCTCACATATGCTATGACGTGGATAAAACTTGAGGACATTATTCAAAGTGAAGTAAGTTAGACATAAAAGGGCATATGAAGTATCTAGAGTAGTCAAAATCAGAGAGACAAAGTAGTTGTCAGCAGTTGAGGGGAGGGAGCAATAAGCTAAACTGGGTATTATTTACTGCATAGCTTCAGTTTTGGAAGATGAAAGAAGTTCTGGAGGTAGATGGTAGTTAATGGTTGCATAACAATAGAAACATACTTAATGCGACTAAACAGTACACTGAAATAGTTAAAATGGTAGATTTTGTGTATATTTTGCCACAATTTAAAAAATGGCTGTTGAGTCTGTTATGTCACAAATGGCATTTAAGCATATAACATTATCATAAAGTGCCTACCATTCTAAAACAAACTCTATATTATTAAAGCAGAAAACTAGAACTCAAATAAAAAAACAAAAACAAAAACAGGAGAACTACTGGATACACCGTTTCCCTTTTTCCAGGCTTACATGTCCATTCTGTATTACATTTCCCAGAAGGAAAACCATCACTTTTTAGAGAGAAATTAATTCCAGCTGACACAATATTTAATTTCACTTTGGACAGCATAATTATATCAATCTGAAGAGCTATAACCATATTAACTTCAGTGTAGATGCAGACAGTATTAAACCAAAAAAAATAGGAGGGGCGCCTGGGTGGCTCAGTCAGTTATGTAGCCAACTCTTGATTTCTGCTCAGGTCATGATCTCAGGGTCCTGGGATGGAGCCCCACGTTGAGCTCCCTGCTCAACGGGGAGTCTGCTTCTCCCTCTCCCTCTGCTCCTCCCCCTGACTCGTGCTCTCTCCCTCACACTGGTGCTCTCTCTCATAAATACATGATCTTAAAAAAAAAACCATAATATGTAAAAAAACAAAACAAAACTAGGATGTAAAAATATCTAATAACCAAATAACATTTTAAAAACAGCTTTTTAAATCTAAATATGACTTGGGCTCACTTTAAACAAATTAAAAATTACAGTCAAGGCAAAAGTAGAAAGCAAAAACAAGTAATTCCATTCCCAGAGATTACTCACTATTAATAGTTTCTTACATATCCATCAAGAACTTTGTCCTGTGATTTCACATATGTATTTATATTTTAGCTTAACTTACGTATTAAGTTTAATGAAGCAAGTACTGATGCTTATAAAGTATATAAAGTATACAAAAGAGACATTATATTACCTTGCCCCTCCCACTTTCTGCCCCCAACATATATATATATATATTTTCTAAATAAAAAAGGATTTCTTACTTGGGGCAGGCAGCCCACCACTGGATCGTTTATATTTGCTCTCCTTTAAAATGGATGTGATTTTGTATAAATGACGGAAACCTGTTTTGCATTCAGAGGCAAAAATAAATTCAATTTCATCTTCATGACTTTGGGGAAAAACATGAAAGATGTCATGGATCTGTAAAATGAATAGCTTAATTTACTATACACATTAATGAAAATACTACATAAACAATTCAATTAAGTTAGAGAAAGAAGAATTACTTGATAAATACATTCTGAAACATAAATAACTGTCAGTGCTAGGGGGTACTGTGTATTTACAATATAGACTTTGTCTGGTCCTTTCAGATTTATCTCACTTTAGTCATAGACTTCATCCATTGAGAAATAAATGTTCCCAAATGGTGAAAAAAGAAAAATACGACCAAAAGCTTTTTCTTACTCATCTCTATAATCCTTTGAAACATGGCATGAGGTTTAATGATACAAATCTTATTACAGAATCTTACTACTTATTCTTATCCAAAATCTTACTACTTTTCTTTTCTAAAGAGAAATATTGTAACAGTTGAAGGGTGAATCATATAAAACCTGTACTCAGCCAGGGAGTGATCTGGCTTTATTTATTTTGTATCTTGTTTAAGTTTTTTCCACTAAATTGGAAAATGAAAAACTCAATCCCAACTGGTAAATTTTGGTATAGTTTGCCAACTTAAAAGAGAAAGTCTTTTCTAGACTTCTACTGAGGTCCTCCTAAGAGGCACTGATGAGGCTGTTTTTCAATACATGATGTGTCCAGGAACAAGGGCAAATTTGCAACCAAGGAGATAACATTATCTCCTTGTCATGTCAATGACATCTACTTTCTATCTACAAACATTCCAATTTGAAATGTTCAAACTAAGCAAATAACGTTCCTGGTTACTCTGAATTTAAAAATTAGTTTGGATAGTTTGCTATAAAACTTCACTTGCTTTAGCATTCTGAGAAAATATATAACCAAGTACAGGAAAGCATACATACATTTATCCAGATGTCTGTTGTTTCTTCATAGATAATTAGTGGTGTCACGGAGTCAGGCACCAACTCGATGAGTCTCTGTCTTTCCATGGCATCATCTTCTACTGGGATAAATAATTCAGGTGAGATCAACACTATCTGTAGGCGAGTTTGGGAGCGATCTAGTAGAATGGACCAAGCACTATTTAAACAAACAAACAAAAAAGCACCAAAAATAAAGCCATCTCTCAGAAAATGAATATTCCCCTGCTCTCTCCTCTAGTACCCATCTGTTATTTCTGTAATCACAATTAAAGAATTGCTTTAGTAGATGTTAAATTATCACTTACAAATGGCTAATTAAAAGTATTAGCTTATTCTATACTTATTTTTTAAAGTTAGGCTTGAGTAGAGTTTTTTTTAAAAGTGGTTTTCTTTAAACTCCTAAAACCACAAATGACCTATGAAATTGTTTTTTCCCCTTAGTGTCAACAATTGGCGGCCTTGTGAAACTCCTGTTGTCTACCTTAGGAACTATATGTAATCACCTTCACAAAACTCTACGAAAAGTTTTGCTTAAATTATATAATAAAAAAATACAGACATTCTTATATGTGAGCCCTAAAGTCATACAATTTAACCACAAATAAACACTGAAACCATGACTGGCCATGTAACAGACAGAATGAAAATGCAATATGCCCCTATACTTAAAGGATTACGAATCCACAAGCCCACTTAGCTCAGGAAAAGTTCTCTGTGCAGAAATAACTACTCTGCAATTTGCATGTGAAGGCATCTCCAACTGAAGGGCAAGCCTAGTAACATAAACATTTCTAAAGTTCTGGATTCTAAATTACCTATAAAGAAGTGACAATTTAACATACGCACTATTTTCCCTCTGGAGTCCATCCAGCTCTGGCAATATATTCAACTCCTTCAAACAGAATCTCAAAAGGTTGAATTAGTTCCTTATCTATGACATCGATAATCTATTAAAAAAGAAAAAAAAGGAATCGAGTTACAGAAGATTTAAATCAGTAACTAGTTTACTAGTCTACCTAAATCATCATCTTTAACAGCATGACATTTTTTCAGACTTAGGTATTTAAAAAGGCATGAGAGATACAGCAAAACCAGAAGTAAGTTATGGGTTACCTACACTGGTGTGCTCTTCATGCCTAAAAAAGTTCTAAGCACAAGAATTAGCACAGTCTAAGTCTTTTACCATGAGTTTATATATACTAACAGAGCCCTTGCTAATAACTTGTAAAAACAGGTTTTAATCACTTTATTTAGACTCTAGTTATCAAAGAAAAATAATAATCCCTAGTTCCCTATATTTTAGCCTAAAATATGATTTGTGTAATATATTAGTGAAATGGCCCTAAGTAAGCAAACCTTTTTCCTTTAAAAATCTAGCCAACACAAAAAAGTTTGTCTGTTTATTTATTTTTAAAGATTTTATTTATTTGAGAGAGAGCATGAGTGCGGGGAGGAGCAGAGGCAGAGGGAGGGGGAGAAGCAGACTCCCCGCTGAGCAGGGAGCCTGACATGGGGCTCGATCCCGTGACCCTGAGATCATGACCTGAGCCGAAGGCAGACGCTTAACCAACTGAGCCACCCAGGCACCCAAAAAAGGAAGTTTTTTAAAAAAAGGCAAAGGATCTGAATAGATAATTCTCCAACGAAGATCTACCAATGGCCAATAAGCACATGAAAAGATGCTCAACGTCATTAGCCATCAGGAAAATTTAAGTCAAAATCACAATGAGATACAACTTCAAACTTACTAGGATGGCTATAATAAATAAGACAAACAATAGAAGGGTTGATGAGGATGTGGAGACTGGAAACCTCACACAATGGGAATGTAAAATAGTGTAACCATTTTGGGCAAACAGTCTGGTAGTTCCTCAAAAGGTTAAACATGGAGCTATCATATGACTGAACAATTCTACTTCTTGGTATCTATCAAGAGAAGTGAAAACATACACACAGATTCATGGTTGCATTATTCATAACAGCCAAAAGGTGGAACACCCTAATTGTAACTGATACGTGGGTAAATAAAATGTGGTATAGCCACACAATGGAATATTACTGGGTGATAAAAAGCAAGAAAGTGCTGGGGCGCTTGGCTGGCTCAGTCGGAAGAGCATGTGACTCTTTATCTCAGGGTTGTGAGTTCGAGCCCCATGTTGGGTGTAGAGATTACTTAAAAAAAAAAAAAAAAAAGGCAAAATAGTGCTGATACATGGTGCAATACAGATGGAGCTTGAAGACATGATGCTAAATAAAAGAAACCAGACTAGATACTGTATGATTCCATTTATATGAAGTGCCCAGAATAGGCAAATCTACAGACAGAAAGTAGATCAATGGCTGCCCAGTGCCAAGGGACATATGAAGGTTGGAGGGTGATGATTAAGGGATGTGGGGTTTCTTGTGGGGTGATGAAAATGTTCTAAAATTGTGGTAATGGTTGCATAATTCTGTTAATATACTAAAAGCCATTCTAAAACTTTAAAAGAGTGAACTGTATTGTATGTGAATTATATCTCAATAAAGCTTTTAAAAAAAAGTCTATCAGAGAAGACTGGGTTTTTGTTTTGTTTTGTTTTGTTATTGTTTTTTAAGTAGGCTCCACACCCAGCATGGAGCTCAATGTAGGGCTTGACTCACTGCCCTGATACCAAGTCTTGATACGAGATCAAGAGTCAGATGCTTAACCGACTGAGCCACCCAGGTGCCCCAAGAAGACTATTTTTTAATTAATCTTGTATGCAGTCAGCTTATAAGCATTCGACTATCCAAATGGAAAGCAGCAATACAAGAGAAATGTGGGACATCCAACACAGAAGGTAAGTCACTAGTCAATGACTGCTATTTTTAAAATATTGATCTGAAGAATTAACAATGGCAAAGAGGAAAAACTTTTGGAAAGGAGTGGTAAATATGCATATCCCTATATTCTTGTCTTGGGAACCAGCAAAAAGTTTCCAAAGCATGGTCCACAGATCTCAGCAAGTTAAATGAGTTCAAAAAATTAAAAAGTATATCTAGGGGCGCCTGGGTGGCTCAGTCATTAAGTGTCTGCCTTCGGCTCAGGTCATGATCCCAGGGTCCTGGGATCGAGCCCCGCATCAGGCTCCCTGCTCCGCAGGAAGCCTACTTCTCCCTCTCCCACTCCCCCTGTTTGTGTTCCCTCTCTCACTGTGTCTCTCTCTGTCAAATAAATAAAATCTTTAAAAATAAAATAAAATAAAAAAATAAAAAGAATACCTAAGATATCTACTAGACTGACTAGTTAAGTGACATAAAAAGTCAACTCAACATTTTATACTTACCCTTCCTTCAGCATCAATCATTATTTCTGACATCTTAAAGGTGACTTTTGGATTTGCTGTGCCTTTAGAAAGAGACATGAACAGTAATGAATAATCAAAATTATTCAAACTAATTTTGCTAGATCAATCCCCTTTATACTTTAGTTAAGTCAGGAATATTGTAGAGTCAGGGCTTTACTGTATAAGAATCTCAGAACTCCAACTCAAATTCATAACTCTCAACATTAGTATCAAAAAAAAAAAAAAGAGAGACTGAAAAACATCAAGAGTCAATATGAAATAAATAAAAGAAATTCTGTGTCATTTTGTAATTGAAATGTTAACAGCAAAATAGAAAAAAAAATTAGTGACTTATTAAGAACATAATCCCTTAAAAATCTTTATTTCCTAGCAAAAACTCCTCTTTTTTCATTCCTTGAAGTAACCAGCTTTGTGTACTTCCCAACCTTTGAAAAGAATTAAATAAGATCACCCTATAATTAAGAAATCTACTTCAGTGATACTTAATGAATAACCTACCTTTACTAAGGCTGTAAATGACTAATGCTGACCATACCTCTGGATGATTGCAGAGAGAATCTTGTTTGGAAAGCAGAAATGAGTAAATATAAATGTCAATGGAATATAGTACCTGTTTTAGGATAACGGAATGAATCTGCCCTCCTTGTTTCCAACATAGGGGATGTAACATGAATAATTTCCACCTCAGATTCATCATTTTCTTCATATAAAATTCTCAGAATTTTGCTGCCACTGGGAGCTTTTAAAAAGGAATTTAAATATTGAAAATTTAGAAGAATTATTCCAGAGAGTAATCATAACTGACCATTCCCTCTAGTACTATATTTCCCACAGTGAAAAATAATTTATGTATAAAATACGCTGCCTTTTGTATAGTGTATGAAAGTATCACTAGTCTTTGCACTAGAAAGGTGAGTTACTGGGGCGCCTGGATGGCTCAGTCGTTAAGCGTCTGCCTTCGTCTCAGGTCATGATCCCGGGGTCCTGGGATTGAGCCCCGCATCGGGCTCCCTGCTCAGCAGGGAGTCTGCTCTCCCTCTCCCACTCCCCCTGCTTGTGTTCCCTCTCTCGCTGTGTCTCTCTCTGTCAAATAAATAAATAAAAATCTTTAAAAACAAAAAAAACAAAAAAAAGAAAGGTGAGTTACTACTAAACCACTTTTGCTGGTTAAAGGAAGGCAAAACCTGGAGATAATTATGTACATATACATATATATGTGTATATATTTAAAATTTAAGTAGGCTCCATGCCCAACATGGGGCTTGAACTCATGACCCAGTGATCAAGAGTCATATGCTGGGCGCCTGGGTGGCTCAGATGGTTAAGCGTCTGCCTTTGGCTCAGGTCATGATCCTGGAGTCCCGGGATCGAGTCCCGCATCGGGCTCCCTGCTCAGTGCAGAGCCTGCTTCTCCCTCTCCCTCTGCCACTCCCTCTGCTTGTGCTCTTCTGTCCATCTCTCTGTCAAATAAATAAATAAAATCTTAAAAAAAAAAAGAGTCATATGCTCTACTGACTAAGTCAGCCAGGTACCCCTGTACCTACATATATTTAAAACAGGGGAAACACACTTATGAAGGACTTCAGTCCAGGTATACCTTAAATGCATTCCTTGTTGAAAAACGAATTACTCGGGCGCCTGGGTGGCTCAGTTGGTTAAGCGACTGCCTTAGGCTCAGGTCATGATCCTGGAGTCCCGGGATCGAGTCCCTCATCGGGCTCCCTGCTCAGCAGGGAGTCTGCTTCTCCCTCTGACCCTCCTCCCTCTCATGCTCTCTGTCTCTCATTCTCTCTCTCTCAAATAAATAAATAAAATCTTTAAAAAAAAAAAAAAAGAAAAACGAATTAATTATATTTATAATATTTCCTATAACAAAATAAATGTTATTTTTAAAAAAAGATTTTATTTATTTATTTGAGAGAAAGAGAGAGAGCAGGGGGGACAGGCAGAAGGAGAGGGGGAGAGAGCCGCAAGCAGACTCTGTGCTGAACACAGAGCCCGATGTGGGGCTCCACCCCAGGACCCTGAGACCACGACCTGAGCCAAAATAAAGAGCTGGACACCCAACCAACTGCGCCACCCAGACACCCTGAAAATAAATGCTATTTAAATAGAGTCCAGTTTTCTTTTAATGGTTTCTCTAATTCACGTCAAAATCTTGTTCTAACAAACACAGTTATGGCAAAACATTTTACATCTTAAAATTGAATGTCCAAATCTAAGACGTGGCTTAAAAATAAGTATTTTTCATGGTCCCTTAGAGAAATGTTCAAAATACGAGCTGCTGGGGCACTCAGTCAGTAAAGCGAGCAACTCTTGATCTCGGGGTTGTGAATTCAAGCCCCACATTGGGCAAAGAGCTTACTTAAAAAAACAAAAATGGTAGCTGCAATCCATTACTGCATCATGAAATCTACTAATGGGTAATAACAAGCATTTAAAATATACAACGAACAAAATATATACAATATCAGAGTGCATTACACATAAAGGTAAGTATTGCTTCATGAAATTTGTTTTTTTTTTTTTTTTAAGATTTTATTTATTTATTTGACAGAGAGACACAAGCGAGAGGGAACACAGCAGGGGGGAATGGGAGAGGGAGAAGCAGGCTTCCCACTGAGCAGGGAGCCTGATGCGGGGCTCGATCCCAGGACCCTGGGATCACGACCTGAGGCAGACGCTTAATGACTGAGCCACCCAGGCACCCTGAGTTTTTTGTTTTTTAAAGATTTTATTTATTTATTTGTCAGAGAAAGACACATCGAGAGAGGGAACACAAGCAAGGGGAGTGGAAGAGGGAGAAGCAGGCTTCCCGTGCAGCAGGGAGCCTGATGCGGGGCTCGATCCCAGGACCCTGAGATCATGACCTGGGCCGAAGGCAGATGCTTAACGACTGAGCCACCCTGAAATTTTAGTTTTTGTATACAATATGAAGTATCAGGCTAGAATGTAAAGCAAATTTCTAACTGGATCTTCAGAGAAAGCTGTTTCACAGGCAATAAAATACTTGCGAATTCATCCAGAAAAGGGAGGAATTTGTGACTTTTTCTGATCCCTTCATACACTAATTTGGCCATATGTTTATGCAGACACTCTAGTCAATCCTACGTTTTTTGTTTTTGTTTTTTTAAAGATTTTATTTATTTATTTGTCAGAGAGACAGAGAGAGAGAGAATACAAGCAGGGGGAGCTGCAGGCAGCGGGAGAAGCAGGCTCCCTGCTGAGCAAGGAGCCCGATGTGGGACTCGATTCCCGGACCGTGGGATCATGACCTGAGCTGAAGGCAGACGCTTAACCGACTGAGCCACCCAGGCATCCCAATCCTACGTTTTTATAGCAATGCATCAGGGTATAGTTTTTTATTTTGTCACCAATATTGCCACTAAGACCAGCCTCTAGATGAAAGACTGGAAAAAAGAGTTGAAGGACCAGAGGCACTTATTTTTATTAGAATTCATCATGGTAGGATACAGCCTATATATTCTTTTTTTTTTTTTTTTTTTAAGATTTATTCATTTGACAGAGAGACACAGCGAGAGAGGGAACACAAGCAGGGGAGTGGGAGAGGGAGAAGCAGGCTTCCTGATGAGCAGGGAGCCTGATGTGGGGCTCGATCCCAGGACCCTGGGCTCATGACCTGAGTTGAAGGCAGATGCTTAAGGACTGAGCCACCCAGGTGCCCCCAGCCTATATATTCTAAATAACTACTGGTAGGATCCAATCTTCATGACTTCATAATCTACTATTCAGGACTTAGCATCTGAGCACTTAACTAATTGGCAGTTCAATCTCATAATACTTTAATTAACTTATACTATTTTGAACCCCCTTACTTGTTTCAGCTTCTGGACACCACCAGTAGCCAGAATATCTATCAAATTCTTCTTGAAGAACAAAGGTAGCAACTCCAGCTGATCTGGGATCTTCTTCCATGTTGGCTAGCTCTAGACAAACATAAACAGCAAAATTATCACAGGAAGTTGTCTAACTTTTCATAGGTACTAAGCACAGTTAGTTTATTTTGAAATGCAGCTGTAGTACTGTGGTGAACTCAGGAGCTAAATGGACTGGATATAAGTCTGAGCTCCATCATGTACTGACTGACCTTGGGCAAATCATCCAACCTCATTCCACTGCAGTGTCCTGTTTGTAAATGGGAGTAACAATGTACCTCATAAGGTTGTTAGGATTAAATGAGTTAATTCACATAAAGCACTTAGAACAAAGCCTGAACCAAAATATGTGCACCATAAATGTCAGTTATTATTTCCCCATTTAGCTAGGATCATGGAAAAAAAGAATACATGGAAAGGGTCACAGTGACTTGTAACTTCTACCCAGAAAAGTCCAACTTTATGGGTCTTTTTTTTTTTTTTAAAGATTTTATTTATTCATTTGAGACACGGAGATACAGAGAGAGAGCATGAGCAGGGGTAGAGGGAGAAGCAGGCTCCCCGCCAAGCCAGGAGCCCGATGTGGGGCTCGATCCCAGGACCCCGGGATCACGACCTGAGCTGAAGGCAGACGCTCAACCATCTGAGCCACCCAGGCGCCCCTAACTTTATGGGTCTTACACATCAAGTAATCTTCATCATTCCCCCTCCCCTTCCTCCAGTCAACCAGAACATTTCAACTTTTATCTGTTTTACACTTTCCAGCAAATAGTTTGAAGAGAACTCTTGCTTTAAAAATAAACCTCCCAGGATGCCTAAGTGGCTCAGTCAGTTAAGTGCCTGCCTTCGGCTCAGGTCATGATCCCAGCGTCTTGGGATCAAGCCCTGTGTCAGGCTCCCTCCTCAGCAGGGAGCCTGCTTCTCCCTCTGCCTTTGCTGTTCCCCCTGCTTGTGTTCTCTGGCACACACACACACACACACACACACACACTCTCTGTCAAATAAATAAAATCTTAAATAAAAAAAAAAAGATTTCATGACATGAAGAAATGTTTGTAATATACTTGGATTAAAAAAAGCCCTATTACTAAATGGCATGTACACTATAATTTCATTCATAAAAATGTTAAACATGTATTTTAAAAAGTGTTGGGATATAAACCAAAATGTGGTTCTCTCCAAATAGTGAGACAGACTACGGAGAAACATTTTTTAAAAATTGCTTTATAATTTACAAAATCTTAGGTGTACTGTTTGTGAAAAATGTATACACTTGTGTAACGAACCACACCCTGTCAAGACATAGAATATTTCCAACACCCAGAATGTTTTCTCATGCCTCTTCTCAGTCAATGCCCATTCTCACCCCAGAAGCAAACACTGATCTGATTTCTGTCACTGTAAGTTAGTTTTGCATATTCTAGAATATCATATAAGTGAAGTCATATACTTTGTCTGCTTTTTGAGATTCACCAATATTGTTACATGTATCACTAATTCATTCCTGTTTATTGCTTGGTGGTATTCCATAGTATACCACAGTTTTTTTGTGTTTTTTTTTTAAATCCATTCACCTGTTAATGGGTATCTGGGCTGTTAGTATTGTCAGTTATTGGCAATATGAATAAAGATACTATAATCTTTCTTGCATTGGGATCTTTGTGGGTGTATGCTTTCTCTTGAATAAAGACCTAGGAGTGGAATGACTGGGCAGTACGATAAGTGTTTATAAGAAACTGTCACACAGTTTTCCATAGTATTTGTATTATTTTATATTCTTACTAGCAATGTATGAAAGTTCCTCTCCAACATTTGTGTTCTTAATCTTTTTCACTTCAGCCAGTCTAATGGGTGTATGGTAATATATCATAGTGATTTCAATATTATAGACAAGTTTCAAAGTATTATTTTTGGTTATCTGTATTTTCTATATATTGTCTAAAACAAATATGCAACATGAGCCAATAATCCCCTATCTAAAAATTTTGAGTCCAGAAGTGTTTGGAACTCAGAATTTGGGGGATTTTTCATATTTATCATATATCTACCATATAATTATATAACATCTCTGGCAGGGTAATTAAATACCCTGTAATTGAATACACTAATATTCTTAGAGCAAACTTATGAATAGACACACTAAGTAGGATTAAGATTATAAATAGCCTCAGGTCAGTTCAGGGCAGGTTTTGCCACCAAATGAGTTTTAGCTCCGAGCCAGTGAAAACTAAGCTCAGTTTTCTTTTCTTTTCCTTGTTTAAGATTTTATTTATTTATTTGACAAAGAGAGCAAGAGAGCACAAGCATGGGGAGCAGCAGAAGGTGAGGGAGAAGCAGGATCCCCGGTGAGCAGGGAGCCCAATACAGGGCTCGATTCCAGGACCCTGGGATCATGACCTGAGCCAAAGGCAGACGCCTAACCATCTGAGCCACCCAGGCACCCCTAAGCTCAGTGTTCAACAGTTTTTTTGAATTTTGGAATTAATGATATAGGCAAAACTAGTGTTTGGTTTTCTTGGATCTTTCCAACTACCCCAAAGTTATACCCACCATACTGTTTCATATTTGTTCTCTTTTGGATGTGAGAAGAGGTACCACTCATTTCTATCTCCCTTTCACTTACTATAGACCTCAATTATTATTATTATTTTTTTTTTTTTTAGATTTTTTATTTATTTATTTGACAGAGAAAGACAGCGAGAGAGGGAACACAAGCAGGAGGAGTGGGAGAGGGAGAAGCAGGCTTCCCGCTGAGCAGAGAGCCTGATGTGGGGCTCGATCCCAGGACCCTGGGATCATGACCTGAGCCAAAGGCAGACGCTTAACGACTGAGCCACCCAGGTGCCCCCTATAGACCTCAATTATTAAGAGTTATTTATTAAGTGAATAAAAGGTATCACTTTGTTCTTCTGATATGTCAACATATCATTCGAGAGTAGAGGCTGGTACTGTATTACTTTTACATTCCTTTTCATACTAGGCAGAAAATAAACACATGCACATGCTCACTGACTAACCCCATTAAAAGCAGACTTTCACTTGGAAATTTATTGTAAGCAGAGTAAGAGTGAAGATGCTTACTCTGTACCTACCTTTCTACTTAAACACATCGCTCTTACTATGTTTCAGACACCATCCTAAACACTTCACAAATATGAACTCATTATAACCTCATAAGAGCACTATAATAACATGCCTTTTTAGATATGGAAACAAAGAGATCAGTTAAATAACTTACTCAAGGTCACAGAACTAAAAAATGGTAGATCTAGAATTCAAACTAGAATGGTTCCAGACTGCATTTTTAACAAGTACATTAATCTTGAAAATAATAAACATACCACATACCCATATGCACAGAAAGGAAAATAATAAGAACAATACTACAGCATCCGGCAGGGTGCCAGTGCTTTCTACTTTAAATTCTGTCAATTCTTTTTTTTTTTTTTTTTAAGAGAGGGAGAGAGAGAGAGATAGGGGCAGAGGGAGGGGGAGAGAGAAAGTCTTAAGCAGGCTCCACACCCAGCACAGATCTCACAACACTGAGATCATGCATGACCTGAGCTGAAATCAAGAGTTGGATGCTTAACCAACTGAGACACCCAGGCACCACTAAATTCTGTCAATCTTCACAATAATCCTGTGTAGAAAAACAATTCTACAGAAGAAAAACTAGACTAAAAACGTCCTATTTCTTTCAGTTACTGTCAGAGCTTTGCACTCCCAGCCTCAAGTATGGTAACTAGTACATAGTGAGTGTTCAATGTTTGTTGAAAGCATGAATAAATGGCTAGGATTTCCAACGCAGATTTACTAATCATCAACCTAATCCTACTGTCATTGGTAGCCATTCTGATTCCCTTACTCCAAATGGAGACCCAAAACATGTACTTTTCTTTCTTTCTTTCCTTTTTTAAGGATTTATTTATTTATTAATTCGAGAGAGAAAGAGGGAGAGCGGGAGCAAGGGGGAGGTGGTGGGTGGAAGGGCAGAGGACGAGGGAGAAGGAAGAAGCAAGCTCTCCACTGAGCTCAAGACCCTGAGATCATGACCTGAGCCGAAAGCAAGAGCTTAACAGACTGAACCATCCAGGCGCCCCCAAAACATGTACTTTTTACTTAAAAAGTTCCCTAATCCATCCCCTTTTGTCTATCTGATGCTCTATAGAGTTTTAGACCACTTAAACCTAGGTAACTTCAACAGTCAAGTTTTGGTGTCCCTGCCTCTAGTCCTGGGCTTTTCAAATACAACTTTCACAAAGTATCCAGAACAATTTATCTATAATATGACTCTGACCACACCACCCAATTGTTAAAAACTTTCAGTGGACCCCCACATTATGCTAGAGACTCTGTTGATTTACATGAGATACAATTAACCCTGGTCTTGGTTACCTTTCCCTTCTTCTTGACTCATACCTTATGCTTTAGAACCGTCAGACTGCTTTTAACTCCTCACACACCACCTTCTGCATTAAGACCTTTCTCACGTGGTCCCCTCACCTGGAATGTACTGGTTAATGTGCAGTCATATCTAAGATCAGTTTAGGTGCCAGTTAGGTGTCATCTCTTCTGGGAAGCCTTTCCTGACCACTACCCCACATTGATGCCCTCATAACACCCTTTATCACTCTGTTTTATTATTCATATAGTTTCCTTGAGGGCCTGGGTTATGTCTTATTCAATTCTGTATCCTTAGTTCCTGCCATGTTACCTGGTGCACAGGAACTTAACCTATCTTTGTTGACTAACTGAATAGCTAGAACAGATTTCTTGACTCCTAATTCAGTGTTCTTTCTACCAACGTAAATTGTTCAGGAAAGGGCTTCTTCTGTAATGCTGATTATCCTAATAATGAAAAAAAATGTTTGTTGTCAATACGCTATTATTCTAAAATAATTTATTAAGAAAGATGCCCAATAATTCAGCTTTGTGAACATAAGATTAAGCAAGAGTTGAATAAATGAATTTTGAAAGTGAGCATCCTTCACTGTGGAACTTACTAATCTTAAACTTTGTTTCATGGTTTCAAAGAAAAAGCAATACACTATTTCCCATCTTCAATGTGTATGAAAGCTTTAGAGGAAAACATCTACATCTTTTCTGTGCTTTGAGCAGTGCTTAGTATTACTATAATCACTTTAATGAAAATTAAGTATTTCCACAATACACAATTCTACAAAGTTTTGTTTTTCCTATTATGACAAAATAAATAGGCTCTCCAAAAAGGGGAGATAAATTTTTGTGTATTAGGTTTTTGTTTGTTTCCCAAAAGCAAGATTAATTTTAAGACTTCTTTTATTTGCAAGAGAGAGAGCACAAGCAAGGGGAGCTGCAGGCAGAGGGAGAAGCAGACTCCCCGCTGAGCAAGGAGCCCGACATGGGACTTGATCCCAGGACCCCAGGATCATGACCTGAGCCGAAGGCCGATGCTCAACCAACTGAGCCACCCAGTCCCCAATTGGTCCCCAATTTTGGGATCAAAATTATTTTTTTTAATTGAAATTTAATTTAATTTATTTTATTTTTATTTTATTATGTTAGTCATCATACATTACATCATTAGTTTTTGATGTAGTGTTCCATGATTCATTGTTTGCATATAACATCCAGTGCTCCATTCAATACATGCCCTCCTTAATACCCATCACCAGGCTAACCCATCCCCCCCACACCCCTCCCCTCTAGAACTCTGTTTGTTTCTCAGAGTCCACAGTCTCTCATGGTTTCTCTCCCCCTCCGATTTCCCCCCCTTCATTTTTCCCTTCCTACTATCTTTTTTTTTTTTTTTTTTAACATAAAATGTATTATTTGTTTCAGAGGTACAGGTCTGTGATTCATCATGAAATTTTATTTTAATGAGAACAGTTTTGGGGAAATCCTGGCAGTCTTAATAAGCTAAAGAAACAATCATGTCAGAAGTGCTACAGTGCTATCTGAAAATGAACATTAAAATAAGGTAGCATTATGCAGGTGGTACATACTATTTATCCTCTGTGCTTTTTTTAAAGATTTGAATTTAAAATATAAAGGTCGCCTACTTTGCCTCAATTTCAAAAAGTGAGCAAAGGCAAAATTTTAAAAATACTTTTCAGAAAAGTAGATTTGAAGAACTATATGTTACCATTGTGCACATAGGTGAGCCTCCTTTCTTCTCTGGTTATGATGTTGGATATCCAAATATCATTGCTATGTATAAAAGCAATCCAGTCTGGATCAGCTGGGCATAATTTGGGATCCATGCGAATGTTGGGACAACTAGTCTCTACTAAATTCGGCCGTAAGGGCTGTTGCTAGAAAAGAAAAAACATTTTTAAGGCAAGTATCAGGCTGATACATATTCATTTGCCAACACCCTTCCTATAAAATTAACAATAATTCCAAGTAAAATGTCAACTATGATAATTACTCCTCAGAAAAATACACTTTTGCATGCCTTAACTTACAAGGACGGACTCTTTTTTCTTTTTACTATGAATTAGAAAGCTAAGGGTAATAGGAAAGTAAATAAAGATTTTTTAAATGATTTATTTATTTGAGAAAGAGAGAGAGAGTGAGAGAGAGAGCATTCGAGTGTACACGGAGGGGCAGAGGGAGAAAGAGAAAAGCAGACTCCCTACTAAGCACAGAGCCCCCACATCCCACGACCCATGGGTTCATGACCTGAGCCAAAAATCAAAAGAGTCAGACACTTAACCCACTGAGCTACCCGGGTGCCCCAATAGGAAAGTAAATAAAGACAATATAACAGCGCTTCATAAATTTTGTTATCCAAACCTGTTTAACAGAGTAATTATTGCTTGTTAAATACTTTTATTATTATTTACTGAATATTTATTAAATATTTCAAATTAATTTTACCAATCTGAAACAGTTTGCTCATAAAGCTTTAACAAAAGCCAGGATCATACAATTCTAAAAAAAGAATAGTTCTAATACTATGTAAAGAATTGCCTGGACGGGTGCCTGGGTGGCTCAGTCATTGAGCATCTGACTCTTGATTTCGGCTCAGGTCATGACCTCAGGGTCATGAGATCAAGCCCTGCATCAGGCTCCATGCTCAGTGGGGAGTCTGCTTGAGATTCTCCCTCTCCCTTTGCCCCTCCCCCACTCATTCTTGCTCTCTCTCTATTTCTCTCTCAAATAAATAAATAAATCTTAAAAAAAAAAAAAAAAAAAAAGAATTGCCTGGAATAAAACCAAACATTTAAAACCATTTATTAAGATGGATTAAGTTTTTGGGGTGCCTGGGTGGCTCAGTCAGTTAAGTGTTCAGCTCAGATCATGATCCCAGGGTCCTGGGATCGAGCCCCACATCTGGCTCTCGGCTCAGCGGGGAGCATGCTTCTCCCTCTCCCTCTGCCTGCTGCTCTGCCTACTTATGATCTCTCTGTCTCGCTTTGTCAAATAAATAAATAAAATCTTTAAAAAAAAAAAGATGAATTAAGTTTTTAAGGGAACCAAAATTAGACTGCCTTGTGATAACATTATCCCCAAAATCCCCCTCAGCATTTACTCAGAAAATGGGCATTGAATGCCCTTTACTAAATCTTCCTACACAGCAAGTGTTTTTAGCATTTAAAAAAATTACATATTAATGTCAGTGCAAAAATGATTAATTCTTAATATTAGAAATTAATACTCATGTATCTTGTTTTCTTTACTATTAAATTTCTCACTTGGTGGGCAGATATAATTTTTTGGCTTAATTACCTTTCTGATTTGGATGCAAATAACCTTTAGGACCCAAAAACAGATTTAACAAATAGTAACACCAACTTACAGTAAATCCTTGTGGCCCTCCATCTTTTACATGATAAATTCCACTACCAGCTTGAAATAGAAATGTTCCACTTCCTTGGTGATAATCATAGGAAGCAATTCCAACAGTTCCAATGCGTTTTCTTTCTCTTAATAGTTCTTCTTCTCGAGAATACATTCCATAGTCCAGTGTTGCCTAATACAAAAGGAAAGAGAAGTCACCTACTCCAGTCTTCTGAAAGCTTGCTATTTGCTTTTAGCAAAAAATTTCCAGTGAAATCCTAGCATCTCCCATATTACTGAGTCTACATGTTCAATGACTCCAAAATATGCCAGTAACTCTAAGCAAACTAATTTCAAGAAGTCTGCTGAAAGATTTCCTGGTAGAGGGTCTCTAGATGATTACTGCATATAGTAGAGAACAAGAATTGTCTCATCACCTTGGCTTGGCATTCTAGACCTTCCACAACTTAAATGTAATTGAGCAGTGTTGCATGTAGTTAAGAGCACAGACTCTGAAACCAAGTGGTTTGAATCTAGGCTTTGACACTCACTAGAAGACTGACTTTGGGAAGTAGCTTAATTTCTTCAAAAGTAATTGTTCTCACTTTCAAAATAGTAATATATCATCTACTTCAGCTCTGTGAAGATTAACTTAGATAAAAACATGTCAAGCATTTAGCATAATGACTGGCATAGAGTAAGTTCTCAAGTATCAGCTGTCATTAATACCTTCCTACCACATCTATTAATACTCTTCTAATAAAACCCTAGATCAGGCTGATGTCATTGCATAAAACCCAACATATGAGTTGCTGCTTCCTGGTCTTTGTTTGTTCCACTATCTCCCTTTGAAAGGCTATTTTTCTTTCAAACATCCAAGTTTTACCATTATCCCAAAACCTTAGCTCTGATTCAACCTTGCCAAGCAAAGTTTCCTGATCCACTATGATGTACAGTTATCTCTTCTTTGAAATTTATATAAGAGTCATTATCTCTTTTACTTATTTGACTATGGTATTGTTTTTCACTTTTTTCAGTATTTCTGACTAGAAATAGATTAAAAAAAACTTAAGAGCAGAATTTGTGTCATTTTGTTTTCCTACTTGCAGCATCTGTTAAAATCTCTCTCAAAGACTATTTGTAATTAATGACTGATGATGATGATGAGGGGTTTTCCTAAGCTAGAAATATTATTTGATACAGGTATAAAATTTAAAAAGGAATATAAAGAAAACAAATTTAGTAAGTGCTAACAAAAAAATTTACATCCACATTTTCCCTATGAGCTCCTTAATACTTTGAGTGTGATAAATAAGGGAAGCAGACATGGTTTCTACTATCAAGGATACCTTACAAAGGAATCTAGTTGAGTTCACTGGCAGGAATGTATTACTCCAAAACTAAGCTAGCACACTGAAAGTAAACATTGTTCAAGGATGGCAAATACATGTCTGTACTTGCAAACCTAAAATAATGTTAGGTGAGGATAAAAACAAGACAACCTGGAAATCTTGCTAAAAACCCACCTAGTTTTTTGTATTCATTGTATCACTTTTTTATTAATATTTAATTACATGTATATACATTTATACATGTGTGTTAGGCTCCAATAGAAAAAAACCTGTAAATTCAATGAACATATAGTTTTATTAATTCTGATCTCTTTAAGTATCTTTTTTTTTTTTTTTTTTTAAAGATTTTATTTATTTGACAGAGAGAGACACAGCGAGAGAGGGAACACAAGCAGGGGGAGTGGGAGAGGGAGAAGCAGGCTTCCCGAGGAGCAGGGAGCCTGATGCGGGGCTCGATCCCAGGACCCTGGGATCATGACCTGAGCCGAAGGCAGACGCTTAACGACTGAGCCACCCAGGCGCCCCCCTTTAAGTATCTCTTAAGACTCTTTCCATTGAAGCCAAAAGCAATTTTGAGAATATGATTATATTTTAATTTCTCCCCTCATTCTCCCTGAATGTTATTGGACTTGGTCTGTACTTAATATGTCCTAATACTTAATAATCAGAACACAAGAAATTTCAGAGCTAAGAAATTAACTTTCACAAGAGAACTCTGTATTTATAACTTGGTAATTATAAGATTTGTTATTTGAAAGAATAACAAGCAAGATGATAAAAGAACCCTGAAAAAGATCAATTACGGGGAACAAAGCTCACTTTACCAGATATTTAAAAATTAAAACATGAATAAACATAATGAACAACAACAATGGTACAGGACAGAAAATCTAAAATAGAAAGTCGAATATAGAAATTTATAAGAAAAAAACAGTAGGTGGCGCCTGGGTGGCTTAGTCGTTAAGCATCTGCCTTGGGCTCAGGCATGATCCCAGGGTCCTGGGATCGAGTCCTGCTTCGGGCTCCCTGCTTGGCGGGAAGCCTGCTTCTCCCTCTCCCACTCCCCCTGCTTGTGCTCCTGCTCTCGCTGTCTCTCCCTCTGTCAAATAAATAAATAAAATCTTTAAAAAAAAAAAAAGAAAAAAAACAGTAGGAAAAAGATGGGACTTTTAAAATCAGTGATTACTGATTTAAATTTTAAATCAGAAATACTGCATAGCACATGCAAAAAAAGATAACAATGGATCCATTTCTCACATATGCCAAATACATTAGAGATTTAAGTGTTAAAAATGAAACCAACTTCCGCTTTTAGCCAAGATGGAGTAATAGGGACTTGGCTTATCCTCCCAACCGAAACAACTAAGAAAATGAACAAAATACATGAAATAATGTTTTCAAGACACTGGACATTAGACAACAAAGGACAGTGATCTCTGAGAAATGGGAACCAAATGAGGTGAGCCTTACAGCTGTCCCAGTTAACTGCCCTGACAGTTTCCAGATGTTGGCATAAGTAGGGGTAGCCAATGGATCAAAGAAGAAATCACAAAGGAAATCAGAAAATACTTTGAGACAAATGAAAACACCATACCAAAACTTAAGGCACGCAGCAAAAGCAGTGCTCAGAGGGAAACTTACAACTATAAATATCTGCATTAAAAAAGAGATCTGAAATAAAAAACCTAACCTTCCACCTTAAGACACTGGAGAGAAAGAGCAAACTAAGTCCAAAGCCAGCAGAAGTGAGAAAATAATACAAAATAAGTTGGAAATAAAACAAAGAATAGAAAAACAATAAAGCTCAACTAAACCAAAAGTTGTTCTTTGAAAAGATCAAATTTAGCCAGAATGATAAAAAAAAAAGAGCCAACAACAGAAGACTCAATTTACTAAAGTCATGAATGAAAGAGGGTCATTAGGAATAATTTCACAGAGATAAAAAAGGTTATAAGGGAATAGTATGAACAACTGTATGCCAACAAACTCAATAATGTAAGTGAAATGGTTAAATTCCTAGAAACACACAAACCACCAAAACTGACTCAAGAAGAAACAGAAGATAGAAACAGACCTCTAATGAGTAAAGAGACCGAGTTAGTAATCAAAAAACTACCCATAAAAGAAAAGCCCAAGACTAGATGGCTTTACTAATGAATTCTACCAAATGTTTAAAAAAATGAATACCCATCCTTCTCAAACTCTTCCAAAGAAAGAGAACAGGAGGAAACACTTTCCAACTCATTTGATGAAGTAAGTATTACCCAGACACCAAAATCAGACAAAGACCTCACAAAAAAAATATAACTATAGACTAACATCCCCTAGGACTACAGATGCAAAAATCCTCAATAAAATACTGGCAAGCTGAATATAGCAGAATATTAAAAGAATTGCATACAACCAAGTGGGATTTATCCCAGGAATGTAAGCTTGGTTCAACATATAAAAACCAATCAATACAATGCACAATATTAATATAATAATGGGGGAAAAGTGATCTTCTCAATAGACACAGAAAAATCATTTGACAAAACCCAGCACTGTTTCATGATATAAGTGCTCAACAAATTAGGAATAGAGGGGTAATTTCTCAATCTGATAAAGGGCATCCATGAAAAACCCATAGCTGATATCAGTCTTAAAGGGAAAACCTGAAAGTTTTCTCCTCAAGATCAGGAAAAAGAAATGATGTCTGCTTTTACCACCACTATTATAGAGGTTCTAGCTAGGGTTGGAAAGGAAAAAGGAAAACTATCTCTATTTACAGATGACATGATATTATATATGGAAAACCCTTAAAACAACCTACAAAAAATTATTAGAGCTAATAAATGAGTTCAGCAAAGTTGTAGGATACAAGATCAATAAATATAAGTTGCATTTCTATACACTAGTAATAAACAGTCTAAAAATGAAATTAAGAAAATAACTCCATCTAAAATATCCTCAAAAGGAATAAAATACTTAGGAATAACTTTAAAGAAGTGCAAGATTTGTATGTAGAACACTGCTGAAAAATATTAAAGATCTAAATAAATGGAAAGATATCCCATGTCCATGGATTGGAAAACTTCAGATTATAAAGACAGCAATATACGCCAAATTGATCTAGAGATTCAAAGAATGGCTATCATATCTGCCTTTTTTTCCCCAAATATGGATGAACTGATCCTAATAGTACTGATACAGAATTTCAAAACAATCTTGAAAAAGAGCAGCATTGGAGGACTCACATTTTCAAATTTCAATAGTACAAAGCTACATTAATCAAGACAGCATGGTACTGGCATATGGACAGACTTATAGGCCACTGGAATTGAACTAAGGGCCCAGAAATAAGTCCATACATTTGGGGTCAACTCAATTTCAACAAGGGTGTTAAGACCATTCCATGGGGAAAAAATAGCTTTCCATAAGTGGTGCTAGGACCCACTTATGTAAAAGAATTCCACATGTAAAAGAATTAATGTGGACCCCTATCTCACACCATATACAAAAATTAACTCAAAATAAATGAAAGACCTAAATGTAAGAGCTACAACTATAAAACTCACATATAAGAAAACAGACAAAAATCTGTGTGACCCTGGATTAAGCAACAGTTTCTTAGATATGATGTCAAAAGCACAAGCAATCAAAGAGAAAACAGAATGACTGTACTTTATCAAAATTTAACTGTGTGCATCAAAGAACGTATATTAGTTTCCTAGGACTCCTATAACAAATTACCACAAATTTGGTGGCTGAATAAAACAGAAATTTATTCTCTCACAATTCTGAAGGACAGAAGCCCAAAATTAAGAGCTCAGCAGAGGGGCACCTGGGTGGCTCAGTTGTTAGATGTCTGCCTTTGGCTCAAGTCATGATCCCAGGGTCCTGGGATAGAGCCCTGCATCGGGCTCCCTGCTCCTCGGGAAGCCTGCTTCTCCCTCTCCCACTCCCCCTGCTTGTGTTTCCTCTCTTGCTGTGTGTCTCTCTCTGTCAAATAAATAAAATCTTAAAAAAAAAAAAAAAAGAGCTCAGCAGGGTCAGGCTTCCTCCAAAGGCTCTAGGGGAGAATACTTCCTTGCCTCTTCCAGCTTCTGGTGGCTCCGGGGTTCCTTGGTTTGTGGCAACATAATTGTAAATCTTCAGATGATCTTTACCCTCTGTGTCTCTCTCAAATTTCCCTCTCCTTTGTCTTATAAGAACACAAGTTGGGTTGCCTGGGTGGTACAATTGGTTAAGCATCTGACTTCAGCTCAGGCCATGATCTCAGGGTCTGAATCGAACCCCATGTCAGGCTCCCTGCTCAGCGGGAAGTCTACTTCACCCTCTCCCTCTGCCCCTCCCCCAGCTCATGCTCTCTAACAGATAAATAAAATCTTAAAAAAAAAAAAAAATACCAGTTACTGTATTTAGGACCTACCCTATACCCAGGATTATCTCATCTTGAGATCTTTAATTACATCTGGAAAGACCCTATTTCTAAACAAGGTCACATTCACAAACACCATTAGGATTTGGACATATCCTTTTGGTGGTAACTATTCAAACAATACAACACTATTAAGAAAATAAGCAAATAAGCCACAAAAAACCCCAAACAACCTGAATAAAAAATGGGCTAAGAATTTGAATAGATATTTCTCCAAAAACACACAAATAGCCAATAAGCACATGAAAAGATGCTCAATATCACTAATAATTAGGGAAATGCAAATCAAAACCAGAATGAGATACCACCTCATACTCATTAAGATGGCAACTCTAAAAAGCCAGAAAATAGTAAGTATTGGTAAAGATGCGGAGAAATTGGGACTCTTGTGCACTGCTAGTGGGAATGTAAAATGGTGTAGTGGCTATGGAAAATAGTATGGCAATCTCTCAGAAACATAAAAAACAGAGTTATATGATCCAGAAATTCCACTTCTGGATACATACCTAAAAGAACTGAAAGTAGGAACATGAAAATGTATTTGTATACCCATGTTCATAGCAGCATTGTTTACAATAGCCAAAAGGTGGAAGCAACCCAAGTGATTATTAATGGATAAATGGATAAACAAATGTGGTATATACAAACAATGGAATATTATTCATCTTTAAATAGGATATTCTGACACATGCTATAACATGGACAAACCTTAAGTACATTATGCTAAGTAAAATAAGCCAGGTACAAAAAGACAAATATGGTATGATTCTACTTATATGAGGTACCTAGAGTAGTTATAGGAACAGAAAATAGAATGGTGGTTGCCAGGGCCTAGGTGGAGGGGTAATGGGCAGTTATTATTTAATTTGTACTGAGTTACTGTTTTGCAAGATGAAATTCTGTGGATGGATGATAGTGATGGTCGCACAACAATGTAAATGTACTTAATGCCAATGATGTACATTAATGTACACTTAAAAATGGTTAAGATGGTAAATTTTATATTAATGTATTTCAGCACAATTTTTTTTAATGAAGATATAAGAACTTCAGATTAAGGTAAATGATGAATAGAAGAAAAAGGATGTCACAAAAAAATGTCTTATCCTCCATAAAGGAGAGACCAAAGCAACTGTATTTAACTGTATAGATCTAAATTAATGATTATAGTATTAAACACTTGTCAAAGGTAATTATGACCGATTTCATACTAATTAATGATTACTGCAGTTAAAGAAAAAAAGCAAAAAGACAACTCACAGAATGGGAGAAAATATCTGCAAATCACCTATCTGATAAGCATCTGGTATCCAGAATATATAAAGAACTCTTAAAACTTAACATTAGAAAGACCCAATTTAAAATGGGCACAGGACCCAAGCACAAAGAGATTTCTTCAAAAAAGATACAAAAACGGCCAATAAAGACACGAAAAAAATGCTCAACATCACTGATCATTAGGGAAACGCAAATCAAATGACAGTTAGATACCTCTTTACACCACTAGGATGGCTATAATCAAAATGACAGAATAATAAGTATCAGTGAGGATATAGAAAATTAGGAGCCTTATACACTGGTGGTAGGATTGTAAAATGGTGCAGCTGCTGTGGAAAAGTCATTTAGTACTTCCTTAAAAATTTAAACAGTTACCACACGACCCAGCAATTCCACTCCTAGATATATACCCAAGAGAACTGAAAATATAAGTCTACACAAAATTTCATACATGTTAAAAGCAGCATTATTCATAAAAGCTCAAAAGCCCAAATGACCCAGCTATCCATAAACTGATAAATAAAGTGTAGGATAGCCATAAAATGAAATATTATTCAGCCATAAAAATAAATGAAGTATTGTTATCTGCTGCAATGTGGATGAGTCCAGTAAATACTGTGCTGAGTGAAAGAAACCAGTCATGAAGGCCCAAGTAGTGCATGATTCCATTTATATGAAATGTCTAGGATAGGCAAACCTATCAAAGCAGATTAGTAGTTGCCCAGGTCTGAGGGTAAGCAGCTAGGTGGATGGGGAGTGACTACTAATGGGTTTCCCTTTGGGATGACAAAATGTTCCAAAATTAGATTGTGATGATAGCTGTACAACTCTGTGAATATACTAAAAACCACTGAATTCTATACTGGGATGAGTGAATTGTATGGTATGTGAATTATATCTCAATAAAGCTGGTAAAAAAAAATAAAAGAATGGAAAAGTACATTCCATGCTAACACTAATCAAAAGAAAGCTAGAGTGGTTATTAAATATTAAAGTAAATTTCAGAATAAAAAATATTGCTAGAAACAGGGAGGGTCATCTAGTAACAATAAAGGAGTCAATTTATCAGGAAGACATAGTCATCCTATCTATTTATGTACTTTATAACATAGCTTCAACATATATAAAGCAAAAACTAGTAGAGCTGCAAGGAGAATTAGTCAAATCTATAATTATGAAATGGAAATTTCAACATTCTCTCTTAAATAACTGATAGAACACACAGAACATCAGTAAGGACAGAGAAAATTTGAACGATACAATAAGCTAACTTCATCTAATGGTCATTTATAGACCCAATAACAACAGAACACATATTCTTTCAAAGTAAACACAGAACATTTACCAAGATGGATCATATTCTGAGCCATAAGACAAGACTCAAAAATTGGAAAAGATTCAAGTCATACAAATTATGGTCTCTGAATACCATGGAATTTGGTTAGAAATTAAATCTCTGGAGAATACCCAAATACTTGGAAACTAAACAGTACACATCTAAATAACTCATGGGGTAAAGGGAAAATAGAAAGTATTTTGAAGTAAATGAAAATGGAAACATCACATATTAAAATGTATGGGGTGCAGTTAATATGGTACCTAAAGGTAAATTTATAACACTAAATGCCTATGTAAGAAAAAAAGAAAGGTCTCAAACTAGTAACCTCAGCCACCACTTTATGAAACCAGAAAAAGAACAATCAAAATCCAAAGTAAGCAGAAGAAAGGCAGTAAAAAAGATCAGAGAGTAAAACAATGAAATAGAAAATGACAGAAAAATTAATGAAACCAAATAGATAGTAACCCTAAGTCAGACTCATTAGAGAAAAAGAGAGAGAAGACACAAATTACAAGAAGGTATCAGGAGTGACAGAGGAACATCACACAGATTCTGCAGACACTAAAAAGATTAGGGAATATTATGAAACTTATGTCAATAAATTCAATACCATAGATGAAATAGAAACATTCCTTAAAAGAGACAAACAACCAAAGCTCACTCAAAAAGAAACAGATAACCTGAATAGCACTACATCTAATAAAGAAATTGAATTTGCAGTTAAAAACTTTTCCACAAAGAAAATTACAGGTCCAGATGGCTTCACTGGTGAATGCTACCAAATTCTTCCAGCAAATTAAAAGGAGGAAATGACTTCCAACTTATTCTGTGGCCAGCATAACACTATTACCAAAATCATACATAATATGTAAGTAAAGAACTTTATAGACCAATACCCCTCATGAACATATAAAAAAAATTTAAACAAAATTAGAGCAAATTGAATCCAACAATACTTAAAAAGGATAATAAATCATAACCAAGTGGGTTTTATCCCAGGATTGCAAGGTTGATTTAACATTTAATAATCAAGTGATGCTTTGCCATATTAACAAATTAAAAAAGAAAACCTTATGATCTTTTCAACAAACACAAAATAAAACATTTAACAAGGGATGCCTGGGTCGCTCAGTCAGCTAACCATGTGCCTTCAGCTCAGGTCATGATCCCAGGGTCTTGGGATCAGATCCCACATCGGGCTCCCTGCTCAGCGGGGAGCCTGCTTCTCCCTCTGCCTGCTGGTCCCCCTGCTTGTGCTCTCTCTCTCTCTGGAAATACATAAAATCTTAAAAAAAAAAAAAAATTTTTAACAAAACTCAGTATCTGTTCCTGATTAAAATTCTAAGCAAGCCAAAAATAGAAGAGTACTTCTCCAGCCTACCAAAGGGCATTTATGAAAAACCTATGGCTAATAGACTTACTGATTAAGGACTGAATGTCTCCTCCCCTAAGATCAAGAACACAAGAACATCTGCTTTCACCACTTCTATTCAACTCTGTACTGGAGGAGTTAGCCAGTACAATAACCCAAGAAAAAGAAACAAAAGGCAACCATACTGGAAAGGAAGAAGTAATACTGCCAGTGTTTATAGACAATATGACCGTTTACACAGAAAAATCCAATGGAGGCTACAAAAATCTAATGGAACTAATAAAAGAGTTTAAGTAAGGTTGCAGGAGAAGATCAATATATAAAAGCAACTGTATTTCTAAATACTGGCAATGAACAACCAGAAATTGAAATTAGAAAATACCATTTACAGTAGAATAAAAAATCTGAAATACTTAAGAGATAAGACTTATGAAAGACTGTCCAAGACTGGTACCATGGTTTCCTGGGACGGGTGGGAGGGGGAGACTACAAAAGGGTACAAGAAAACTTTTGGGGGTAATGACTGAGGTAATGGTTTCACAGGTACATACATATGCCCAAATCTACCATGTTGTATACTTTAATATTTGCAGTTTATTATGTCAATTATACCTCAATAAAGCTTTAAAAAATGAAACTATGTACGTACCAGATGAAAACATTAGTGAATTCTTTTATAATTTGGGGGTAGAGAAAACTGTCCTAACTCTGATAAGAAGACACAAATTCTAGGAGCAATAAAGACCAATATATTTGATGATATAAAAATCTTTCACATGGCTAACACACACACACACACACACACACACACACACACACTGCCCCACCCCACCATAAAGTGAGTAAAAATACAAATGACAACCTGGGAAAAATATTTGCCAACCAAATCACAGACAAAAGGTTAATATCGCCAGTATATAAAAGGCTCCTAAGAATGAAGAAAGAGGCCCAACACCCCGTAGAAAAATGGGTTAGAAATACGAATAAACAATATACAGAGAAAGAAATGCAAGTAGCCTTTAACTATATAAAAAGATGATCAATTTTGTCTATAACAGAAATGCAAATTAAACTATATTGGGATACCATTTCCATCTATCAAAGTGGCAAAAATCAAAATGTCTGACCATATATTATGTCAGAAAGCCTATGGGAAAACAGGTACACATGTCTTGCTAGTGGGGATTCAAAATGGCACAGTTCCTATGGAGGGAAATTTGGTACTCTCTAGAAAAATTACAAAAGCATATACCTTTTGGTCCAGAGATTTCATTTCTAAGAATCTAGCTTAAAGACATACTGGCAAAAATATAAAAAGTTGTATGCTCAAGCCATTTCACTGTGGTACTATTTGTAAGACAACAACTGAAAATAACTGAAATGTCCATCAATACGGAATTGGTTGAATATGATTAGTTTATCCAACACAACACAGATTTAAAAAGAAATAAAAATTATGTATAGATTCCTATGAAGTGGTCTGAAGAATACACTGTTATATGAAAATTGCAAGGTAGAAAAAATGTATATTTTATGTTACTATTTATCTAAGGGGGGATATGAATGTCTATATACTCACATTTTAAAAAAAAAGAAGGATAAGCTATTTAAAAACAAAATGGCTAGAAGGAGAGGGAAGGAAATAGGGTAGAGGAGACAGGGAGCTAAGGTATATAAATATACCTTGTTTTGTGGATTTGAATTTGGAATCCTGTAACTATTTTATAAAACAAAATTCAATTAAAAATAAAGAATTCCAACACTTGAAAACAAAATGAAGCAAATGCACCTCACTGCATAGAACTGGTGGCATAACCACACAGAGAATAATTCCAAGTTACTGCTGTAAGTAATCACAGTGTTGATTCCTTTGTTATTTTTAAACTGTTATGTGTGTAGTATGGGGTAATTATGTTGAGTAGTGAGTAATTATGTTGTTGTTTAAACTGGGATCTTTGGCATCTGAGAAATGAGATTCATACGTAAGATAAATGAGGTTAAAGAAAAATCCTGTAGTGTAAAATGTGAATTAGATGTATCAGTCTGAACTTATAGTTTATCTGAACTGATATGGATTCATATTGACACCTACATTTCAAACACACACACACACACACACACAATGTATATATTCCCTTGTGTGTTCAATAAAAAAAAAACAACAACAAACAAACCCAGAAACAATTACCAACCCAATAATAACGAACATCCCTAGTACCCAGATCATGGTCTCTTAATACCAATTTCCTCTAAAGGAACCAGAGTTCATGGGAGAAATGACTGACTCCAAGCATGGGATAGGCAATGTGTAAGATGAACGTAGAACATCTTCATCATATTAGCAAGGATCATGTCAAAAGGATCTGACATGTCAAGTTGAAGGGGCTGCCACCAGCCAATAATAAGACAATTTGTACAATAAGAATAACTATCAATGTATCAAAAAAATCAAACAAGTTTACTCTATAAGTTTATGCAGATACCAAAAAACCCAAAAACCACGAAAACACAAACACCCCTCCAAAAAACCCTCATTCATCACCTATGGAGGATTGCAGGAAACAAATTATTTGAAAAATGATAAAGGAAAAGAATAAAACTTTATCCTGCCTTTTTATTATGAACTACACATCAGGATAACTGAATAGCTGTTAAATAGTAATTTCTTTCTATAGAAGTATTTCAGCTAATAAAGAAGGAATGATAAAATATCACCGTTTTATAACTCCTAATGAATTAATGGATCTTGGCAATGATCAAAGGGTGCCATCATTATAAGAAGAGAAATAAGACTCTATATGCCTCTTGATGGGAAGCACACCTTAACTATGAAATATTCTTTCTTTTAAACTATCGTAGAATAAATATAACATAAAATTTACCATCTTAGCTATTTTTAAGTGTACAGTTCAGTAGCGTAAAGTACACTCATACTGTTGTGTAACCCATCTCTGGAACTTTTTCATTTTGTAAAACTGAAATTCTCTACCCAATAAACAACAACTCCCCATTGCTCCCTTCCCCCAGCCCCTGGCAACCACCTTCTACTTTCTGTCTCTATGAATTAGACTACCTTAGCTACCTCATGTAAGTGGAATCATATAGTATTTGTCCTTTTGTGACTGGCTTATTTCACTTATCATAACGTCTTCACGGTTCATCGATGTTGTAGCATATGTCAGAATTTCCTTCTTTTTTAAGCTGAATAATACTCCATTGTATGTATATACCACATTTTGTTTATCCATCCATCTGTCCATGGACACTTGGGTTGTTTCCACCTTTTGGCTATTATGAATAATGCTGCTATGAACATGGGTGTACAAATATCTGTTCGAGACCCTGCTTTCAAAAAAAAGCAAACCTGGGTCTGATCAAGTTCCTAGATCTAACTACCTATTCATATTTACAGAAAATACAGGGGACCAAAAAATACATCAAATAACACCACGGATAAACAATCAGCAAAAACAGCTGCTTTCTTCAACAAAGTGCAATGGGAAAAAAAAAAAGGATGGAGGGCAAACCAATAAATTAAAACAGACCTATTAATCAATTGTAAAATATGAACATTATTTAGATCTTGATTTATAAAAATCAAGTATAAAAAATTATAGTTAAAAATCAGGGAAATGTGAACACTAGTTGAATATTTCTATGAAGAAAATATCAACAATTGTTTAAGTTATGATAATGATACTGTGATAATATCTAAAAAGAATTTGTACCCTTTAGACACACACTGATTTATTTAGGAATGAAACAACATATCTGGCTCTGCTTCAAAATAATCCAAGAGGTGCGGGTAGGGATTGCGTGGGGGGACTGGTAGGGCTACAATGAAATGCAAAGAGTTGATAATTGCTGAAAATCACGTATGATTCTACTAGTTTGAAATTTTCCATAATAAAAGTTTAAAATAAAAAACAACTTTGAGGGGTGCCTGGGTGGCTCAGTCATTAGGTGTGTGCCTTCGGCTCGGGTCATGATCCCAGGGTCCTGGGATCGAGCCCCGCATCGGGCTCCCTGCTCTGCAGGAAGCCTGCTTCTCCCTCTCCCACTCCCCCTGCTTCTGTTCCCTCTCTCGCTGTGTCTCTGTCAAATAAATAAATAAAATCTTTAAAAAAAAACACAACAACAACAAACAACTTTGATTTATTAATTTGTAAACTGTTCCATGAGGAAACTACCATTATTTTGGTTCTTTCTGTTTTAAAGAAAAGTCATAAGCCTATGTGAAAAACAACAGCCCTGATAAATAGTTACAGTCAAATGATTAGTTATCATGGAAATTATTTTTTTAATTCCTAAGAATAATATCACATTTTAGTTCATTTAACCCAAAATGCTATTTAATAAGGAAACACCCAATGTAAAATAATAAATGAGAACCAAATGGGCAATTACACCCAAATTATCATCTTGTTCTTGGGGTGTTTTTAACTATTTGCTTTTTGTGTAAAGATAAGATACTGAGGAAAAAAACAAACAAAACAAAACAAAACAAAAACAACCCTTAAGCTTTGATTCTACATAAACTGAATTCTATATTTAGAAACAAAAACTGAACTTAGTACCTTTCCTTAACCCTTAACTTAGCACTGTTACTAAGTATTAGAACTACAAATTCAATTTAAATATTTAAATAAAAAGCCTTCTGGAAATATAATTACTTCTTTTATACGAACAACTCTTCCTCCCAAATGTGAGAACTATATAACTAACAAGTTTATAGAAGGGAAAGGTGATTAAACAGGGAGAAGCTAGTTTTAAAAATCAGAATTATAATATCCCTTAGTTTCAGATGTTGAGAATTAAATGGAATTTAACAGTCATACATTCAAAACTATAAAAATATTTTAATTCTTTTTGAGTCACTTCTACTTCAAATATAAAACCCCACTTGAATTTCTGCCTCTCAGTAAAGGCAGTATCTGAAAATGTACACGAATCACAGGAACAGCATTGTTTAATCCTACCTGAAAAAGATCCAAAAGAGGCTTCCAAGAGAGCATTAAGACTGCTGCTCTGTTGATGGTTTTGGGAATTTCAGAATAAAACAATGTATTTTCTCTGTTCTCACCAGACATAGCTATAAGAGAAAACAATCATTTAAAAATTATTTTCAAAAATAGCAATCTACTGCAATCACAGTCTAAATACATAATGCTTTAAAAAAAAAAAAATTTATTGGGGCGCCTGGGTGGCTCAGTCGTTAAGCATCTGCCTTCGGCTCAGGTCATGATCCCAGGGTCCTGGGATCAAGCCCCGCATCGGGCTCCCTGCTCTGCAGGAAGCCTGCTTCTCCCTCTCCCTCTGCCTGCCTCTCTGCCTACTTGTGCTCTCTCTCTCTGTCAAATAAATAAATAAAATCTTTAAAAAAAAAAAGATTTATCCATTTTTACAGAGAGGTATCAAAATATCAAATAATCAATATTAAAAAAAATCACAAATTTCTACATGACCAAAGGCACTAAAGGCTGAAGACAAATTAAACCTCAGAGGAAAATATCACAATGGGTTAATTCCCTCATTACACCAAAAAAAAAAAAAAAAAGCTTTAAGAAGAAAAACACCCACAATCCAATAAAAAATAGATAGGGGCGCCTGGGTGGCTCAGTCGTTAAGCGTCTGCCTTCGGCTCAGGTCATGATCCCAGGGTCCTGGGATCGAGCCCCACATCGGGCTCCCTGCTCCGCGGGAGGCCTGCTTCTCCCTCTCCCACTCCCCCTACTTGTGTTCCCTCTCTCGCTGTGTCTCTCTCTATCAAATAAATAAATAAAATCTTTAAAAAAAAAAAAAATAGATAATGATTATAAATGAGTCACAGAAAAAGAAATACAAATGTCTCTTAAATATGTGAAAAGATGCTCAACCTCACTTAGAATTAAAATTACAATGATTGGGGCGCCTGGGTGGCTCAGTTGTTAAGCATCTGCCTTCGGCTCAGGTCATGATCCCAGGGTCCTGGGATGGAGCCCCGCATCAGGCTCCCTGCTCAGCAGGGAGTCCGCTTCTCCCTCTCCCACTCCCCCTGCTTGTGTTCCCTCTCTCACTGTGTCTCTCTCTGTCAAATAAATAAATAAAATCTTTAAAAAAAAATTACAATGATTAACCTTGTTGAAGGATAATTTGGCAATATCAACCAAAATTCAGAATACACACACCTTTTGTCCCAGCAATTCTACTCTTTGGAATTAGTCCTATATATAAATTCACAAATTCACAATGATCCACTACAGTGATATTCATTGCCTCATCTTTTGTAACAGTATAACAGAAAAACCTAAATGCCCCTTATTAGAGGCATGGTTAAGTAAATATGGCACAATTATATAATGGAATCCTCTTAAGTTATTAAAAAAATGCATCTGTAATTACTGATGTGGACTAATGCAGAGAGTATCTCTAAAAAAATATATATGTATATGAATGAAATAACTTTGGAAGAAAGAAGTAAACCTACTTTTATTTATTTATTTATTTTTTAATATTTTATTTATTTATTTGACAGAGAGAGAGACAGCGAGAGGGAACACAAGCAGGGGGAGTGGGAGAGGGAGAAGCAGGCTTCCCGCTGAGCAGAGAGCCCGATGTGGGGCTCGATCCCAGGACCCTGGGATCATGACCTGAGCCGAAGGCAGACGCTTAACGACTGAGCCACCCAGGCGCCCAAGAAGTAAACCTACTTTTAAAAATTTAATAAGCAAAGGGCACCTGGGTGGCTTAGTTGGTTAAGGGGCTGACTCTTGATTTTGGCTCAGGTCATGATCTCAGGGTTGTGAGGCTGAGCCTGCCCTTGTGGAGTCTGCTTGTCCCTCTCCCTCCCCCCTCCCCCTCCTCCTGCTCATGCTCTCTTGCACGAATGCTCTAAAATAAATAAAATTTTTAAGAAAAATTTAATAAAGAAGTCAGTAGCATAATATATCTAATTTAGGCAGATGTTAAATGTGGAGTGAATAGGCTCAGGAAAAAGACACCAAAACCAGCCTTGGTTTAAAAAAAATGAAAGCAGCAACTGTTGAGAGTGGTTTTACTGTTTGTGTTCCTAATCTGACCATTCCTAAGGAAAGGCATTTTGTTCCTTTAATGGAACATCATTGATTCATTATTTATTCCCCAAAATTTGAGTGCCAATTGTATCTATATTTTGAATTAAGAAAGCACTTCCTCTCAGAAACTATGACTTCATACTCACCAAGGTAATATATCCTGTCTGAATGAGGCCCATCTGGATCATTCCTCTTCACAAACATAAAATCATGTGGTGCCTTAGCCATCATGTAGCCATGATATTTTCTGGTATCAGCAAGGAGCTTTTTAAGCTGACTCCAGGAATATCGCTCAACATAAAATGGCTCCAATTTAGGCCGATCCTGTGATTCAATATTCTCCTCACAATCTGCAGTTTCAAAGATCTCAACACCCAGCTGTTCTGTTTCCATCGCTGCTGCCATGTTGCATTTTCCTAGAAAAATAAGGCACATGAAGTTGTTCACAGGCCTGCCTTCTTTTATATTAATGGGAATGACAGTCTGATAGTGGTCCCCCCACCAAAAAGGCAAGGAAAAAAATGCTCTTCAGCATAGTTGCAACGAAACCTAGTAAGAAAAGTAATAGCTCCACCTTCTCGGTGTTCAGTTTAAAAATGAGATTTTTTAAAAAATTGAGGTCATGTCTGTTTCACTGTGACTATAAATCCCTTTAGGAACTTTTGTAAAAGGATGTCCTTACCTATCTCTTGCCAAAATTCCTTTTTTCTTTCCCACACTGGAAGGAAACAGGCCATATGCCAGTTGGCTGCTATGCTCCATCCAAGACCATGTCAATAGTGAATCTAAATGTGCTAAGGGAGTTAAGTGTTTTTGCACTTAAAAAAGTAACACATTTGATAAATGTGGACTTCAGTTAAAAGAAATAATCACGACCAATTAGAACAGTAATAAAATTGCAGCAAACAATGTACTTGTAATAAACTTCCCAGGGCACTTACCAAGATAATATAAATACTGTTTCCGTTTAAGTGGAACTCCAAACAATAAAAGACTTAACTGGCTGGTACATTTTTCTTTGTCTTCTGCTCTTGCCTAGACATCACTATCTTATGATCACTTTTGGTGACTATAAGGAATTTATGTAACTATTATTGCAAATTATGTAACTTTTACTCTCATGATTAAATGGGAGAAAAAAGATACTATCTTCAAGCAGCTTTAATGAGATGAAGTAGTTTATGCAAAAAGCATTTAATGTTTGTACTATTGATATTCTGACAAAAATCTGAACCCAAGTTTGCAAATTTTCCAGTTCAACCCCAAAACAGTGTTAATATTTCATCTACTAATGATATTTCTTTTCATTTTACAAATTCAGAAGGGGATGTATTTTCCTTTATCTATTTCAATATTTAAACAATATTTCAATATTTAAAGCAGTGATGTATCAGAAAAAATAACAAGAAGTGTTATAACAAGCCATTGTGTGATATTCTGCCATGCATTATTCATGAAACTATCAAAAAGAAGCAACATAAACAAAAATTTTGGAGCAACCTGTGGATTTGGGAGAGAAACAGATTATATTTATGTAACTACCTCTAGAACAACAATCAATGCATGGTTGTATATTTAATATGATGTCTTTTTTTAAAGCTCAATTTCCCAGGTTAACAAGAGTCCAAGGTAACTACCAACCGCAGAGAAAAAGTAATTAGCAGGCGTGGGTTGTGAATTAGTCCACCAGGCAAGCATTATGGCATGCAAAATGAAATGAACTGTGTGGCCAGGATAGTGTGTCTTTTTTTATGGTACAGTGAACTGTACTATCATTTTCAATGTAACAGTAGCAAAAGCGACCAGAAAACCCATTCAAGAATTTATCAGGTATCCAACCTATAACATTACTACAATGGGGCTTTTACCTCCAAGGACCAAAATCCAAACAGCTCAGCAGAGAAAAAGTCATTTAGCTCAACTGCTACTTAGCACACTGATAGTAAGTGGCAGTATATGAGAGTGGAGACTGCCCATCTAAAAGCTAGTGGGAGGCCTATTTTCTATCAAATATGTCAGTGGATCTAGCTTGATTTCTAAGAGTTAGGGACAAGTGAGAGAAAAAGCTACACAAACCATGCTCATTATCCTCAACTCCGCAATTTTTAAATTTGGAACTTCATGTCCAAACCACTGCTCACAAGAATAAGGCTAGGGAATAAAACCAAGAAGCTCAGCAGGCAGATTTCCCAAGGCTTACTGTCCAGGTTCTTGAGTCACCATTAACTTGACATCTCTCCTGCGTCAAAGTTGCATTAGCTCGCACTCATTAATAGTGAATTACCTGCTATTCCTAAATTGTACTAGGCTTCTGGACTATTTCTGTCTCTCTACACACATACATACACACACAAATTTTTACAGTTCAAATGACATTCTACTACTCTGTTTATAGTAAATGAATATCCCACATTTTCTAGGATATTTTAGTAATTTACACAAATGTGTAACAAAATGATTTAAGTTCCAGATTTCCATAACACCGTATATTCAAATACATTCTCAAAGTTCTAATTTCAAAAATTAGAAAAGAGAATCTGCATACATTTTCAGCACATATATGTGCTGCATATACGTCACTGCCCCACCTACCTCCTCACTTAAGGCCCTTCCCTCGTGCCTACCTGATTGTATTTTCATCTGCTCAGATCTCTTCCACATTCAAAGAGATCTTTTTTCAAGTGACTCAACTTCAAGCATAGATCCCTCTGCTCATCTTGCTCTCTTCTCACAGGAGTCTTTCCTTTTCTCACCATCCAATCCTGCTCACCAGGATAACGAAATAAGATATAAGGCTGTTGATCATTATTGAAATGGATCGTATGTGGCCAAAACGATTAAATCTAAAGTCCCAAATAGTATATAGAAATATTCTTCTTGGCGTAATATATAATTATATATAATGCCTGCATTATTTTGTATCTGTATTTTAGATTATCAAAATCATAATTTTTAAAAAATTTCAGAAATGTATAGCCTAATTTTCTCAAAAGGATATCCTAACAACAGTGTAAATCCTGACATCTAGATGTACATTAAAAGGAAAATTATGGAAGAACTTTAGAAAGTATAAAAGGCACACAAATGTGAGGTTACTCAGGTGGCTATTGCAAATCCTCAAAAATGACAGATGATTACTAGGATTTATTTCTGTGTGCTTGGTCCTGTTCCTGCTTTTACATTAATAATACATTTGTATTATTTTACATAATACATATTGAGCTGGTTGGAGACAGAGTAGACTTGTAGAACAACCAAAAAGAGTTATAAAACAGGCCATTTTTGTGGAAAGGGAACCAACTTGAATTTAATAATTTTTTCATAAGACCAAGAATGTGCTATCCATTTTAAGTGCATTCCACTTTTGCTCCTTTCCTTTCTAGCTCTAGTCTGAAAATAACTGAATTAGGTAACTTTTCCATAAAAGGAAGCATTAAGTTGTTCTGGAATTCCAGTAAAAGAAAGAAAAAAAAAAAAAAGAGGATCTGTGATTACACTTGTTATTTCATTATCAGTTTTAATTCTGGGCTCTCATAGCCCAAGTAGGTGATGGAGAGAGATGTGGTGAGAAAAGCTCGGGGCAAATGGAGGGAAAACAGTGAAGTTATGCTAGCCTAAGAACAATGGACTAAGAAGTCAAGACACGGTCCCATGCACTAAGCCCCTCACTCAGAGCAGAGCATCTTGGGTTAGAGAATAGCTTCAGAACTCCTGAATCTGGACGTACTCAACTGTCATTCTTATTTTTAACCCAAGAGGCAAACAGTCGTCCAGTTGAACACCCCACGCCTCACTGAAGCCTAGCTATTTCACTCTTCAGGGTCCATAGCTAGTTGAGAGGTTCATTATCACTGACTGGGACAAAGATCTTGAAAGCTATGAATGGGGTTAGAAGAGAGGTGTAATAGAGAATGTTGAGAATGGGGGGATGCCAAGTCTTAGAAGTCTCAGGAGAAAGTGTGTGAGGGCAGAGTTGGAAAGAGGGAAAGAAATGTATCTATCCTGCCCCGGGGTGTGTGAAATAGAATGAGAAGGGGCCTCAGGTGAGCAGGGAGGGAATCGACCTAGAGTGAGGCAGGAGGAAGGAAAAGAACACCGGCTGGGAAATCAGAAAAATCTCAGTCCGAATCCGATCCGCCACAGTCGAACTTTAGGCAGATCCCTTCGCCTCTGCGGGCTTCCGTTTCCTCATCTGCAAGCCCGGGCAATACCCGGCTCCCAACCCCAGCGAGGCTCAATTAAGATAACGGACGTGGAAGTCCGGAGGCCAGCACCCAGCGCTCAGGGGGCGCCCAGTGAACGTTGGTGGAATCGGAATCTGAGAGCCTCGGCTTCCTCTTCCGGCAAGCGGGGCCTCGCCACCAGCTCTGACCCGCGCAGGGCGGCGCGCCGGGTAAACCGCAGAGCGGGCTAACCCGGAGAGCGCGCCGGGCGGTTCCCCGGTGAGGCGGAGCGGGCCCGCCGGGCTGGGGCCCAGGCCTCGCGGGCGAAGGGGAAGGAGAGGGGGCGGATACTGCACCTTCCCCCCCGGCCCCGCCCGGAGCGTCCCGACGCGTGCTACGGAGCGGGCCTGCGCCGCTTCATGCCGCGCCGCCTCCACTCCCGACCCCGCTGCGGCGGCTTCCTCGGCGACCGAGCCGGTGGTAACCCAGGCGGTGAACACGGCACTTAAAGGCGGTGGCGGCAGCGGCCGCGGCGGCAGCGCTCCGGCACTTCCGGTTCCTCGCGACCCGCCCTCCGACCAGCGAAGGCTCAGCGGGGCCAAGAAGGGCGCCGCTCCCTGCTGGGTGGGGTGCGTTGCCACAGTGCAATCTAGTGGCCGGAGGAACAAACCGGGCGCGGGACGGGGGACAGATGTAATCCAGAAACAGACAGCGACTTGCTAGAAGTCGCAGGACGCACTGTGGCGCGCCTCTGCTTATTCTTTTTTTTCATTCAACAAATATATATTGAGTGCCTGCTATGTGCCAGGTAGAGTTGTAGATTAGAGCAAGGAGCTGGCCACCGAAAATCCCTGTCCCTGAAGGAAGATGACAGAGGAGAGGGACCAAGGCCCGGGGGTGTCTTTTATTTTTTATTTTTAAGATTTTATTTATTTATTTGACAGAGAGATCACAAGTAAGCAGACAGGCAGGCAGAGGGAGAGGGAGAAGCAGGCTCCCTGCTGAGCACGGAGCCCGATATGGGGCTCGATTCTGGGACCCTGGGATCATGATCTGAGCCAAAGGCAGACGCTTAACCGACTGAGCCACCCAGGCGTCGCAAAGCGGTTCGTTGCTGTGGTGGAAAGAAACCTGAACTTGGAATCAGAAAGCTTGGCTCTCATACTAATTAGTTATCTTTAGCAGGTCACTCAATCTCTTTGAGCCATTGTTAATCTGTAGAAGAGATGTAACAGATTAGTTATAATTAAGAAAAACCATATGTATCACCGTAATACATAACGATGAGGAAAGTGGGGACTAGGGCAGGAAAGTGAGTGACTTGCAACAAGAGGAGTTCCCTTTACCCGAAATCTTTCCTATTTTACACCAGACCTTGTCTGAGAAAAAGGGAACCAGGCATGATTGGGAAAGTGGCAGGTGTAGAACAGAACAGTAGAAAAGAGTGGCTTCCGGGCGCCTGGGTGGCTCAGTTGGTTAAGCGGCTGCCTTCGGCTCAGGTCATGATCCTGGAGTCCCAGGATCAAGTCCCCCATCGGGCTCCCTGGTCGGCAGGGAGTCTGCTTCTCCCTCTGACCCTCCTCCCTCTCATGCTCTCTGTCTCTCATTCTCTCTCTCTCAAATAAGTAAATAAAATCTTTAAAAAAAAAAAAAAAAAGAGGGGCTTCCCCTCTTTCCTATATTACAAAGAGCAATGTGTCAGAGGTGTGTATCATTAGGATTTATTATAATGGCACTAATAAAAGATCCATTTGGTTGCCACATTCCATTCCTCATTGTGTAGTTACTCACTTTGAGGCTTTTTTTAGTTGGACTCCCTTAAAAGAAAAGTACAGTCATTTTCACTGGGACTCCTCTGTGAATTTTCTGCAAATGACCTGAAAGTAGGTTTTAAGGCTTTGAATGCACATGCACATACTAACAAAGTACAGTGTAATATCTTGCAGTTCATTTCTTTCAACCAAGTGTTTGTTGAATCGCTGCCATGTGCCTATCACTGTTCTAAGCACTGGGGCTGCAAGAGTGTATAAAGTAAACAAGATCCCTTTGTGCAGTTTACACCCTAATAAGAGGAAAAAGTCCTCGCAAAAAGCAAGCAAACAAAAAGTATATGATTTTATGGATTAAAAAAAAACAAGCTCTGGAGAGGTTAAGTCACTTGGCTAAGTATGGATTGATCTAGATCAGATTTCTTGGTTTTCAATCTTATTTTCTTTTTGGTGGGCTTAAAAAGCCTCAAACCAGAGTAAGCTGTAGGGGAATAGCTCCATCATCTACCCTGGCAACCTTGCATGTATCTCCATAGGCCTCACGGGCCTTGAACCAAAGCTTCTCTGAGTCTTAGCAGAATGCTTTGTGATCCTCCCAGAACGGCAGAGGATGGAAGGCTTATGAGGATCTTAGGGCAATCTCCCCTGAGTGCTTCTCATCTCCCAGGTTCTGATGAGGTGTGGGCTTTGTGCCCCACGCCCTCAGAATAGAGCTGCAGAATATAAGAATCACTTAGCTGTAGTCTAGAGTGGGCTCCTCGGCAGCTGGGTATCCCACAACTTACACTGCAGTCATCTGGCCCCTTCTGTTTCAATATTCTCTGTTTGGATTTGTGGGACAAGGACCACTGGCAGCTGGGACCTTAATGCATTCTTCCTTTTGTTGTATAGGTAAGTAATAAACTGTCTGAATCTGAGGTGGCTCCTTGTATCTTTACTGGCTGACTCAGTCAGGCCTGGGTCTTGCCAAGCTCGTGTGTGTGCTTGCCAAAGCCTAGTCGGCTTTTTGGGGCCCTGTGCTCTAGGAACTCGTTAGGAAAAGGCAAGTTGTCTAGCACACGAGTCTGAATAAATAGCATGGCAGTGTTGACACAGATCTGTGCCTGCCTAACATCACAGTCATGTTCTGGCATAATGGAGGGCAGGCAGGAAGTGTGAGTAAAAGTTAGGGTGGCAAGGTCAAGGGAGAACCATTCCTAGGGAAATTGGGGCTGAATCTGGAAGCCATGCCTGTTTGAGGCAATCGGGTCCTTGTCTGGGTCTGGGCTTATGTTTTAGAGACCCCGACAGTTTTCTACACTGGGCGTCAGCAGAGACCAACCCACCAGTCCTTCTGTGTGTAACACTCCATGATCTTCAAGCAGTGGTACTTTTCCTCTGGTACTCATGGGTAAGAGCGTGCACTCCTGGAATCAGCCAGATGTGGGTTCACATCCTGGCTCCTCTCCTTACTGACAGTGATATTGGGCTTTCCTAAGCTTGATTTCTCTCATCTGTAAAATGAGTTCGGTAACATCACTGAAATGAATGAATGAAATATATAATGCATCTAAAGTGCTAAGCAATGCTTGGTGCACATTAAGCATTCCATTTATTAATTATATTCATAAATGGTGGTGATGATGATAAAGATAACAGAAACTTTTCCTCTGAGGAGGTAGGAAAGGAAAGAAGAGGCAGCAAAGGTAAACATGAGCCCTGGATGTGTCCCAGAGATCTACTGTTGAGGCTGGGACCATATCCCCAGGAAAGACCATCCTGGCTCTGTCCCTCAGCCCTCTGATTTTGTTTACACACACACACTATATCTATACCTATACTTAAACTCAAAGAATCACGGAATCAACAAATTGGGAGTGATTTTGGAGATGATTAAGCCTAATTCTTTTATTTCACAGAAAGAAAAACAAAGACCCAGGGAGGGAGTGTGACTTGGCCAAAGTCACACAGCTACTTATTAGCAACTCTCACATGGATCTTCCAAAATCAATTGACCACATGTGTTAATCTTTTCCTAGGTTTAGAGCATGGCCCAGACCACAGGACGAGAAAATCCTGGGAACTCTGGCTTCCCAGACGGGCATGCCCAAGCCTTGCTAGGTAATGCTACTTGTACCACCTCCAGGCAACAATAAGCATCATTCTTCCCAATTTGAACACAACATTCTAAAATCATTACAGAAAGATCCATCCACTTTTTTTTTTTGTTTTGTATACATATTTTATATAGGTAGCAGGATCAATGTTTTCAAGCCACATACAGATTTGTACTACATTTAATTTCCTTAGTTTTTCCATAATTCAACGCAACCTCTATTTATATGACCCATTTCACCTCATAGTAAAAAATGTAATCTTGATTAATTCCAGGCACACCCAGTCATTCAACGCAGCATCCTTCCTGGTGAAGGGGATAATGGCCAGTCCCGGTTCTATACCAGGATCTCCTATGATGTCCTTTGTCCCAGCTGTACTGGTCTGAAGAGTGTCCTCCCCAAATCCATGTCCACCCAGAGCCTAATAATGTAAAACTTACTTGGAAATTGGGTCTTTGCAGATGTTATTAGTTAAAGTAAGATCTAACGAGTAGAGTGGGTCCCAAATCCACTGACTGATGTCCTTATAAGAAGGCCATATGAGGAGCGCCTAGGTGGCTCAGGAGGTGGAGCATCTGCCTTTGGCTCAGGTCGTGATCCCGGGGTCCTGGGATTGAGCCCTGCATTGGGCTCCCTGTTCAGTAGAGAGCCTGCTTCTCCCTCTCCCTCTGCTGTTCTCCCTGCTTGTGCTCTCTCTCTCTCTCTAGTAAATAAAATCTTTAAAAAAAAAAAAAAAAAAAGGCCATATGAGCCCAGAGAAGGCCTCATAACCCCAGAGAAGGTCATGCAACAATAGAGGTAGAGATTGGCATGAACGCCCATAAGCCAAAGAGCATCAAGGATTGCCAGTAACCAACAGGTTGAATTCTTGCCTAGAACCTTCAGGGGAGCATGGTCCTGCCAGCATCTTGATTTTGGACTTGTAGCCTCCAGAACTGTAAGAGAATAGATTTCTGTTGTTTTAAGCCCTCTGCCCACCCCACCCCCCCCCATTTGTGATATTTTGTTATGGCTGCACTAGGAAATGAACATACCAGCTAATCTTCAGTTATGGCTTCCCCCCCCCCCCCCCCCGCCATCATGAGGTACCTGATGAGATCTGTTATCTGTCAATCTCTAGTTGGCAGTCCACACTCTTTCTGTCCCAATTGTTAGTCCTTCTTACATACTCTCCTGCACCTTTACCCACACCCACATCCAGGAAGCCTTGGGCCCTCTTGCTAATATTCAACCTTTATCTCCACTAGGTTTGGGTGCTTCTCAAGGATCTTGCACTAATGCCTGGTCATGAGCACAGGGCTTTTCTTTCCCTAGTTCCCTAAACCTGCCATGGGTGTCGAGGGGGGAATGTACTATTCCCTTCAGCTTTGGATAAGCCCTTAAGGGGAGGTGAGGGCAAGATTCAGGCTCCTTCTCAAGGGCACTCCCTTAGTTCCCCCTGCCCCTTTAAAAAAACCCTCGTACTGGGGCACCTGGGTGGCTCAGTCAGTTGGGTGGCTGGCTGTTGATTTTGGCTCAGGTCGTAATCTCAGGGTCCTGGGATGGAGCCCTGCATTGGGCTCTGTGCTCAGCGGGGAGTCTACTTGAGGATTCTCTCTCTCCCTCTTTCTCGGCTCCTTCCCCTACCTGCTCTCTCCCTCTCTCTCTCTCTCTCAAACAAATAAATAAATCTTTCAGGGTGCCTGGGTGGCTCAGTCGGTTGAGTATCCGACTTTGATTTTGGCTCAGGTCATGATCTCAGAATTCTGAGATCAGGCTCCACACATCCAGCTCCACTCTGAGCATGGAGCCTGCTTGAGTTTCTCTCTCCCCCTCTCCCTCTGCCCCGCCCCTCACTCCTGAGCACTCTCTCTCTCAAATAAGTAAGTAAATAAATAAAATCTTTATTTAAAAATAAAATAAATAAATAAATCTTAAAAAAAAATTCTCTTGGGGTTTACTGAACTCCAAAGTCAGGTTTATGATTTGTGTAAATGCCACTGAGCAGAGTCCCTTACTTCTCTTTTGACTTTTTTCTCCCTATTCTGCTTGGAAATTTTTTATTTAGTTTGCATATTATTCCAAATATTTTATTATATTTTATTTTATTTGTTTCCTTTGTATTTAAATTCAAGTTAGTTAACATGTAGCATAGTATTGGTTTCAGGAATAGAATTTAGTGATTCATCACCTACATCTAACACCCAGTGCTCATCACAACAAGTGCCCTCCTTAATGCCCATCACTCATCTAGCCCATCCCCCGCCCACCTATTGCAAATAATTTCTGTTTTACATGTGCATCCAGGTTTAAAGAGAAGAATTTGATGTCCCATCATTACAACTGCAGCAGAGCAAGGATTACCAAATCCCAGCCCCCTAAATTGGGAAGTCTCAAGGGTTATAAAGAAGCAAAACAAAAACACAAGATATTTCCCTGTATTGCAGCACTACGTAAAGTTGCAATTGGAATTTTTGAAAAAAATTTTTATTTTTATTTTATATAAGTAGTTTCTACGACCCAACACGGGGCTTGAACTCACAACCCTGAGATCAAGAGTCACATGCTCTTCTGACTGAGCCAGTCAGGCACCCTTGTAATTGGAAATTTTGTATTTTTTTTAATCATAAACATTTCAGTATTGCTAGTTTCTAATTCACCATTTTGCACTGCTGTATTGTTTTTCCATTGAGTAGTTATACTACCATTCATTTGGGCATTTTCCTTGTGTAATTCCCAATGTTTCACCATGGAACACCACGAACATCTTCACCATGGAACACCACAAACACCATAAACCTTTCTTGAAGTTATTTTTATTTTTTTAAAAGATATTTATTTATTTATTTATTTATTTATTTATTTATTTATTTAGAGATAGAGCACACGAGGGGGGAGAGGGGCAGAGGGAGAGAGAAAGAATCTCAAGCAGACTCCCCTCTGAGCACGGAGCCCGAATGGGGACTTGATCTCATGACCCTGAGATTATGACCTGAGCTGAAACCAAGAGTCAGACTCTTAACAAATGCATATAGATAGATAGATGATTTTTCCTCCTACTATTCCACTATTTTTCACACAAAGGGTGGCATACCAACTGTCTGCACCTGGCGACCAGGCAGGCAATTCAGAGAGCCAAGAATTACCAGGTAGATCAAACTGAATAGGATGGAAAGGCCACTGCTCATACCCAAGGGGTCATTTTGCACATTGTTCTGGAGTATGGGTTGACAAACTGAGGGGAAGTTTTTTTTCTGTCAATGACTGGCTGCAGTGCCCACCCTCTTGGAACAGCTAGGAGGTTACAGGGATATGAGCTGGGTCCACCCAATGCCCCAGTAGGTGCCTGGGCTGACGCAGTGAGTCTCCCTCTCCGCTCAGCTTTGTGCTGGCTAGATAGACAAACATGATTTTCATTAAGGATATTTCTCTGGGTGATTCTGGGTGAGGCACAAGACAGCCAAATTCTATAGCTCGTTTTCTAAAACTTTTTCCGGGAATAGAAGATTCTGTAAAAAGGTGAACAAGGAGAATGGGCCTGATCACTTGTCAGAGGCTGGAAAAAAAGCCTTAAGCACTGAGCATGTGCTTCATTCACAGCAAGTATTCAGCAAATGCCTCCTGTGGCCTGAGAAGAGAGAGATGGCCCTGGCCCTGGGGTGGAAAGGTTGCATCTACAAGGTAGGACACATAGACAGTGCTTCATTTGCATTTTATTTGACTAGTATTATCATAAAACCCTCAGCCTTACTTCCTTCATTCAGCTTGGCAGTGTTACTTGGCTCTGTCTTTTTATCCCCTCTGCCATCTTTTAGTTTTATAGTTTACCCAGACGCTACTCATTCCTCTCTCTATTTCAGTTTTTATCTTACTGGATTTCCCCTGGAGAGAGGGGTCCATAAAAGCTGGTCTCTTTGCAGGAAAATTTAGAAATAGCTAATAAGATCATCAGAAAGGGCTGACTCTAACTCTCTCATTTGATGGATATGGAAACTCAGGCCAGTAGGTTAACCATGGTGGTTAGCTGAAGCAGGCTGGATAGGCCCCCTTCCTTTGGACCTTCTTATGGAAGATCTGAGGCAAAATGTCAAGATTCAATCTTCTAGCTTATCAATAGCTGTCACCTTGAACGGAGGTCAGCTGATAAGCCTCAGGTTTTAACTACTCTGAATTGAAATTATTTTACTGTTTATTACATACCCACCACCAGAATGGCTAAAATTAGAAAAACTGAAAATACCAAGGAAATAAAGCAACTAGAACTTCAAACATTGCCTGTGGGTTTGTAAACTGATCAGAACACTTTGTAAAACTGCTTATCTCCTGTGTCAACTATACTAAAAACAAAAACAAAATCTGCTTATCTACTAAAGAGATAGCCTATGTCCTAGCATTTCTACTTCTACATATTTATCCAAGAGAATTAAGCACATTTATATACCAAAAGATAGGTACAAAAATGTTCATTGCATTCCATTTTTTAGAATGGCTAAAAATGGGAAACAATGCAAATGTCCTTCATGAAGAGAATGGATAAATAATTTGTGCTATATTCATACAATGAAATACAACACTGGAGAGACAAACTAAAACCATTCCATTTATATGAAATTCAAGAACAGACAAAATCTACTTTATGGTGATTCTTGGAGGAAGGGCTGGGAGGCAAACGTATACTAAATGAGAGAACCCCGGGGATGCTGGAAACGTTCCTGATCTTGGTCTAGCTGGTAATTAATTACACAGATATAAATGTAAGTAAGTAAAAATTCAGCTTAAGCTAAACATTTCAAATTTGCTCATTTCCTGTATACCTCAATTTTTAAAAAGTGTCCTATATTGTATCTGCATTGTATTAAAGACAATGCAATAAAAACACTTTTATCATTTCAAAAATATTTTATTTTTAAAATTCAAGGTTATCAAGTTTACTTCTTTCGTTATCCCATACCCAGCAGATTGCATCACCTCCAACCAGTTTGCCTGCTATCAATTCCTCCTCACTGACAGGTGGGTCTGCCAAGCACATACTTGATTTGGCTAATCGCCAGTTTAACAAGGGTCCCTGGCTGCTATGTGTCTGTGGAATACAGGACAAATACCTCACTGAAGCAAACAAAGACTTTCCTAATTCACTCCTTATCTGCTTTTTTGGATCAAGGGTGATTTCTTTTTTCTTTTTTTTTTTTTTAAGATTTTATTTATTTGACAGAGAGAGACACAGCGAGAAAGGGAACACAAGCAGGGGGAGTGGGAGAGGGATGAAGCAGGCTTCCGCGGAGCAGGGATCCCGATATGGGGTTCCATCCCAGAACCTCGGGATCATGACCCCAGCTGAAGGCAGACGCTTAACGACTGAGCCACCCAGGCGCCCCTCAAGGGTGATTTCTATTCTCCATGTCCTTAACCCCTAGCACACAAAACTTTCCACATTTCTTCACCTTTGAACTCCTGACCCATATTTCCACTATCCTACCCCTGCTTCTTTCTCTATCAAATTTCTCCTCACATTTCACTGTCCAGCTCTCAACGACTCACTTTTAAATGTCCACCGATTGTTTCCAAAACCCTCAGTTCCCACCATCCTGACTTTTTAAGCTCCGTGCATTCACCATATTAAAACCCCCATATTTTATACTATCTACCCCCTGAATTAAATGTTTCCTGAGAGCCCGCATCATTTCTCTTCATCTCTGGATCCCTGTGCTCAGCACTTTGCTAAACAAATGGGTGCTATCAGAACTGAATTATAAGTTTCATTTTTGTCCCAGACTTCTGGTTTTCACAGTAATGTTGCTTCCTATTAAATTCTTCACTGTGGCAGACTCAGGGATGAAAGTGGATACAGACGAGATAGCTTAAATTAGACACTAATTAGTGTTGTATCTAGTTTGGGTTTCCTATTTTAAGAGAGACAAGTCTCCTGCTCTGTCCAATAGGATAACCGCTATTATGTCGCTATTTAAATTAAGTAGAAGTAAATAAAATAGAAAACTCAATTTCTCAGTCTCACTAGCCACATTCGAGTACTCAAAAGCCTCATGTGGCTAGTGGCTACCATACTGAACAACGCAGAATGTAACATTTCCATCACGACATAAAGTTCTACGGGACTGCGCTGAAAATCTCTGGCCTTTACGCTTACGAGATCTCCCCTCTTAGAACACCCTTCCACCCTCTTCCCACAGTGCTCCCCCTATAACCATCACCAGCCTTACTGTGTTTGTAATTGCAGGGTTCCAGGACAGCAGGGACTGTGCCTTACTGCTGTAACTCCAGTGTTTAGCTTTGAAGCCCAGCGCAATTAGTAGGCGCTCAGTAAACGTTGATTTAATAGGTGATAGGACAGGAGGGACCTTCCAGATACACCAGTCCCAAGCCCTTTCCCATGCTGATCAGTCCTTTAGGTGTCTCCAGCACTTTTCATTTTTTAAGCCTTTCTTAAAGCATCGCCCTGGAGAAGAGAGAAAAGCGCCATGCACGCACCTGCTGATTGGCAATTGCCCAGGCAGCCGCCTCACGCTCTGGCGTCACGGGCCAGTCGTACCTTTGCTCGGCTCCGCCCCCTTCCGAACCCAACAGAGGCCAAGCGCTCACGGCGACACCGCCCACAATCTTCACTGCGCAAGCGCAGCCTGCGAGCGTAGGGTGTCTCGAGGTGGCCGGGTGCCCGCGCTCGAGAGCGCGGGGGTTTGTGGCCTGCGTTCGGCAGGCTCCAGTCGCCCACTCTCCGAAGCAGCGAAGCGCAGCGATCCATCTCCCCGCGCCCTGGGCAGTGTGGCCATGGAGAATCAGGTGCTGACGCCGCACGTCTACTGGGCTCAGCGACACCGCGAGCTGTATCTGCGCGTGGAGCTGAGTGACGTGCAGGTAAAAGCCGGTGCGGGCGGCGGGACGAACGCGGGGTCTCAGCTCCCGGGACCTTCCGATCTCCCCCATCCCCTTTGTCCCGGTGCGCGAGGGAGAGCTTGCGGTGCGCCAACGGGTTCGGCGACGCGGTGCGCTTTCGGCGTCCGGGCCGGGGCAGGGGCTGGCCCTCGTCGAGGAACACTCGTAGACCCCGGGCCTGGGGCACAACCCCCTGAGGGCTGCGGGTACTTTCGGATGCTGCGTGAGTCCTGTGCGGCTCTCGGAGGCTGCCCCGGGGCCTTCTCTTTGTTCACAGCCTGCGGCCTGATGGAGCCCGCGCCCGGCCCGGGAGGCCTAGCCGTCGGGGTTCGGGTTTGCCTAGGCCCTACGAGGCATAGGATGAGCTCTTTGGGCCGGGGGTGCAGAATGACGGTGGCTTGCTGTGTCCTGGCTGGACGTCTTGGCGCTGGCCAGAGGGGTTCAGCCAGGCCGGTCTGCCGTTCACAAGGCCCGTCGCGGCTGCCCCCAGAGGGGCCACACCCACCTTCCAACCGTTCAGTGATGGAAGTCATTCTTGTTAATTTTAATTTTAAAATCCGGAAACCCGGAGAAAGTGATTTTCCGTCTGTTCTGAAGGCTGTGAGCTCAGGTTTGCGGAGTTGCATAGAGAACTTAAAAATTAAGTTACATAGAGCATTTATGTTTGATTTCCTTAGCTCCCTGTATGAACAAGCCCATGCCTCCTAAATGGTAGAGATACCAGGACCTGTGGACCCCCTGCCTCTGTCCAAACCATCCAGGATTCCAGGTTTTGAGAAACTGGAGTTTTCAGTCTGGAATGTTCTTTCTTCAGTCATCCTTACTACTTCTCCGTGACATCTATGGCAATTTGTAACCTCCTTCACTCCACCTAACTTTCGCTGCCTTTGACTCAGTTGGTCATATTTCTATCTGTCCACCTGTCTGGCATATTTCTTGCAAAGTGTAGGTGCTCTTTGGGTGTGGATTTGAATTTGTTGAGTTGAATCTTTGTTTCTGGAATTTAAACCCATTTTCCCATTGACACATAAAGACAGTACTGGCCAGAAAGCCTTTAGATAGGATAGGACAGTGCATGGTGTGTCAATTTAATGTGTTAAACCAGATTGAATTATACTTTTGCATCAGAAGATGAGTAAATGGTCTGTGCTGTCCCCCTCTACTCTGCTCCAGGGTGTTGCAGTAAAGAAGGAAACAAACAAAATCTTTGTTGATGGGGATCAAAGTCTCCATCTGGAGAGGTTTCTCAGTAACTGTGGAACATGTGTTATGACAGTCTCTTTTTTAAAAAAGTAATTTAGCCAAGTGTTACGTAGACAGATTAAACTCAGGCCCTTCCCTCTCTAGATGTTATCATGTAATAAGGACGTACGGTTCTGGGATACAAGCTGCAAACACTTAAAGTTGTTTTTAGGGGAATAGGTGGGTGGTGGTGGTGGAAAGAAATGGAAATTAGTTGGACAATGAAAGAATGCATCATGTTTATGTTTGTCTTGAGAGATCTAAACCTCTTTGTTAAGAGATATGAACACATGTTAATCATATTTGGTATATTTAGAAATATGAAAGGTATACATTTGAAATGTATTATATTTAAGGAAATGCAAAGGTGGAGAAAAAAATGGAAGATTCTTTTGGAGAGAGAAATCCTTTTATTTTTGGGAAAAAATAAATATCCCCCCCCCCAAAGCAATGTTTTAATACCACTCATAAAAGAAATCCTCTACCATGTGTGAGGTACTAGAGATTTACAGATGAGTCAGACAGCCTCAGCTTTCCAAGAGCATACTATCTAGAAGAAGCATATTATCATATACAGACAAAAAGTTTTGTGTAGGAGTATGTTTATTGGTAGAATTGAAGTTGAATATTAACCAGGTCTCTGGTGTTAAAGGAATTTGTTACCTCTCTTATGTTTAGTTAGAAATGACTTCCAGAAATGAGATGAAGTGTTCTTGTCAAACTGAGATTGGAAGAACGTTCCAGGAAGAGAAAGGCGTAGACTCTTAGGTTGTCTGACTTGTACGGTGTCAATGCACTGCAGCCAGAGACTGCCAGGGAAACACCTGTGGTTAAACGAGTTGGGTTTATTACTCATTTCAGCAAGGGAGAGCATAGCCCATGGGGGACAATGATGTCTCATTAAGGGGGTTAGACCTGATTATAGGATTTGGATGCTGTCAGAAAACGGGTAATTCTGTGGCTGGTTATCAGACTAAATCTTATCTGTAGGGAGGAGAGACTAGCAAAAGAATAAAAGTAATTGGTAGAGAAGTCGCAGTCACTCATTTTGGCCAAGACAGAAAGGACGTCTGGTATTTTGGGAGTGGCATAGCAGCCACGTTTTTGTCTGTGCTTACACAAAATTATGAAATGACTTTTGTCGGGGCGCCTGGGTGGCTAAGTCGTTAAGCGTCTGCCTTCGGCTCAGGTCATGATCTCAGGGTCCTGGGATTGAGCCCCGCGTAGGGCTCCCTGCTCGGCAGGAAGCCTGCTTCTCCCTCTCCCCCTACTTGTGTTCCCTCTCTCGCTGTCTCTCTCTCTGTCAAATAAATAAAATCTTAAAAAAAAAAAAAAAGAAATGACTTTTGTCTCATTTTGTCAAGGTTTCAGAATAACCTTGTCCAAGGTTGGTATTCTGTGCCATTATGTCCAATTGGAGAATAACAAGGCCGAGCTGTGAGTGACAGACCACCCTCTGAATGTCAGGAGCTGCTGTTTTTGTTTTTGTTTGTTTTGTTGTTGTTGTTTTTTAATTTCTCACTTAATTGCTCAGTGCGGGCTTGTCGAACCTGTGATTCAGGCTGTGGATGAAGCAATCCATTTTTCAATGAAAAGCATTTGTGGAGTGCCTACTCCTAGCTCATTAAGCTAGGTGCTGGGTTGTTGGACAGCTCTCTGTTACCCCCTGCTTTCTGGTGTTTTCCACAGTTACTGAGTTTTAGTGTTGAATTCCAATTTGGGGACATCAGCTCTGCTCCCCTCCCTTTCTGAGACACAGAGAACTGTCCAGTTTTCACATCTCTATTCTGTCCTTGGAGGTGCAGGGCTAGTGGCTGCTGAGAAATGGCTGTTAATGTGAGGAGGGATGGTGCTCAGTAAAGACTTCCAACAGCAGTCTTGTCTGTGTTTGAGGTAAACAGTAGCAAAGATGTCAGCTGGAGTCCAGGGGGCCAGGGCAAGGCTATTTTCAGAATAGAGTTTATTTTCAAGATAAGCATAATAGACAGCTTTGTGCCAACAACCATAGTTGTTAAAGCATTTGTTCATTTATCAAGGTTTTGGTTTGTTTTAGTTGTATGTGGACAAAGTGCATACCTTTGGGAGCTGTTTGACAGATATTGTTCTTGTCCTTACTTGATAGACACTCTGGTAGAAAGAGGGGTAACCGAAGATAGGGGTGAAGATAGGGGTCTTGGGCTTCTACTTCCTACCTGGTGGCCATGGATAATTCACTTAATCCTTATGTCCCTCAGTTTCTTCATCCAGATAAATGTGAAGGCACTAATTCACAGGATTGTTTTGAGGTCTGAACTAGACAATGGATTTGAAAGTGCTTTGTAAATTCTAGTTTGCTATTCAAGTGAAAGGATTATTATTGTTATATTAAACCTTAGATGAGAGAGAGAAACACAAAGAGCAATAGGATAGGGTAGAGTCTATGAGCAGAGTTATCCATATATGAAAATGTACAGCAGAGGTGGCTTTGAATATTAATAGGGCAAAGGATGAACCATTCAGGAAATTGTTTGGGGACAGTTAGTAATCCAAATAGCGAAAGATAAAATAAGATCTTGCCTTATGTCATACATAAAAGTCAATTCCAGGGGGGTTAATGACCTGAATGCATAAAGCAAAACTACTAAAAGAAAATATAGGAGACTATCTTTATGGTATTGGAACAGGGAATAATGTGTTAAATAAGACACACAAAACATAAATCCTAAAGATTAACTGATGTAAGACAAGCTTGAAGAAGATATCTACAGCACATATCACAGACAAATGACTAGCATCTGAAATATATAAAGAACCACCTACAGACCAATACGAAAAAGACATATTACCCATTAGAAAAAGGGGAAGAAAATATAAGCAATTCAGAGTAAAAGGAAACAAGAATGGCCAGTAAACCTAAAAAGATGCTTGATCTCAGTTGTAATCAGGGACATGTAAATTAAAGGAATAGTATTTGTTAGAATATGATAATATATTTCTTAGATTGGGAAAAATGGAAAGTCTAACATTACCAATTGTTGGTGAGATTGTTCAGCAGTGGGACATTTTTTTTTAAGATTATTTATTTATTTGTCAGTGAGAGAGAGAAAGGAGAGAGAGCACAAGCAGGGGGAGCGGCAGGCAGAGGGAGAAGCAGGCTCCTCGCTGAGCAGGACCCTGGGACCACAACCCGAGCCATAGGAGACGCTTAACCAACTGAGCCACCCAGGTGCCCCGCAGTGGGACATTTTTATACAATTTCCCCCTGCCCAACCCTTTTAAAGACCACCAGGAACAGCTTGTTTTTTTTAAATTAAATTCAATTTTATTTATTTAAATTCAGTTAATTAACATATAGTATATTATTCATTTCAGAAGTAGAGTTCAGTAATTCATCAGTTGTATATAACACCCAGTGCTCATTACATTACACATCTTCCTTAATGCCCATCACCTAGTTACCCCAATCCTCCACCTCCCTCCCCTCCAGCAACCCTCAGTTTGTTTCCTGTGATTAAGAGTCTCTTACGGTTTGTCTCCCTCTCTGATTTCATCTTGTTTTATTTTTGCCCCCTTCCCCATGCTCCTCTATTTTGAGAAACATCTTGTTTTAACAAGTGGGTTTATTGCTTGTTTCGATGGGGGAGAACACATTTTGGGAACACATTTGAGACATGGGGCGTCTCAGTAAGAGGGCACTAGAAATAAGTGATTATAGGATTTAGGCTTTGGTTGGATGATTGGGAAAGGGACTAAGGAAGTAGGGATTCATCTTAGATGGCGTGCTGTTAGAGAGTGGGGACATTCTATGATTGGATATGTTTTGGATGACATAGCGAGTGACTTCTTCTTAGACAAAATTATGAGTTGACCTTATTTTGTGTCATTTTATCATGATATCAGAGTAACCTGAGGTGGTTTGGTATTTTTTGAGATTGTTTATGTTTAATAGGAGAGCACAATGGCCTTGCTGTAAGCTTTAGACCAGCTTGTAATAATTTTGAGATCTAGCTGTGAATGTCAGATCAGTTTCAGATATCAGGGCTGCTTATTTTCTTTCTTTCTTTTTTTTTTTTTAAAGATTTTATTTATTTGACAGAGAGAGAGAGAGCACAAGCAGGGGGAGCAGCAGGCAAAGGGAGAGGGAGAAGCAGATTCCCCACTGAGCAGGTAGCCGGACATGGGGCTCAATCCCAGGCCCCTGGAATCATGACCTGAGCTGAAGGCAGACGCTTAACCGACTGAGCCACCCAGGTGCCCCCCATCTTCATATTTTAGAGTCTACTCTTCTGAATCACTTTTCACCTCAGGGATGTCACGGTCTATGTTTTCCCACATAGTATCATCCTCCGTACCATTAAGGACTAGTAAATGCACCATTTCTGGAAGAGTGCCTTACTGTTATCTCTGGCATTTTTTTTTTCAAGTCATCATGACCTATTTATAAGTTTCAATGCTGGCACTTTCTGGATCTGACCAGAAGATGTCAAGAAAATATTTCCAGATGAGAACCAGGACTCATACTCCTTCCTCAAAGGCCCTTTAAGTGGCTTTTTGACTGAAAAACAGTTGCAACCATCTAGTCACGCCATCTGGAATGATAGCCAGTTCACACACATTCAGGCAGTGATAGGCGTGTTACGGCTGCCACTTGGCCAAAGCACTTACTTGTCAGGTGCTGCTATCGATTGTATTATATATCCTGATTTTAGAGATACTGAATTGGAAAAAAATGTGCATTTTAGAATTGAAGAAATGTAGCAAATTTTGGAATTGTCAGTTAATAAGTTATAGTATTTAAATTCCTGAGACAGGTTGAGCTCACCCAGGTAAAGAGAATAGATCAGAGGTTACCAACTCAAATGCCCAAAATAGTGATGAGGAGCCCAGGTGTCTTTTTGCCTTGATTTGAATCTGGGTCTTGCCCCTTGCTGATTTTGTAATCTCGGGCCTGTTATATAACCTCTGTAAGCCTCAGCTGCCCATTTGTAAAATCCTCATAATAATAGTACCTATTTTATAGGGCTTTGTGTGTGTGTGTGTGTGTGTGTGTGTGTGTGTATGAGCTAGTAATGTGGAACACTTTGAACGATACCTGGCATCTAGTGAGTGCCCAGTAAATGTTTGTGAAGTGAGCTGGGTGGGGAATGTGGTTAATTGGAGAGGATAGGGTTCATCCTAAAGGGAGAGCTATTGTCATGCAAGAAGGCAGATTGAGGTTGGCATCTGATTTTTCTAATTTGTGAAAGAGAAGCTAGAAATCCAGATTTTTTTTAAATGTTAAAAAAAAAGTCCTTATAGTTTTACACTTGACTTATTCAACAAATACATGTAAAGGCTTACTGTGTGTGTGGGAGTCTTTCAGACTCTGAGACTTGGGCAGGAGGAGCAGACGGAGGTCCCTCCTCTTATGAAGTTCATGTGCTGAAACCGCTGGTGGTGAAAGAGTGACAGTAAAAGTGAACAAATTCATCGAACAGTTTCAGATTAATAACATTTTGGAGAAGGCATAAGAAGACCAATCTGAGCAGGCATCACGAGAACTGCCACAGATTGGGTTGTCAGGGAAGGTCTCTCTGAGGAAGTGAGCAGAGACCTAACTGCGAAGAAGCTGTGCGGAAGTACGAGGACGAATGTGGCAGAGAGAAGGGACAGCTCCTGCAGAGTCCCTAGGTGGAAAGCACTTGCTGGTGAAGTCAAACTAAAAATTAATACACACATAAAACAAAAGCAATTCTCTGCAGGCCGTATAAAATACTGTGGCTTTAATTTGGCCCTTTCACATGCCAATTTATGACAGAAAACTGATAGATATTAAAAACTGGTGGTGGGGCCTCCTGGGTGGCTCATTTGGTTAAGTGGCTGCTTTTGGCTCAGGTCATGATCTCAGGGTTTGGGGATAGAGTCCCGTCGTTGTTGGGTTCTCTGCTTCTTCCTTCCCCTCCCCCCCATGTGTGCGCTTTCTCCCTCTCTCAAATAAATAAAATCTTTAAAAATAAATAAATAAATAAAAACTGGTGGAGATAGGAAGGGTTGAGTCCTGAGCTACTCAGCCATTGAGAAGTTGAGCAGAGGAGAAAGGACAGCAAAGGATAGAAAAGGAGTAGCCTACACGGCAAAATCCAGACGGTGCCCTGTGGTGTCCTAGAACCCAGGGGACAGGAGCATTTCCATGGGATGCAGTCAGCTGTGTCCAGTGCTGCTTGGAGTATGATGAGACTATATGTCTGTTGGATTTGCCAGTATGGAGGTTATTGGTCTTGATAATAACAGTTTCAGTGGAGTGGTGGGGATAGAGGCTAGACCAGAGTGGATTTAAGAGTAAATTTATGGTGAGGAAGAAGTAATGATTATAGATAACTTTTATTTTATTTTATTTTTTTTTAAAGATTTTATTTATTTGACAGAGACACAGAGAGAGAGGGAACACAAGCAGGGGGAATGGGAGAGGGAGAAGCAGGCCTCCCGCCGAGCAGGGAGCCCGATGCGGGGCTTGATCCCCGGACCCTGGGATCATGACCTGAGCCGAAGGCAGACGCTCAACGACTGAGCCACCCAGGCGCCCCTATAGATAACTTTTAAAGAAGCTTCCTCTTGGTGGGGGGAGAGGATGAGCAGAGTAATCAGTGGTACAGTGTTCTTGGAGTTCCGGGAAGAGAGGAAGGTTTTCTTCCTAAAGCATGTGGGCCTTGAGCTTTTTTTTTTTTTAAGATTTATTTACATATTTATTTTTGAGAGAGAGAGAGAGAGAGGAGTGGGGGTGGGGGAGGGGCAAAGGGAGAGGGAGAAAGAGAATCCCAAGCACACTCCCTGCTGAGTGCAGAGCCCCACTCAGGGCTCAATCTCACGACCCTGAGATCACGACCTGAGCTGAAATCGCAAGTGGGTCGCTCAACCAACTGAGCCACCCAGGTGCCCCTTGAAGTGCATTTTTAAGTGTAAGTAGAATTTGGATCCAAACAAGGGGGATTGCAGGGGATGTGTACTAGTATCTATACCCTGTTGAGTATATGCAGCTGTAAAAAGGAGTGAGACCTCTATGAACTGATGAGGATTGATCTAGGTGAAAAAAGCAAGGTGTGTGAGAATGTATATTACATGCTACCGTTAACGTAGCATATAAGGGATATAAGAATATCTGGGTATATTTACTTAGTTTTTGGAAAATGTGTGTGCACACATACGGAGGAGGATAAACCGGAAACTCCTGAAATGCTTACCTGTGGGTGGTGAGTAGGAATGTGGTGGAGGGAGATAGGTTTGAGGTAGGACTTCTGGAGATACGTTTCTACAGTTTGACTTTTGACCGATGTGACTATTTTACATATTCAAAAATAGAACTTAATAAAAAAGAATACAGTGGCAAATCTTGAAATTCAATACAAACAGAATCAAAAGGACCTGTGTATGTAAAATTGATAACATAACCATCCAGATGAATAAGTTAATACAAGTAACTTTGCACAGTACTCTGGTTCTTTAGTAGAATGCATTCTTTTTTTTTTTTTTAAGACTTTATTTTATTTTATTTATTTTTTTTTTTAAGATTTTATTTATTTATCTGAGAGAGAGAATGAGATAGAGCATGAGAGGGGGGAGGGTCAGAGGGAGAAGCAGACTCCCCGCCGAGCAGGGAGCCCGATGCGGGACTCGATCCCGGGACTCCAGGATCATGACCTGAGCCGAAGGCAGTCGCTTAACCAACTGAGCCACCCAGGCGCCCTAGTAGAATGCATTCTAAGAACAAAAAGAAACGTTGTACTTCACTCAGTAGGTTTATTGTCAGTAAAAATACTGATATAATTCTGAAACTTTTTGAGGATCAAATAAATAAATGTGTTAATGCTATTAGGAACCAAGGTTTTCACTGTAAGAAAAGCGATAAAAATAATAAGTAACAAGATGAGAAACTCTATAATAGTAAATTTGAATTGGAAATTTAAATATGACAGCATGACTTTAAAAATTCCTAGCTAGACACTAAAAATGAGCATTGAGTATACCTCAATGTGCCAGATCATGTTTTCTTTTCTCTCTCTCTTTTTTTTTTTTTTTTTAAGTAGGCTCCACGCCCAACATGGGGCTTAAACTCAGATCGGGAGTCAGATGCTCTACTGACTGAGCCAGCCAGGTGCCCCCAGATCATGTTTTCTAAATTACCATTCCTCGCTGAAGGAACTAAGGCTCCTTGAAGAAATGGCTGATTATTCCAAGTCTGTGCTAGAGAAAGTACATGGTCAAAGGCCACAAAGTCATGTCAGAATAGCATAGGAGCTGGTTTGAAGGGATTTCCACCAGCCAAATTTGTGATCATTTGAACAGCAAAAAGAATAAGAATAGTAGTGGATTTTGACAGAGGGAACTAAAAAAGAAGATCCATCAGTCCATAGTGATACTCAAAAGGAAAGGAAGATGGAGGTGCTGGGGCAGGGGGCGGGGAGGCAAGAGGAGGGGGCAGGAGGTGGGTGTGGTTACAAAAGGGCAGCACCAGGGATCTGGAACTGTTCAGTATCTTGACTGTGATGGACAAACCTACGCTTGTAATAAAATCGTATAGTACTTACACACATACACACAAATGAATACAAGTCAAACTGGGAAACTATGAATAAGATAAGTCGGTCCTATCAATGTCAATATCCTGACTGTAATATTATACTATAGTTATGTTAAAGTACTATCTTTGGGAGAAACTGGGCAAAGAGTACAAGGGATCTCTTGGTGTTATTTCTTATAACTGCATGTGGATTTATAATTATTTCAATAAAAATTTCAATTTAAAATATAAAGAGGGAACAGAGAGAGAAAGGGAAAACTCATCCTTACAGAAGAATGCCAGCTAAAAAATGAAGAAGGAATGATTGAATTAGAAAATCATCTCTGTGCAACCTCCAGATCAGGCAAGGATTATCAGTGGATGACAGTTCCATTGGAGGAAAAAGTATAGTTAGAGAATAGGAGATTACACTGTTAGATTACTTACTAATTACAAAAGAAAAAGAGTACCTTTAAAGTAGAGGGTTCTGGCAATCCCCATCTCTTTTTTTTTTTTTTTTTTAAAGATTTTATTTATTTGACAGAGAGAGACACAGCGAGAGAGGGAATACAAGCAGGGGGAATGGGAGAGGGAGAAGCAGGCTTCCCGCAGAGCAGGGAGCCTGATGCGGGGCTCGATCCCAGAACTCTGGGATCATGACCTGAGCCGAAGGCAGACGCTTAACGACTGAGCCACCCAGGCGCCCCAAGGCAATCCCCATCTCTTAATTAAATGATCAAGGTGTGGCCTCCTCTTAGGATGCCTTAAGAAGTACTCATATCAAGAAAAAAAAAAAAAGTACCCACATCACCTATGAAATATTCTTTTTTTTAAAATTTTTATTTGAAAAATTTTATTTATTTATTTGACAGAGAGAGACCCAGCGAGAGAGGGAATACAAGCAGGGGGAATGGGAGAAGGAGAAGTAGGCTTCCCGCGGAGCAGGGAGCCCGATGCGGGGCTCGATCCCAGGACCCTGGGATCACGACCCCAGCCGAAGCAGACGCTTAACGACTGAGCCACCCAGGCGCCCCAATAAATAAAATCTTTAAAAAAAATTTTTTTTAAGTGAATTAAAAATTTTCAAAATAAAATATTGGGTTGAGACACTTTTTCGGGGGAGATGCCCAATACCCACCTATGTGTTTGATGATTCACTAGAAGAATTGATGGGATTCAGCATATAGTTGTACTCCTGGCTAAGGTTTATTACAGTGAAAGGATATATGACAGGATCAGCAAAGGATTAAAAACACAGGTGGAGGGGCGCCTGGGTGGCTCAGTCGTTAAGCGTCTGCCTTCGGCTCAGGTCATGATCCCAGGGTCCTGGGATCGAGCCCCGCATCGGGCTCCCTGCTCGGCGGAAAGCCTGTTTCTCCCTCTCCCACTCCCCCTGCTTGTGTTCCCTCTCTCGCTGTCTCTCTCTCTGTCAAATAAATAAATAAAATCTTTAAAAAAAAACAAAACAAAAAACCACAGGTGGAGTGTGGAGAAATTCCATGTACAGGGCTCCTCATCCTCTGTCCTTCCTGTGAGGGTATACACTTGAGTTGCTCTTTTTTTTCCAGCAATGAAAACTGCAGTAGATCATGTATAATGTTTCTGCCCAGGGAAGCCTATTAGAAAGTCAGCACCTATGTACCCAAATTCTAGACTCCCAGAAGGAAAGTTGGTGTTTACCACTAGTCACCTTGTTTGTAGGCACAGTCTAGGCCCAGTGAACGAACTGTTAGGGGACGGAGGAAAGGCAGGTTTCTCGATGCCAGCCAAGGGCTGATCTTGGAAACAGTCCCTTATAAAGATAGCAGCCTCATGCTTGCCGTATAACTTTTTTTGTGTGCATATATTAATCACACACATGCGCAAAACTAAATACTAATGATTTAAATGAGATCTAAATGTCTAAAGGCTGTGGTAGCAGGTAGTTCACTGAACTCTGTAGTTCTGTCAGAAATTATGAAAATGGAATGAATTGATTTAATTGCAATTCACTCAGTAGTTAATGAGACAGTAGGGATTCAGAGATGAATAAGACATAGTCCCTGCCATCAAGGAACTCAAGTCTAGAGGGGCAGATAAACCAATAAACAATAATTGCAGAACAGTGTGGTAAGTATTATAATAAAGGTGAAGACAAAGTAGTAAGGAAACAATTTAATTTTATTTTAAAGATTTATTTATTTATTTATTTGAGAGAGAGAGAGAGAGAGCACAAGCAGGGTGAGCGGCAGGCGGAGGGAGAAGCAAACTCCCCGCTGAGCAAGGATCCCAATGAGGGGCTTGGTCCCAGGACCCCAGGATCATGACCTGAGTGGAAGGCAGACGCTTGACGGACTGACCCACTCAGGCACCCAGGAAACTATTAATTTTAATGTTGGAAGTGAGTAGGAGGGAAGAGGAATTGATATTTGGCCTGGACTTTGAAAGATAAATAGTATTCAACAGATAGGGAAACTTAGAAGGGCATCGTAGGCAGAGGGAGAAAAGCAACCAGATTCTGAGTGCTTACTAGTTACCAGATTCTTTACATGTTATTATAATTCAGTTCTCACAACAATCTTGTGAAATAAACAGTGTTACTGTTGTTTTAAAAGTAATGACAGTTGCTGTGGATTTGAAAGTGAATGATAGAAATAAAAAGTGATATAACTAGGATTTGAACCCAGGTCCATCTAACTTCAAAGTCACCTTTTCCCCTCTTCCCTATCCACTCCTCTTTTTGTAAGCAAAGGCACAATTCCTCTACTAGTTAAAGATGGGCCAGGTTGTGCAGATCCTAAAAACAACTAAAGATGTTCAATAAAAATCTTAAAATCATCAAAGAGTGAACACGTTAGAAATTATAGTGGGAACTCTGGTAAAGCTGAGTGCTGAAACTGCTTTTGCCTTGAAAACATTAGCTCAGCTGAATGAACTTGAACTTTGGCTTTAACAGCCCAACAGAGTGCAGGGGACAGAATAAGACCAAAGCCCACCAAAGATACAATATATAATAGGAAACCCTTCTCCCCATAAACTACTTCAGAGGATTATACTCTTAGGGTAAGGGTGAACTAAAAGTAAATGCATCCCAGCTTCCCATCCCCAGAGGCCTTAGCACAGAGAAAAGTAGAGGAAAAGAGGTCCTTGAGCAGTTACAATCATGAGTTGGCTCTTAAAAGATTATATAGCTCAAATGTACACAATTTTGAAGATCTAAAAATCCTCAGGGTCATGAATTTAGTTTAAAGGGGTCTCAACTGGTAGGGCCAGCTCCTAGGTGCCTGGCAGAAGCAAACACAGATCCCTGTGATCTAGCTAAGCTGATTCAGATAAGAGTTTTAGACAAAAATGTATTTTTAGAGATAGAAAGGTCAGTTCACAATGATAGAGGTTTGAATTCATCAGGAAGGTAAAACAGTATTAAAGTTATATGTAACCAACACGGCCTCAGTACTACCTAAAGTAACAGAAGTAGGAGAAACAGACAAGTTGACAATAGTGTGATTTCTCAGTAACTGATAGAATAACAAGATAAAAATCAGTAAAGATAATAGTAGATTACATGAACAAATAGTTAACAGGAAATCCAGTAGACATGTATAGAACTCTGCATCTAAATTACAGAATACACATTCAGGTTCACTCAGAACATTTACACAATTTAACTCTATACTGCTTCCAAAATGCAAGTCTCCACAAGTCTGAAAGGATTAAAATCATACAGAGAATGCCCCCTGGTCACAGTACAGTTCAGATGGAAGTTAATAATAAGATAACGAGAAAATCTCATGTGTTTGGAAATTAAATACTTCTCAGTAACCCAATGTGTCAAGAAAGAAACTATAATATTAGGAAATATGTTAGACTGAATAATAATGAAAATGCTATATTCAAAGCTTGAGAGATGCAACCAAAGTAGGGGTTGGCAGGAAATATATATTCTTTTTAAAAAAAATTATAGCTGACATATTAGTGTCAAGTGTACAGCATAGTGATTTGACATCTGTATACATTATGAAATGATCACTGCCGAGTCTAGTTACCATCAGTCACCATATAAAGTTACTATAATATTATTGACTAGATTCCCTTTACTGTACTTTATGTTCCCGTGACTTATTTATTTTATAACTGGAAGTGTGTACCTCTTAATCCCCTTCACCTATTTCACTCACCCCCTTGCCCCTCTCCTCTCTGGCAACCACCAGTTTGTTCTCTGTACTTTTGAGTCTGTTTTTGTTGTTTTTCAGATTCCACATAGAAGTGAAGTCATACAGTATTTGTCTTTTTCTGTCTGACTCATTTCACTTAGCACAGTAGCCTCTAGGTCCAGTCATGTTGTCACCAATGGCAGGATTTCATTCTTTTTGATGGCTGATATTCCATTGTGTATACATCTTCTTTATCCATTCATCTGTGGATGGACAGTTATGTTGCTTACATTTCTTGGCTGTTATAAATAATGCTGCTGTGAACATAGGGATGCATGTATCTTTTCAAATTGGTGTTTTCATTTTCTTTCGGATAAATCCCCAGAAGTAGAATCGCTAGATTGTATGGTAATTCTATTTTTAATTTTTTGAGGAACCTCCATCCTGTTTTCCATAGTGGCTGTACTAATTTACATTCCCACCAGCAGTGCACGAGGGCTCCCTTTCCTCCATATCCTCACCAAGCTTGTTTTTTTTCGACAATAGCCATTCTGACAGGTGTGAGGTGAGACTGTGGTTTTGATTTGCATTTCCCTGATGATGAGTGATGTTGAGCAACTTTTCATGTGTTTGTTGGCCATCTGGATGTCTTCTTTGGAAAAATGTCTATTCAGATCCTGGGCCCATTTTTTAATTGGATTTTTTTTTTTTGATGTTGAGTTGTAGATGAGTTCTTGATATATTTTGGATATTAATCCCTTATGGTATCTATCCCTTACAAATGTCTTCTCTCATTCAGTGAGTTGCCTTTTTGTTTTGTTAATGATTCCCTTCACTGTGCAAAAAGCTTTTTAGTTTGAGGTGGTCCTGTTTGTTAGCTTTTACTTTTGTTGTCCTTGCCTGAAGAGTAGGATCCAAAAAAATATTTCCTTTTCTTTTTTTAAAAAATATTTATTTATTTATTTTAGAGAGAGAGAGAGTGCATGCAAGCAATGGGAAGTGGCAGAGAGAGAGGGAGAGTCTGAAGCAGATTGCGCTGAGCACAGAGCCCAATGCAGGGCTCGATCTCATGACCCTGAGATCATGACCTGAGCTGAAACCAAGAGTTGGACACTCAACTGACTGTGTCCCCCGGGCACCCCCCGAAAGATATTTCAAAGACCAATGTCTGGGAATTTACTATGTTTTCTTTTAGGAGTTTTATTGTTTCAGGTCTTACATTTAAGTCTTTAATGCATTTTGAGTTTCTTTTTGTATATGGTGTAAGAAAGTGGTCCAGTTTCATTCTTTTGCATGTAGCTGTCCAGTTTTCCCAACACTATTAATTGAAGAGACTGTCCTTTCCTCACTGCATATTCTTGCCTCCTTTGCCATAGGTTAATTGACCATGAAAGCATGGCTTTATTTCTGGGCTCTCTGTTCTGTTTCATTGATGTGTGTCTTTGTGCAAGTACTATACTGTTTTGGTTACTATAGCTTTGTAGTATACTATATGGATACTATAGCTTTGTAGTTACTCTAGCTTTGAAATCAGGGAGCATGATGTCTCCAGCTTTGTTCTTTCTCAAAATCGGTTTAGCTATTGGGGTCTTTTTGTGGCTCTGTATAAATTTTAGGGTTATTTATTCTAGTTCTGTGAAAAATGCCGTTGGTATTTTGATAGGGATAGCATTTAGTCTGTAGATTGCTTTGGGTAGTATGGACGTTATAACAATATTCTTCCAATCCATGAGCATGGAATATATCTTTCCATTTATTTGCATCCTCTTCAATTTCTTTCATCAGTGTCTTATAGTTTTCAGAGTACAGGTCTTTCACCTCCTTGGTTAAATTTATTCCTAGGTTATTTTATTCTTTCTGATGCAGTTGTAAATGAGGTTGTTTTCTTAATTTCTCTTTCTGATAATTCATTATTAGTGTATAGAAGTGAAGCAGATTTCTGTATATTGATTTTGTATCCTGCAACTTTATGGAATTCATTTATTAATTCTAGTAGTTTTTTGGTGGAATCTTTATAGCTTTCTGTATATAGTTTCATGTCATCTGCAAATAGTGACAATTTTACTTCTTTTTTTTTACCACTTTGGGTGCCTTTTGTTTCTTTTTTGTCCCTGCTGAACAGGGAGCCCGATGTGATATGGGGCTTGATCCTAGGACCTCAGGACCATGATGTTTAACTGACTGAGTCACCCTGGCGCCCCTCAGTTCACTAATATTTTGTTGAAGATTTTTGCTTCTGTGTTCATCAGAGATATCGGTCTGTTTCTGTTTGTAGTGTCTGGTTTTGGTATCAGGGTAATGCTGGCCTCATAGAATAGGTTTGGAAGTATTCCTTCCTCTTCAATTTTTTGGAATAGTTTGAGAAGTTAGGTATTAACTCTTCTTTAAATGTTTAGTAGAATTTACCGGTGAAGCCATCTGGTCCTAGACTTTTGTCTGTCAGAAGTTTTTCGACTACTGATTCAATTTCATTCCTTTTTCCTTCCAAGTGATTTAGAGTATGGGGAACACACTGAGTTGGGCAAGAAGTGACCTGGGTGGGAACCTTACCTCCAAGACATTCTAGAACTTTAGCTTTAATGAAAATATCTATATCAAAACCCTGTTTCCCTTACCGAGGAATCATGCCCCTGAAAGTGTAGCCTCTCTTGCTGAGGTTCCCTAACTCCCTGTTCCTGCCACAGAGATCATCTAGAATTTTAGCTCCTTTGGGTGAGCATCTCAGCCTTAAGTCTGTACTCCTGCTAGGGAGGTTCTCACCATAAAGCTTGGCTCAGATGCTCCCTCCCTGTCCCCCCACCGTCCCCCCCAGCCTTCATTCTTTCCCTTTTCCTAACACTCTTGGCTGTGAATAGAGCAGTAGGCTCCCTCTCCCCACCCCCTCTCCAATCTTCTCTCTGTATCATTTGTTGGTTTCCTTCCATGCATGATGGAGCACAGAGAGCTGAGCCTGCAGGAGAAAAACAAATGACTTAGTTCCAGCACTAGAAACATGCTGCTCCTTGCTTATTAACTTTGGGCTGGGGTAGAAGGTGAGTCATTTCTCATCCATTGAAAAAAGAGCTGAGTAGTATCACTTTAAGTTATGCTATTAAAGTCATGTAGCAACTTCTGGGAATAAGTGAACAATCTGGAGAGTTTTGAGCTCTTTAGTGTTGGTTTGGGTGGGGGTTAAGAGCTCAGAACCTGAGGCCAGGGCACTTTCGGTTTCATTTTGAGTGAAATCCCTTGTAATCATCAGCCCTTCTCTCTACCTACTGGAATGAATTTATTCTTCATGTTGCCTTGTAGGTCTCACTTCTGGCGAACCTTTCCTCAGCCATCCTATTCTTGTTGTGCTTGCTCTCTTAACACTTAAAACACTTAACTGCTTTTTTACTACTCTTTTGGTCTTGAACATATGTTACTTGATACTGTTTGAGATCTTCTGATAGAAAGTGACTCATCGTCTGTTCCACTAGGATTCTCTGCCTCCGCAGCTCAGGGACTGAGTCTTAGAGATCCGGCTTCTCCCCGGAAACACCTCCCATAGCACCTTTGTACCATTTGCCATCATTAGAAGGGACTGATTCAGTATCTGATTGTTCTGCACAGTTGGAGCAGCTTAGGGTTATTCTTGCAGATGCCTACAATCCCAGACGGGTACAGGTAGACATAGAGAAATCCTGCACAGAGCTGTGCATAAACAACTAAATATATTTTCTGGGGGAGGCCCAGGTAGGAGGCCGAGTCCCTAAGGGGGAAGGATGGAGGGAAGAAAGCCCCGGTTTTAATTTCATTTTTCTCCTATTAAAATGCCCTTCTCGCATCCTTGGTCTCTTTTCACAGAATCCCGGCATCAGCATCACTGAAAATGTGCTGCATTTCAAAGGTCAGTATCCGGGCAAATGCTCCCAGCTCTCTACACAGCTAAAGAGGCATGATGGTGGTTTCTTTTTCCTTTTTATCGATTTGTTTTATTCACTTTCTATTGATGTTCACCTCTCTGCTGCTCTTGGGGTAAACTAGATTGTTTTGAAATGTATGATTAGAAAAGTCAAAGAACTTATTAGGACTTAGAAGTCCTGCTTTCCTCTTAGAGAGGCAGTAGATAGAGTGAGAAAGAATCCCGGGCTGGAAATCAGGACATCTGTCTTCTAGCTCTATCTAATTCTGCTATCCTTGGACAACTTACTGACTTCTCTGGGCTAATAAAATGAAGGTATTTGGTTATAATCTGTATTTCTCAAATTTTAGGACCTATGGACACCTGAGAAAATGTCCTAAGGATCCTCCTGGGCCATGGACCCCAGTTTGAGAAAACATGTGAAGAATTAAATATGTTCACTTTATTATTATTATTATTTTTAAGATTTTATTTATTCATTTGACAGAGAGATAGAGCCAGAGAGCACAAGCAGAGGGAATGGCAGAGGGAGAGGGAGAAGCAGGCTCTGCACTGAGCAGGGAGCCTGATGTGGGGCTCGATCCCAGAACCCTGGGATCATGACCTGAGCTGAAGGCAGACGCTTAACCATCTGAGCCACCCAGGCGCCCAAAATATGGTCATTTTATTTATTTATTTATTTATTTATTAAAGATTTTATTTATTTATTTGACAGAGACACAGCGAGAGAGGGAACACAAGCAGGGGGAGCGGGAGAGGGAGAAGCAGGCTTCCCGCTAAGCAGGGAGCCTGATGCGCGGCTCGATTCCAGGACCCTGGGACCATGAGCTGAGCTGAAGGCAGATGCTTAACGACTGAGCCACCCAGGCGCCCCCAAATATGGTCACTTTAAATGATATTTGGCTCCCTTGCCCCTGGGAACACAGCCTGTATTCTTGCATGTCAGTATTTAATTATAAGGTAGCCATCTAGATGATCCAGAATACACTTCTTTTTTTTTTTTTTAAGATTAAAATCGAAACAAAAAATAGAAATTTTCTTAATGAGACTTTACAGCTCTCTGATGCTATACTCACAGACCAGTTTAAGAAACACGGCATTCTAGATGATACCTAAAGCCTTTGCAGCCCTGACAGTCTTTGATTCTGTGAATCTGCCTCCGTCTTCTCGGTTTGTCAGCAGCTACGCTGCTGTGCCTGAGAGGGTAGGTCTGGCTTCCTTGTCACCCAAGGGGTGGGATTCTCCCTCCGATCTCTTTGTTCTAGTTCCTTGGAGTGTCGTTAGTAAGTGGCTGGGGAATATGGGATATTGACGAGTTTCTGCTTTACTGGAGATTCCATCTACCTCCATATGCTTGCATGAACATGCAGCCTGGCTTTTGTGTCTGCTTTTCAAGATGAGAGCTGTTGTGGTAGCAGCTCAGATTTTTTGGGTGTTAATACATTTGAAAGGAAGTTAAGTGATGGAAGTATGCTTTGCCACTCGGAGATTATGGACTGCTCGACCTTAAGGAATTTATGGTCTTAGAGAACAATAGCCACCTGTAGCAAATATTAGGCAAATTATACCACATGTGGCCAGATGAGGAAAGAGAATCCCAGGAGGGAACCAAATGACGGGCAAGTCAGAGAGTTAGAGGGGAAGGGATGTGCAGCAGACCTTGGCACTTAGGCACGGCACCTGTTTGTTTTGGGGAAGGGAGCCATGTCAAGGCACAGGAATGGCGGAATGGTCAACCCAGGGACTTTCCTCCCAGGTCATTTTTCCTCTCTTAGGAACGAGCGGAGGAGATTATATTTCTCTTTTTCGTTCCATTTGGGATGTGTTAAAGGAGAAGTCAGCTTCTTCATTTTATGTCCCTGGTTGGGAGGTTCTAGATTCAGAGCTTTCTTTGAGACAGTCCAGCATTTCCATATACCCTGCAACTTTCCTTAGCTGCAGTCAAGATAACATACCTACCTGATATTTCTCTGCCCTGGATTCAGTGCCAAAGTAAACGTTGAAAGTTACATTTATAACTCTGTGATACCTTTGGCTTTGCTTTCGGTATTCTTTTTCCTGCCTATTATTTGTACTTGGTTATTATCGAGGCCACATTGGAAGATGAAGTAAATATTCTGGAACTGATCATCAGAAGGACATATGGAGATAAGCTTTTGTCCGGGATTCAGCTTATCTAGCTGTCTGAGTAGCTCTGCTCACAAGCCCCCACCGATTTGGGCAGGACCCATTACTGTTTGTATACTTCCAAAAGAACTGCACCAAGCTTTTGGATGGCCTTGCTCTGCCAGTTCACTTTAATCCACATTTCTTTCTTTATAGCTCAGGGACATGGTGCCAAAGGAGACAACGTCTATGAATTTCACTTGGAGTTCTTAGACCTTGTGAAACCAGAGGTATGTCCTTTCTTTTCTCACTTCCCTTTCCATTTCAGGAAATAAATACGAGTAGTTTAGTGAAATAGGGGGGTAGGGGTTGTGAGGAAAAAAAAGATAAAAACCAAAGAATATAGTTCTTTTGTTGGGAACTGAGTCCCGATTTTAGCTGCAGAGGAGTGGGAAAGACAGAGAGCCTGAGGTGAATCTGGGCTCCGCCATTTACTAGCGGTGCAAACAAGTCTCTTCACTTCCGTGAGTGAGTTTCCTCATGTGTGAAATGAAGGGTTGGACTAAGAAATCCTTAGGGGCCTTTCTAGCTCTGACACTGTCTGGTGTTAGGGAAGACAGAGCAAGATGGCACTGGCAGGGGGCAGAGTTACATACGGGAGGTGAAGGCCACGCCGAGCACTTGCTTTCATGTGACTTGGCTATAGGGGCAGTAGAAATCAGAAAAGGTGGAGACTGCCAACCTTTAGAAAGAATGGGGAAATATCCTTGAAGTTTCCTTTCTCTCAGAACTTGAGGGAAGCTTTTCTGACAGGAAGAGAGAATCTAACAGAAGGTGTATTTTGGGTTCTGGAATTACACTCTTATCTCCCGGGGCTTGAGCATATTGATCTCTCTGTGCAAGAGGGCTCAGTTGTTTTGGTTGGTTTAATAGTCAGCAGTGGTTTAAGGGGTAGAGAACCTGTCATGGGTCTTGCTTTAGAGGCAAAGGAAGAGGCCGTGTAGAGGAAGAATGAACTGGAACAGCCTCTTGAGAATTTGAGTTTAGCTGGGAGGTTGTTCTAGGCTGACCCTTGTGATAGAGCTGTAACTGATCCAGTAAGTTCCAGCCTTGAATAGACCTTTCTGAAACAAGGGCTTGTTATCCAGGGACTGTTGACCATTCTAATTCAGTCATCTTCATGGGAAGGAGATTTGGAAGGTGAGGATGTACTGAGAGAGTGACTGGATGTCGTGCCATGCGTGGTAGAGATCTGGCAGGAGGTTCATCTAGAACCAGAACTATATGCCTTTCTTACCCCGATTTCCTCCTGTGTCCTTCACTGGACTATCAGAGAAAGACAGTGCCATTCTTACCAGTGCTTTGCTCTACCAGCCCTTGGTCTGGAGGTTCTCTTTGCATCACTCCTTGTAGGACCCGAGAAGGAAGGGGAATGACCATGCTGTGTGGCTTCCGTGCGTAGTCACACTGGCTTGGAGCAGGGGAAGGAGTCAGGGACGGGAAGGAGAGGGCGTTCTCACATTCTCACTTTCTCTTCTAGCCGGTTTACAAACTGACCCAGAGGCAGGTAAACATTACAGTACAGAAGAAGGTGAGTCAGTGGTGGGAGAGACTCACTAAGCAGGAGAAGCGCCCACTGTTTTTGGCCCCTGACTTTGATCGCTGGCTGGACGAGTCTGATGCAGAAATGGAGCTCAGAGCCAAGGTTAGTAAGGACCATAGGATCGAGACAAATCGTAAGGAACACAACTTATTTGGAAGTTATTTGGGCCACCTCAGATACCTATCTGGGTCTGATAAAATGAGGACAAAATTGCAAATTCAGTTAAAGACCTGGAAACATGTTTTTTTATTTGTTTGTTTTTAAGATTTTATTTACTTATTTGATAGAGAGTGTGTGCGTGAGCGAGAGGGCACATGCAGGGGGAGGGGCAGAGGGAGATAGAGGGAGAAGCGGACTCCCCACTGAGCAGAGAGCCTGATGTGGGACTTGACCCCAGGACCCTGGGATCATGACCTGAGCCGAAGGCAGACGCTTAACCGTTTGAGCCACCCAGGCATCCCTGGAAACATGATTTTACAGAAGTACTGGTCATATGTTTTGTAGACTGTCCCTCAACTGGGGTTTGTTGGATGTTTTTCTCATGATTTAGAGAGGGTGATGGGATTTCGGGGAGGAGGACCACTGAGGTTTCATTCTTGCTGTGTCACCTCAAGGGTATATACTGTCAGCATGACTTATCACTGTTGATACTAATCTTGATCATCTGGCTGAGGCAGTATTTATCTGGTTTCTCCATTGTAATGTTACTCCGTCCCCTTTCTTTTTTTTTTTTTTTTTTAAAGATTTTATTTATTTATTCATGAGAGACAGAGAGAGAGAGAAGCAGAGGGAGAAGCAGGCTCCCAAGGAGCAGGGAGCCCGATGCGGGACTCGATCCCAGGACCCTGGGATCATGACCTGAGCCGAAGGCAGACGCTTAACCGTCTGAGCCACCCAGGCGCCCCACTCCATCCCCTTTCTTAACTGTGTACTTTTTGGACAGAAGTCACTATGTCTAGCTCATGCTTAAGGAGTGGGGAGTTACGCTTCCCATCCTTACTGCGGAGTATCTACGTACTTTATTTGGGATTCTTCTGTATGGGAGATTTGTCTGTTCTCTTCCATGTATTTATTCAGTCATTTATTTATATCCGTATGGACTGATGAATGTTTGTTTTATAGTTTGGTTTATAACCCAATACTATGTGATTTGTATGTTATTTATTTTGTTGTTCATGTTGTCCCAGCTTTGGCCATCGGAAGCTCTTTCAGTTGGCTCTTGTGTCCTTTTGACAAAGCGCTGTCATTGTGGGGCTTTTTTTTTTTTTTTCTTTTGGACATCCTTAATTTCTGGCATTATAAGCTGCTCCAGGCTTATCTTATGTATTCCCTGCTCCAGCCCTAGAGTCAGCCATTCTTCAAGGAGCTCTGTTCTTTTTATTGGGGAATAGTAATGGAAACCGAGATCTGGGCTCTAGATATTGCTTCTAGATCCTCTCAGGTGACACAATGAGGAACTATATGTGTGCAGACTAGCCCATTCATATACTACCCATACCTATAAATATTTCTGTCTGTAACCATCTGTATCTATGTTGACCTAATGTGAGTTCTTACTGATGTTGGAGACATGATTTTAGCTTCTGGAAGAACTATACTAAAAATCTACAAGTCTTAAAAAAATAAATAAAACAGCGATGTATTTCCTGCCCTAAAATTCTGTTTTGTTTCTATGACTGTGACACATCTTCTGGGGGTCTTTTCCAGCTCCAAGATTCTAAGACTCTCCACTTTGTAGTTTGGAAGCCAGCTGATTGGTTGAATTCTGTGAGCACCGGATGAGCATCCTGTGGTGCTGGTGCTACCCAGTAAGGAGGAGTCAGGCTGAGGATGTCAGGCCCGAGCTAGGACATTTGCTCCGGTGAAGCGTGAACACAGTTGGAAGAGGTGGCTTTGAGGGATTCAGATCACTTATTCAGCATGTGGTCTTTTGCAAGCATCTGGGAATTCTAACCTGTGTTCTTGGAAAACTTCTGTCCAAATTCTAGGAAGAAGAACGCCTAAATAAACTAAGAATTGAAAGCCAAGGCTCCCCTGAAAGTAAGTTGCCCTGCTGCTTCTGTGGTAGCTACCAGTTAACTGACGATAGAGATGGGGGTATGGAGGGGTGCGATGCGGTAGGAGAGCTCATGTGGTGTGTGTGAGGTGATGCGGACCCCTTCATGCGCACGGCTTACTCTGTGCACACCCACATCAGAAGCCTTCCTTTTAATGTTTCCCTTCTGTTTGGAGCCTCACCTGAGGGCACCAAAGCCGGTCTAGCAGAAGGGAAGAACCATAGTTTCCTGGACTGGCCCAATGTCAGTGGCCACAGGCCCTGCCTAGACACGTGGAAACACCACGTCGGTCCAAGGCTACACTTCCTCCAGCCTGGTGTTTTTCTCCCAGATAAGCATGGCTCTCAACCTCAGAAACTCTATTCCTGTTTCTCTCTGTCCAACTGCTCAGAAGCAAGAAGTTCTGTGAGTGTATTGTGTTTTGGGCGACGCAGATGAGATGAAGCAGCCGTTCACTTCCTGCTGGGGGGAAGCATCGTAGCAGGCCCTGGAGGGGTAGAGCCTGTGACTTCATCAGAGCACCTGCTCTCTCAGAGCATCCGTTCCAGGGGGCGGACCACGAAAGACTGTATAAAATGCATGTGGAAAAGCAAAATAAAATCAAGGTTTCTCGTGTGTCCATGTATTTTCAAGTTTTAGGGACACTTATGTGGCATGCTGTAAGTAAGGAAGGGGAAAGTTTTAGAGTGGCTGTTTTCAAACTACGTCCCGTGGTCCCCAGGGGTTCCCAGGGATGCTTTGGAGGGACAGGCCAAGCAAGCGGGTCCACTTCAACCAGAGAAGTTCTGCTTGTGTTTTATGTGTTAGGTTCTGAACAAAGTTCGTTTGTTTTTTTTTTTAATTTTTTATTGTTATGTTAATCCCCATACATTACATCATTAGTTTTAGATATAGTGTTCCATGATTCATTGTTTGTGCATAACACCCAGTGCTCCATGCAGAACGTGCCCTCCTCAATACCCATCACCAGGCTAACCCATCCTCCCAACCCCCTCCCCTCTAGAACCCTCAGTTTGTTTTTCAGAGTCCATAGTCTCTCATGGTTCTTCTCCCCCTCCGATTTCCCCCCCTTCATTCTTCCCCTCCTGCTACATTCTTCTTCTTCTTTTTTTCTTTCTTAACATATATTGCATTATTTGTTTCAGAGGTACAGATCTGAGATTCAACAGTCTTGCACAATTCACAGCGCTTACCAGAGCACATACCCTCCCCCGTGTCTATCACCCAGTCACCCCATCCCTCCCACCCCACCCCCCACTCCAGCAACCCTCAGTTTGTTTCCTGAGATTAAGAATTCCTCATATCAGTGAGGTCATATGATACATGTCTTTCTCTGTTTGACTTATTTCGCTCAGCATAATACCCTCCAGTTCCATCCACGTCATTGCAAATGGCAAGATCTTATTCCTTTTGATGGCTGCATAATATTCCATTGTGTATATATACCACATCTTCTTTATCCATTCATCTGTCGATGGACATCTTGGCTTTTTCCACAGTTTGGCTATTGTGGACATTGCTGCTATAAACATCGGAGTGCACGTAGCCTTTCGGGTCCCTACTTTTGTATCTTTGGGGTAAATACCCAGTAGTGCAATTGCTGGATCATATGGTAGCTCTATTTTCAACTTTTTGAGGAACCTCCATACTGTTTTCCAGAGTGGCTGCACCAGCTTGCATTCCCACCAACAGTGTAGGAGGGTTCCCCTTTCTCCGCATCCCCGCCAACATCTGTCATTTCCTGACTTGAACAAAGTTCGTTTTGAGGAGGAGGTTTCATTGCTTTAGAAAAAGATTTGAATAACCACTAATGTAGAGGAATACTCCTTTAGAAAAACAAAGAAGGGGAGAAGTTAGTGGAGGCAAAGAATAAAGATTTGAGATTAAGATTAATTTTGAGCTTGAAAATTATTTGAAATTTAAGTTAATTTTGGAGGGGGGTTTAGAGGGATAAACTTCAAAAACGTAAAAATTCTTATATATGGATTTTTAGGACATTAGATAATGCTTTTACTGTTTTATCTCAGTTCATGAAGTTTCCTAATGAAATAAGTTCTTGAGGATGGCGAAGTCTAATACATTTTTGTGGTTTTGAAGAAAAAATTTTAGTTCAGTGTTGTGAAAAGTCTGACTCTTTTGACTCCTTAGGACTAGGTTGCTTTTGATTGACCACCCTATTTAGCTTGATTATTTGAGCATCCGCCGAGGGTTACATGCAGAATATCTGTTGCCTTGGAATAAATATGGAGCAGCAAGATCTGAGCTCCATAGCTCTTCTCTTGAGAATTATCCTTTCCTTTGCCCCACTCCTTTGACTCAACCATGACTCTAAGCTCCTTACTCCTTCCTTAACTCTGTAATTGGCTGTGTCTTCACAAGCCTTAGGCTGCAGACAAAATTAACAATTCCTTATCCTCCTGCCTCTCACGCTGTACTTTTCCTTCTTCAGTTGTGTCCTCATTCTGCCCATCCCTTCCAAAGTACAGGGCAGGCACCATGTCATCTCTGCAGACTTGCCTGCTTCCCACTTCCCCAGCCGAGTGTCGTTTTCTCACCTTGAGGGTTTCCCAAGATGCTACCTGTTACTCTCTCTCGTATTACGGCTTTCAGATTGTAAATTCTTTGAGGGTGACGTCAAGTCTTGACATCTTGGAATCCCACTAGTGCCCCTCGGTACCTCGCACTTGTGGGTGTTAAGTTGATCCTTGGTTAGATGCATATATGATCAAATATCAAAATTCTTTTTTTGTGTGTGTTTCTATTTCTTTGAGCTAGTTTGACCTACATGACCTTAAAAAATTGTGGGAAAGAAGAAACTGTAGATTATATGAAAATGACAAGAGCAGGAGTGGAGTGTAGCTTTATTTCCCTTCTTTAATGCCTCCTAAGATGGTCAGTCATTCTTTGCCAGAAGTAATTTTTCTCCTTGGATTTATTATGTCTGTACACTTATCCTTCAAGGCTGTGAGGGGAAAGACTGCTAAAGAAATACCTTGGAGTGCAGTGTCCATAACTTCACCTTACCCCTTTCTCTTTGGGCCTAGGAGCCCAGGCTGATGCAGATTTGGGCCAGATATCTGTTTGGGAGCTCAGGGCACCCAACGGGAGAGAGGGGTTGAAGTCAACCAGGTCTGTCCCCCACCCCTCTGTTGCAGCTCTGCTTGTAACAGTTTCCTGTCTCGTTTTGCTTTTCAGCTCTTACAAGCTTGAAGAAAGGATACCTGTTCATGTATAATCTCGTGCAGTTCTTGGGATTCTCCTGGATCTTTGTCAACATGACTGTGCGGTTCTTTATTTTGGGAAAAGGCAAGCACAAAATTTCAACACTAACATTTCTTTCTTTCTTTCTTTTTTTTTTTTTTAAAGATTTTTTTTTTATTTGACAGAGCAGGAGAGCACAAGCAGGGGGAGCAGCAGAGGGAGAGGGAAAAGCAGGTTCCCTGCTGAACAGAGAGCATGAAGCAGGGCTCAATCCCAGGCCCCTGGGACCATGACCTGAGCCTAAGGCAGATGCTTAACTGACTGAGCCACCCAGGTGCCCCAACACTAATGTTCTTTTGTCAGTAGTTTGGCCTACTACCCACCAAAGGTGTCAGTAGTACCCTGCCTTTGGTATTAATAATAACCCCCCACGTTTGTGTAGCAGTCACGCCTTTCATTGTACGTCCGTGTCTCTGAGTTCCCTGGGCCTTGTGAAACAAGCAGGCTGGAGAGTGTGTCCATTTAACAGGTGAGGAGACAGGCTTAGAACTGGTCCACATTCACACAGCTGGCCAGAGGCCCACCGTGGGCTTGCATTCCTTTCTCTGCTCACTACATGGAGTTCATTTGTAACCAGATAAACTTGCGTGGTACTTCCAGTGCCAGAGTTAATGCAGATCCAAAAGGGATCGCGCCCTTTGGGAGCCTAAGTAGGTTCTCAAATGGACTATTCCAAAACTGAATGAAAAGACTATCATAAAGATACTCGTTCTTGATAAATTAATTTGTGTGTTTTTTTAAATTAATTTGTATATTTAACAGAATTCTGGCAAAAAGTAAATGACAATGGAAAATTTTTGAGAATGTGTGCTGAAGTATTCTGAACATAATACATACATACATAACACGTACATAATTGTATTATGAACAATAAATAGGTAATAAAATTTGGGGGAAGAAAGGGTAATGGGAGAGCACTTTCTCTGACTGATATGAAAGAATGATATTTAAAGAATGATAATTAAATAATATATCATTAGTATAAGAAGAGAATATCAATAGAGCAGATTAGGTGGTCCAGAAATAGCTCTTACATTATATATATTATATATAACATATATATAATATATAAATCTATCTATCTCCCAATTATATATATGATATAAAAGGAATCATGAATCAGTGGAACGGGAAATATTCAATACTTTTTTATTGGATGGGAATTCTAACAATGTTTCCAGGGAAAATTGGTTAGGTTTGGGTGCATGAGGAAGGCAAGGAATCTCTTTGACTCTTTTCCTCACACTGTGTACAAAAATAAATTCCCCCAAAGGATTTAAGATCCTATATCAGAAATTTAAAACATAACAAGATACAAGTAAATGTTTATAAAAATCTCATGTGGAAGGTTAGGACTTTCTAAGCTTAAAAGAGAAGAAATCATAAAGAATAAGGTCAATATATTTGACCACATAAAGTATCTAAATTCCTGTGTATTTAAAAATATCCCAGCTAAGACAACACTCAAGATTAAAAGTATATTGAGGTTAGTAGCATGGGGATGGAGGATTGGTGGAAAATTGCAACCAATACTAGCAGGGGTTGATTACACATAAAGAATTGGTTACAAATTGATCTAAAAACATAGAGACTCCATGGAATAGATAAATAAACAGAAGTCATGTGCAGGCAGTTCCTAAGAGGTAGTAAAACCAATTATATACAGAAAAAATGTTTAACTCAATAATGATGAAGAAAATAAAAATATGGTTTTTGTCTGTCAGTTTTGCAAAGTTAAAAAAAGATAGCTATTTTAAGAGGACATATGCTAAAGTAGACACACCAGTGGCTACTGGGAGGGTGTATGAGCACAATAACTCTTGGAAAATCATTTGGCAAAGCTCATCAAGACACCTAACTGTTCATATCCTTGAACCTGGTTATTTAACTTCTGGAAGTATGTTCTAAAGAAATCACTGAAACTACCAAAAAAGCTTTTTCAAAAGGTACACATTGTGGCATCACTTATATTAGTGACAAGTTAGAAGCTACCTAGATGCCCATCAACGAGGGCTTACTTTAGAATATTCGTTCAGTGGAATGTTGTGAAGCAGATATCAAGTATTTAAAGAGTTTATAGTAACATGGAGAAATACTTATGATAGGCTAAAAAAGTAAGATAAATTTGTTCTTCCAGTTTCATCACATCATATAAAATGGGGAAAAAACTGAGCCAATACATGCAAAAGATAGGAAGGAATGCACCATTTGAAAATGGTTTGGATGTGGATAATTTAAAAATTTGTCCTTATTTTGTACAAGAAATAGGAAAAATATAAGTATAATGGAAAATATAAGCTCTATTTTGAAAAAGGAAAAAAATTCTATAGTCTATTTTATTTTTTAGTCCTAAATTTTCCCATCTGAGGTTTGTAGTAGGTGAATTGTCTTTAGCTCTAAAGTCATTTCAAAGAAGTGCATGCTGTTTTTCCAGCCTTCTTAACACCTTAGAATTCTGCAAAGCACAGCAGCAGGCTAGTAAAGAACTTTCCAAATGCCTAGTGTCTTAGAGTCTCATGTGACCAAAGGTCTTACAGATGAGTTACTTGAAAAAAGAAGGCAAGTCTCAGACCTGGGTTTTTCTTACTGTGGATTGATCACAAGTCCCATGGAATGAATAGGGACACGCAAGTACCTAATCATTTAATTTAACATCGTTGGATTCTCCGTGTTCCTGTGCAAGCCTGCAAGCCATTAGGTGATCTAGTCCAAAAGCTCCTAAGTTATCTGGGTCATGTGTTTAAGCTGCTTGGGTTTGTCATTTCTATTTTGGCTCTCAACCTCTTACTAACCACCTTCTGGAATGGAGCTGCTGGCTTAATTCTTCCCTTATCAGGCGTCAGAAACGGGCTAAGGACCTGGTGCCCGGCACCCAGTTTGCCCTTTGCAATTTTCTCCTTTTGAATGAAGGGTGTTGGTAAATGGCAAATCCCCACCTGTGCTTGGTTTTTCATGTAAACGTGTACTTGCTAAACTTCTTATGCTAAGGAAACACTAGCAAACTCTTGGGCTTATGGAGAAATTCTTGTTTGAGCTTACCTAGCTCTCTATTAAGGAATACTCTTTTTAAAAAATAAAATTAAAAATTTTTTTCTAATTATAAAAACACGTTAATCACAGAAAAATCAGAAAATAAAGACTTAAATAAAACAAAGACTCTACTGTAATCCCATCTATGAGCAACAGATCCTCGCCACCTTGGTGTATGTATATCCTTCCAATTGACTAAACTTCCTTAGGAACAACGGACAATTACTGATACGGAATTGTGAGATTAATGGCAAATTGTTTTTAAGGATTTTCTTTTTTTTTTTTTTTAAGATTTTATTTATTTATTAGAGAGAGAGAATGAGAGAGAGAGAGAGCATGAGAGGGGGGAGGGTCAGAGGGAGAAGAAGACTCCCCGCCAAGCAGGGAGCCCGACATGGGACTTGATCCTGGGACTCCGGGATCATGACCTGAGCCAAAGGCAGTCGCTTAACCAACTGAGCCACCCAGGCGCCCTCTTTTTAAGGATTTTCATGTATCCTGCCCAAAAGGGTATACTGTATTATACTACCACTATTAGTAGTATCCCACATCCCATTAACATATGGGTGCCTTTTATTACTTAAAATAGTTCTTTGTTTTCAAATCATAAAAGTAAATGTGCTGATTTAAGCCAGTTTGGAAAGTGGGGGAAACCAGGGTGGTGGAGGTGTAGGGGGAGAGAAGGGGAGGTGAATAAGTCATTGTCCATCACTATTAATATAGCTGTACATTGGGGCACCTGGGCGGCTCAGTCGGTTAAGTATCTACCTTTGGCTTGGGTCGTGATCCCAGGACTCTGGGATCGAGCCTGATGTTGGGCTACCTGCTCAGCCGGGAGCCTATCTCTCCCTCTCCTCCCTGCTCATGTTCACTCTTGCTATCTCTGTCTCTCACAAATAAATAAAATCTGTAAAAAAATAAAAAATAAAAAAAAATATATAGCTGTACATTTCCTTTTAGTTTTTCTCCTACAGTTAAACATTGTAATCCTACTGTGTACACCATTTTCTGTCTTGTTTTAAAAACAAAAGAATTTTAGTGTTACTAAAATTCTTTGTAACTGTCATATTAGAAATCAGATTTCTATTCCTGAATTGAAACAAGGATGTAAAATCAGAGCAAAGCCACAAGATCTAATTTTTGTTCACCACGTGCCAAATCTTAAGTCACAGCTTTGTGTTTTCCAAATGGGAGGTCCTCATTTTTCAAAGATTTATCCAGGAGAAACGCCACCTTAAAGTGAATCCCCTTAAAACGGACATCAGAATTTCATTGTAAGTGGTGACAAAAAGATTTGGTTGGGATTTTGTCTTGAAAAGGGAGATTTAAAGTTATGAGAATAAGTTTTTTTAACTTATATGTAGCAAAATTTAAATTGTAAATGTAAGTTTGCATTAATTCTTCTGAGAAAAGAATTAGTCCAATTTTGAACTAAATTACTGGTGGAATTTTTCTGGCAAAATTACATAATAATACTATATACCATTCTTCATTTCACATTTGACTTTGTAGCAGGATTGTAAAGTGGATTATTTCTGCAAAAATATTAGAGGGTTTCTTTAAGTTTTTATTGCAAGGGCCTCTTATTCAACTGATGTTTATTTTTTATTTTTTTTAAAGATTTTTATTTATTTGAGAGAGAGAGCGAGCATAAGTAGGGGGAGCAGCAGAGGCAGAGGGAGAAGCAGGCTCCCTGCTGAGCAAGAAGCCCGATTCAGGGCTCGATCCCAGGACCCTGGGATCATGGCCTGAGCCGAAGGCAGATGCTTAACCGACTGAGCCACCCAGGCGTCCCTTTACTTTGCCTTTTAAAATGAGGACATACATAACCAGTAGAGTTTCCTATTCAAGACCTCACAGGCCTGTTCCCCTCCAGCTTAGTTTGGATAGTAAATTTGAATCTGGGTGGCTGATTATACTTTTCCTTAAATTCCTTTCATGCAAGTAGGTACATAGTTTGAGAAGTAATTCTCTTGGAATTTGCCATTCGATTTACCCTTAATGTGTATTTGTCCCATAGAGTCCTTCCATGACACATTCCACACCCTGGCCGACATGATGTATTTCTGCCAGATGCTGTCAGTTGTGGAAACTATCAACGCGGCAATTGGTGTCATTAAGTCACCAGTGACGCCTTCTCTTATCCAGGTACTGAACAGTTGACCTCAGATCTCAGTAGTTAGTAGGTACGCCACAATTTGCTGGGAAGTCACAATGAGTAAGAATCTCTCTTTGCATGGGAATAGCATCGTTTTATCTGAAAAAGGAGGAAAACTTGAAGCCCAGGGATATTTTCCAAAGTAGACTTTTGCCATTTCAGGTCTGGTTTGTTTGTGTATAGTATCTTCATGAAATCACAAAGTTATAAAAAGGGCTTTAAAACCAGGGAAACTTGATTCTCAAGCAGGAGCAGAAAAACTTACCGACAATCTTCTTATGTAAAGATGTGCTTGGTCTCCTCCCAACTTGGGTAGGTGAAGGCGATGCAATCCTAGGAGCTTTTTTCACTTCGGACTTTCTTCCATATATGAAGGGGACTCTTTTGACTGGTGTGGGGATACCCCCCTCCCTTGATACATCTATGTTGTTTCCTAATATTTGGAAGATTGCTATCAGGAACGGGTCATCAAAGTCTTTTAACTTCCTTGCCCTATTTTCTAACTGTGTGATTATATACTATTAAATGCCCCCCCCCCCCCCCCCACACTCAGGGGGCAACAGGTGAGTCTCTTCTGGAGTTCTGTTTTGATAGTTCTACCCTTTTCTGGTATACCAGCCCTGGCATTCTGATAGTATCAATTGTATGGTAAAGAGTGTTAATACAATAGCCTTGTTACTCCTGGGTTTTCTGTTCTTGGAGAGAGGCTGTTTTGTTCAGTCTAAAAAATAAGAGGATAGTGAGGGGCCCACTAATGTGGAATAATACTTTTTGTATGTCAAGGACTAGTGCAGATAAGCATGAGACTAGAATTTCTAGGGTATGATGGAAAGGAGGGGTTCAGTATTCTCACATTGCTCGGCTCCAGGGAGTGCCATTCATGGAGAATGCAGTGTGAGCGGAGCCTCCTGGAGTCGGGCATGCGACTGCAGCTCGGAAGCATAACATGGAGTAAGAAACAAGTCACAGAATAAAAATAAGTTGTATTTCAGAAAGTTTAAAAACAGGCAAAGTGCAACAGTATACTATTTAGAAATAGGTACATAAGCAGGAAGCCTATAAAGAGAAGCAATGGCATGGTTAACGCAAGATAGTTACTTGTGGGCGGCTGCCACACTGGTAATGGTCTGGTTCTTAACTTGGGTTATGCAGACACAAGTGTTCATTCGGCAGTACTCTTCACGCTGTGTTTGAATGTGTGTGTTTTTGAAAATACACTATTCGTGATGATCTGTTTACACACATATACACAGTCTATTCAGAAAGACTGGTTTGGGTAACCTTAACTTGTTCCAAAACTGGAACAGAGGTTTAAACTTGCTGAGCTCAGTCTTTTTTTTTTTTTAAGATTTTATTATTTTTTAATTTTTTAAAGTAACCTCCACCCACAATGTGGGGCTTGAACTCACGACCCCGACATCAAGACTCGCAGGCTCCACTGACTGAGGCAGCCAGGTGCCCCTCAGTATTTTTCTATTTACCCTGAATTTAGTGGGGCTAGGTTTCAGGTAACACATTTATATAGTTTTTGTAGAATATATTTTTAAACTTTTCCCTCTCTTTTGGGTTCTTTTAATAGCTTTGTGGAAGAAATTTCATTTTGTTTATCATCTTTGGCACCATGGAAGAAATGCAAAACAAAGCTGTGGTTTTCTTTGTGTTTTATTCATGGAGCGCAATTGAAATTTTCAGGTGGGTAGAAATGCCAGCATGGTGGTTTGAACGCTTCTCCTTTCTCTGGAGCAGCTCTCTTCTGGAGGGAGTTTTATTCAAAGTCTCATTTGGTTTGAGATTAAGGTTCCCTGTGTGGAGAGCTCTAGCTGCATCTGTGTGCTCTGCAAAGGTGAGGCATGTTTTTTTAAAGCAGTCATTGGATCATAGTATCAGCCTGGGCACTGGGGAGCAGAGGGAGTCGAGAGGTGCAGAGAAGTGAAAAGACCCATCTTACCCTTCAGGATTTTGCTGTCTTGTCGGAAAGAGGACTCATCTGCATGGAAAAATTTTGAAAGGAGAAGAAACATGGGATTGAAGGAGTAGTCAGGCTGGATGGAACTTGTGAAGACCAACCTTATAGAAGGAATGATAGAAATAAATCTTCTACAAGATTACTCAAGTTTGAATCAACCTCTTATCTGATTCTGCCATTCTCAGTTGTCAGTAGAAGAAATACCTTAAAAAAAAAAAAAGATCCAATTAAAGTAGAGGTACTCTTCTCTACCAGACCTAACATATTCCATTTCTTTTTTGGTCAGGTGGAGCAGGGGTTTTGCAGATTGACTCCTCAGCTCTAGGTCTGGGGATATTTTGGCAAAGTTAATAGCTGAAAGGGAGAAGAGACAGTAGCAGCCCTAGGTTGTGTCTGAACTGGTCTGAATCCCATAGTATACTAATACAAAGGTGAAAGAGATTATAAGTACTTAATGTTAACTCTGGGAAGAAAAAATTCTTTTTTGTGTTACCTCTTTATTTAAATAGAGTATATGAGTCTAGATTAGGGGTCTTTTGTATACTTTAATTTTGGAATTTGTTTTGTTTTTGAGAGAGAGGGAGAGAGAGCAGGGGAAGTGCACAGAGAGAGAATCTTAAGCAGGCTCCACGCCCAGCATGGAGCCCAACGCAGGGCTTGATCTCATGACCCTGAGATCATGACCTGAGCTGAAATCAAGAGTCAGACACTTAACTGAGCCACCCAGGCGCCCTGTTTACTTTGATAACATTCACTTATCTGGAGATAAATTGTCAAGGTGTCTGTCATCCTTACCTACTTAGAACATAGATCAGAACTAGTAATAAAGGCAAAAAGCTTTTGAGCATTCATTCCATAAACTGAACTATTCCAAAGAGGGTTCCTATAGGACCTAAACTTAGTCTACCATCAAAGAGAGTTCACATCCATTGAAAATTGGGGGAAGGGGCGCCTGGGTGGCTCAGTTGGTTAAGCGACTGCCTTCGGCTCAGGTCATGATCCTGGAGACCCAGGATCGAGTCCCGCATCGGGCTCCCTGCTCGGCGGGGAGTCTGCTTCTCCCTCTGACCCTCCTCCCTCTCATGCTCTCTGTCTCTCATTCTCTCTCTCGCAAATAAATAAAAAAAAATCTAAAAAAAAAAAAAAAAAGAAAATTGGGGGAAGAATGTGATGGGAGTTTGTGGGTAGATAGCCCAGGATTATCATTCTGTTCTGAAGAAGCCATGTGTGGCCAATTGTGAAATTCTATTTCTTGAATGATGTTCTAGGGCTGCATTCAGGACCTGAAGTGGCTTTTCACATCCGAATTCCTTATTTCCAATAGGTACCCCTTCTACATGCTTTCCTGCATTGACATGGATTGGAAGGTGCTCACATGGCTTCGTTACACTGTGTGGATTCCCTTGTATCCTCTGGGATGTTTGGCAGAAGGTACTTTCAAGAACACTAGGTTTTATAAGCTTAGTTCCAAAGGATAGCTAAGCTGATAGGCCAAAGCTTTCTTCCTTCCTCTGCCAGCCTTAGTCTGATACACAGGTGTTAGACTTAAGACTTTCTTTCTAGTGGCTTCCTTCCATAATACTCCTGGTACCCAGACTATTCCAGGGAAGTAGCTCGTTTTTGTGAGGTTTGGAAGCTGTGCGTTCATGTATTGCATGCTTCCTATTTATATGGTATTTAGAATTTTTCCAAAGCAGGTTCATATTAATGACTTCATTTAATTTTGACAGACACCTAGTGAGTGGGTCAGGTAGGGAGTTTTCTCTCCATTTTATAGAATAGAGAACTAAAGCTCAGTGCTGTCAAGATGAATGTTCCTCATTCATCTTGTTGTCAGCTTGGAGGCTCATCGCTTATGAAAACTAGGGGGAGAACTAGAATAGGCATGAGCCCTCTGTACTAAGGGGAAGGAACCATTTTCTGCACACCCAGAACTGACACTGTGGCGGGTAGAAGCTTCTCTCACTGGTTGGCACTGTATTTCATATGCTTCTGACAGGTTCTTGTTTCTGCTTTTAGCTGTCTCAGTGATCCAGTCCATTCCAGTATTCAACGAAACAGGAAGATTCAGTTTCACGTTGCCATATCCAGTGAAAATCAAAGTTAGATTTTCCTTTTTTCTTCAGATTTATCTTATAATATTATTTTTAGGTAAGTATTGGCTCTGTAATAGACTTTTTCCTGTCACTTCTTAGAGGGTAGAGTTAAATGATTCAAAGCTTTCAAAGCCTTTATTAGGATTTTTATTTCCAGAAGAGTAGTATAGAGTTAGAGAAACATTATTTTATACAACAGGCCCATGAGGAGAAAATGCTATGTATTTCTTCCAAATCACCAGTGGTTGTCTTCTTGGTATGCTCTTGGGTCAGTTGGAATTCACCATATTTCATGTTTAAAACAATATAGAAGAAGCTCTTTTAAAGTAGAATAAGAAGCACATTTTAATTTCACTAATTTCATTGATACATTCCTTATCCAAAGTTTACAGAGGTGGTAATACCACTGGCAGCAAGGAAGGAAGAAGGCAGTGAAGGCCTCTGAGCAGCCAAGAGATGTCATAAAGCTTCTACCTAATAAAAGGAAAGCCCCCCCCGCCCCACTACTGTAAAACCAGCTTATATATTAGTTTATATAAAAATCACAAATCTTTGCCTTAATTCATAAAAACTAAGAACTAGAAGAAGTAAACCTAATTATTGCAAATAAAGCCTCCCTAATCATAAGGACTGTTTAGATAAAGTTCTAATGCATTTTTTAAAAAAGATTTTATTTATTTGGCAGAGAGAGAGAGAGTGAGCAAGCACAAGCAGGGGGAGCAGCAGAGGGAGAGGGAGAAGCAGGCTTGCCCGCTGAGCAGAGTCCGACGTGGGGCTCGGTCCCAGGCCCCTGGGATCATGACCTGAGCTGAAGGCAGATGCTTCACCAACTGAGCCACCCAGGCGTCCTTAGTTCTAATGCATTTTAATATAATTTATATATTTCTCTGTTTTAGTTCACAATGATCTTCAGGTAGCCCTAAGTAAGTATGGCTGTCTGGTCTTCTAGCAACAGGATATGACAGCAGATAGTGTATTAGTAGCTTAAGACAACAAATGTTTAGTACCTCACATGGCTTCTGAGGGTCAGAAAGCAGCCTAGGGGGGCTCAGAGTGCCTGCTGAGGTTTCAGTCAGGCTGTCAGCCCGGTGGGGGCTGCAGTTTCTGCAGTCTTGACTGAGGCTGGAGGATCTGCTCCAAGCTCACGTAACTGTGAACAGGAGGCTTCAGTTTCTTGCCACAGTACTTTTCCATGTGGCTGCTCGGGACACGGCTTCCCCCAGAGCAAGTGGTGTGAGAGCCAGAAGCCACACTGTTTTTTTGCCTTTAAAAAAATGTATCTACAGGGACGCCTGGGTGGCTCCGTCGGTTAAGCGTCTGCCTTTGGCTCAGGTCATGATCCTGGGGTCCTGCGATCGAGCCCCAGGTTGGGCTCCTTGCTCAGCGGGGAGCCTGCTTCTCCCTCTGCCTGGAGCGCCCCCCTGCATATGCTTTTCCTCTCTCTGACAAATAAATAACATCTTTTAAAAAAGTATCTATTTTTTATAGAAATATATTTGACATATAACATTGTGTACATTTAACGTATACACCATGTTGATTTGACTCATTTATATATTGTAATATGAGTACCATTGTAGATACGACTCACACCTTTATCATGTCCCCACTGCCTTTTATCACCTAATCTCAGAAGTGACATACCATCACTTTTGCTGTATTGATGGTTACACAGACCAACCTGATACAGTATGGGAGGGGATACACAAGGGTATGAGATACCAGGAGGTAGGATCATTGGGGGCCATCTGGGAGGCTAGCTACCCAGTGAGAGGAAGACCACAAAAAGTAAATGCAAGAAGCCAGAAAGCTCAGTTCATGTAGCACTGGGGGACAAGAGCCCTGCACCCTTAGGAGCCACTCAGGGTAGCAGTGCATGGCAGAAGCACAGTTAAATATTACACATCATGGGCATAGATCATTTGCCAAAGGTTTTTTTTTTTTTTTGGTCAAAGGTTTTATCCAGTTTCTCCTTCTTTCCTATTTCAGAAAGGCTATAATTTCTTTCAGATAGCTTTCTAACCAAAATATGTTAAAATGTTTGGCCCTTGAAGGGAATATGCTTCAATTTGGAAAATGCACTCATTAAGAACTCAGTACGAGTTCTTTACCTGTTACTGGATAAACCTAGTGTTACTGCAACCAGGCTCCATGAGGTGTGCATACTGAATGTGTTAAAGAGGAATAAGTATTGGAAAGACCCTTGCTAGAAAAGTTAGAAGGGTAGAAGTATTTTAATGTGCATTAACCCTACTGGCTTTTCCTTGTGTTATGTTGTTGTACACTCTAATTTACGAAGTTTTATACTCATATTTAATTTGCCTATAATGTAGTTGTTCTAATTCTTTAGAATGAAATCTTAAATTTGTGTAATTTAGAAGCAGTACTACACCCAGTTACGTTTGCATATAGATCAAAGTGCTTTTGTAAACATACATTCTCTCAATGAAAATAGGTGTTTTTAACCTTGTACAATGAGGAAACTGAGGTGAGGCTAAGCCATAGAACTAGTTAGTGGTCAAGTAGGATTGAACGTTTTTTCTGACGCTGAAAATCCTGCATTTTCTAATTTACTTCCTAGAAAAGTGTTTCATACCTTTTAGACTATTGCTTAATACATGTTACTGTGTAGCCTTGAATTAAAAATTGGGTTGTTTTTATACTTCAGATTTATAGATTTCATTTTATGTAAATCTTCCCTTGAAAGAACAAAGGAAAACTGAACTCTAATTAATGAAATGTTTAGGGGTGAAGTATACTGATGTCTGCAACTTACGGTGAAATGCATCAAAAATGAGATGGGAATGAGCAGGTGACAAAGTGAATATAATAAAAAGTTAAAGTTTAGATCTTAAGTGTTGGTTCACTGTACAGTATTTTACTCTTTTTGTATGTTTGAAAATTTTCACATTAGAATATGGGAGAAAATCAAACAGTAAACCCACTGGGAAAAAAGCAAGTGGTGTCTCGTGCATCGATGAGAATTTGGTCAGAGTTGTGATTCCCCAGCGCCCTGCAGGAAGCAGAGTGCCGTGGGCGAGGATAAGCAGCCAGCTAGAGACTGTCCCTGCCCCAAGAGCTTCTGGTTAGGAACAAAGACAAAGATTGCCTTTTCTCATTGCCTTTTTCTTTTTCAGGGTTGTACGTAAATTTCCGTCACCTTTATAAACAGCGCAGGCGGCGCTATGGACAAAAAAAGAAAAAGGTCCACTAAAAAGATTTAGATGACATCTTGCCAGTTTGAGCCTAATCTATAATTCTTACAGTTTTACCTTCTTGTACTGATGTAAAAGTTTTTTTAAAGTTAAATGATTAAATTCTCAGGCTATATTCCCTTTCCCCCCAGTAACATTCCTGAATTTACAGAATTATCTTAGCGTAGTACTTGCATGACATGGATTCCTGATATCTGATGACAGGTTTGTTCTCGTGTGTTCCATTAACAACAGCAAGAGACTCAGCCCTACCCCCATGCACTCCTTGTCCAGTTGCTCTCACACGGGCCAGAGGTCCTGCTTCAGTGCCCTAACCCTACCAGGTACCGGCCATTCTTACAGTTGGCACTGTTTATTTCAGCTGTTGCTCGGGGAAAAAAAAGCACTGTTGCCTCTGCAGGAGGCTGTGAAAGTGATTTAGGCAGGACCTTATACCTTCTGTACCCAAGGGGTTGTCTGTTAAGTGGGGTGGCATTGATAAAACACTTCTGAGTCTGAGTGGGGCTAGAGAACACCTAGTACCTCTGAGCGTCTTTTGGCTTCTACCACCACCTGTCACGACAGTGCTTACCTGTGTGCACACTGAGGAGGCACAGAATGACCTGGGAGAAACCAGTCAGAACCTTGGAACACCATGGTCACTTACTTCATTTCTAGCTAAATCAGAACGACCTTCAACACTAACGAAAGATGAAACATTAGTTTAGAAAACCGTGAGATTGTAAGAGTTCCAACCCCAGATGGCTACAGGTGCCAGAAGGGTCAAACCGGCAGTAAGACAGCTGCTGGAGTGTGGCCTGCGGCAACCACAAGCGGATGGAACACGCCTGCAGACCAGGCCTGGGCTGTGCACATACATCAAACGGCTCTCTTCCTCTGCGCTGGCCGAGTCCATTTCCTTGTAAACCTGTCAGTGACTGGCGGAACTGACCTCAGAAACGCCTGCCTTTGTTCTCCTGTTGTTTCACTGGTCTGCTCTCGGAGAGGGAAAACAGTGAGAACTTTGGCGGGAGAAGCTTAATAAAAGCTTCCTGGCAGGAAACCCACCCACAGAGGAACTGAGAAAAATGTAGACATTGTGAAGTTTGGCTATTGTCAAAAATATTGTTTCCTCTAAAACATTCCAAGTTAAGACAGTAAAATATGTGTTAGAAGTAATGCTTGTATAAAAGAATTTAAGAGCATGGTAGTTCTGTTCTGCCATTCCTATTGTTCTTGGGGGAGAGGAGACACCATGAGCTACGCTGTTTCTCTGAGCCCGACACGGAAACTTGGTTTGACCTAAAAACATCGGATTAGCATAGGCTGGCTGATTTTTTTTTTTTTTTTACAAGTTCATTGCACTGAAGGGTATCTTGCATGTCTGTAACTTCTGTCAACACTTGTTTGTGTTAACTTCTGATGTTCTTTCACCTGACTTTCTGTTTATTTGGACAGATCAGCTTTGCAGTATATGTTGCATCTTTGTGGCAGAATCCTGTATTCTTAGTAATTGTTATCAACTATTGCTGAGAAAGCAAAACATTGTGTATTTCTATTAAACATTTACAATCAAAATCCTAACAACTTGTGTTCAAAGATCATTTAGTCTGATAGGTTTTCAAGTTGTTAATGATAAAGTCCTTTGTTCAGAAAAAATATATAGCATGGTAAAATGTTAAATTCCGCATGTGAAAATGGTTGCTTGGGGGTGAAGCCTGCGGGAGGGATAACCCCAGGAAGTCCACAGAGCAATCTGAAAAGCATTGATGACAGAAAGCTCGGAGAAGTTACCTGACGGGCCTAATGTCATGATGAACTGGTACCGTAACTGACTACAGTGATCAGTCAGAAACCACTTGGGTGGAACCTGGCTTAGGCAGAGACTTAACCAGTGTCAGAAACAAGGAAGTTCACATGGAACCCAAGGACCTCTCAGGATTTATGAATCTGTGTCACTTAGGAAGTTGATTACATTCAGGTGATAGGACAGACTGAAAGGCAAAGACCCATTACTTTCCCAGTGAATCTATTTTATAGAAAACCAAGTATTTTATTTTCATTAAAAAAAACAAAACTTGAAGAAGTGGGAATCATTTTATACATTTATGGTTGCTGTTTAAAAGTCTGTATCTCAAGACATACTAAAAGCACCAAAGGGTTACCATCAAGTTTTTGCCCAAGTTCTAAGGACAGTTCTGAAACTTAATGGTATTGAGCTTGTATTTAGCAAATCCCAGACAGTTTGGGCTGCTCATTCCAAGGACGGAAGCTGGAAAATGTCCTTACAGTTGGGAGAGGAGAGGAGAGAAGGTGCCTTTCAGGAAGCCAGAGAACCCTTGCTGATTGGGTTTCCTGAGGAAGTGGGGAGAGCTCTGTGCTCATCAGTCCTTTAAGATTCTCAGAAGATGTGCCCACCGTGGGAGGAACAGTGGTTTTTTGGGCTTAAAGACTCAGCCCCAGAAAGCTAAGGTCAAAGCCGAAGCAGCCGACCAGCCTTCAGAACCCTCCTCAGATTCTAGCAGAGTACTGAAACCAGCAAGTGGTGCTTCTGAGGCAGCCTCAGGGAGGTTTTCGGGGGGCTCTTGCAGAGGTGAATAAATTGGAAAGTTTTTACCCTAAATCATTTTCACCTGAAATGAAAAAAGCAGGAAGGCTCCCAAAGTCCGCTTCACATTCTTTCAGTGCTGCTGCCGGAGAAGTCTGTGTGCAAAGGCGTGATGTTGTGCTCGTAGCCGGCGTACTCGGAGCTGCCGGTGCCGGCCAGCTTGAGCTGCTGCGCGGCGTGCGTCAGCTGGAAGGCGGCGTCCGGGTGCGCTGTGTCGGGCAGCAGCGTGCACTCCCTTTCCAGCATGTCGGCCACCCCTTTGAGCAGGTCCAGGAAACCAAATGCCAGGGCAGCCTTTCGTAAACGGTTTAGCTCCTGAAACAAGATTAAAAAAAAACAAAAAACCCACCAATGTTCCTGAAATGCATTTTCCTTGTCACATACTTTCTAAGTCCTCAACTTAAACTACGTTTTTCTTGATCCCCAAACTTAAGTGAGCATTTTCACAGGAGAACAAGTGCTTGTACAGAGACACCAGTAATAAGAGGGTGTGATGACATGAGAGTTCCTCTACAGGTGATCAGAAAGCTGGCTGACCGAAACACAGGTGGTCACCACCACAGCCGATGAGCGCTTACACCAAACACGGTGAGACGCTTCGCACACATTTCATTCACTCCCAACTCTCGGGAGGATGACTTTTCCCAATACTCAGGCATGGAAAAGGCTAGTCCCAAACCTCAGAGGGCTCTGAACCCTCTGGGGCCTTCTCTCTGGCTGGGCCTCAGACCGAACAACAGTGAACATGCTTGGAGGCTCTGGGGGATTCAAGCAGTCTGACCTGAAAGACGGCCATGAAAAGGAGGATCGGGCCGTGGATGGAAGCGGAGAAATACAAAGAGCCCCATCAACCACTTAGCAGTGCAATCTAGGCCAGTTGTGTAGCCTCTCTGGGTCTCAGTGGTCTCATTTATAAAGCAAGGATGACCTCTTGTTTGCCCACTGCAGGGGCTGACGCAGGTGCCTGGCAGAGGCCCTTCCACAGCTGATAGGTGGGATTCTATAAAGCCAGAAAAGAGAAGTGGGTTTTCTGACCACCTCTCTACTATCATCTGTTAACAAGTGAAAAGTTCAGAGGAAGGCCAAAGTACAAGTGTGCCTTCTTGAATAGACAGGTGACGACTGTAGGGGAGAAAGGGATTACAGCCGGGAGTGGTCATCAAGGGCCTGTGTGAGCTATGGGCTTCATGGGGAGGGAGGGCATGGCTGGCTGAGCAGCTCTCTGAACTCTGATTAAGATTGCTCTTGCTTGATTTCGCCAGCTTGCCACATAATTAGGTTTGAAGACAACAGTGACATAAAGGTAATGAGATAACACCCAGACAAAGTGGCACATATGTTCTCCAGAAGAGATGCTAGCCTGGGGTAGGCTGTGTGCACCACAAAATATTAGTAGCTGGGCTACAACGGACAACACGGCACGCCTCACACTGCTGCTTCATTTCAGCCAAACACCAGATGGAAAGGGAAGAAACAAGGTGTTTACTTAAAGGCACCCCCAACTCCATCCACTAGTTATAACTTTATTCCCTCCACCAATAGTTCTGGATTAGCTAGAAAGGATTCCGGAGGGCCATCCTTTTGCAATTCATAAAAGTACAATTTTAGTAGTCATTCCTGGAAGCAGCTTCTCTGGTAGAGTAAGAATGTTTTGGGAAATCATCATCCCAGGAAGTCCCCCTGGTTGTCTGGGGTTAGACTGGATATGCCTACGAGAGTGGTGAGGAGAGTTCAGGGCTTTGACCCATAGGTTCTTTTGACTCCTTCCCTCAGCCATTCACAGCAGCACCAAGACAGAGGAGCCTTGTGCACAGAACCAGGCCACTTAAGCACTTCTGATTCTTGGATTTTAGGGCAGCAGTGGACCTATCATTGCTATTGACTTTAACAATGAAAACACTGAGGCACAAGCCAAACATTTCTAATTCCTGTCCATGTTCATACTCTTCACTGTTGTGAATGATTTACTTTTGGCACACGTCCCAGGGCCCACTCTCTTCCACTATAATTCTGATAGTCTCACCTTATAGAATGTCTGTGTTTTTTCAGGTAATTTCCTTGCATTTCTTAAAATCTTCTGTACATCTGTCTATCAAGGGTAAAAAGATTTCAGCATTAGGATTCTGTGGTAAAAGGGGAAAGAATACAAAAGGATGGCTCTAAATGTTTAGAGAAATGAAAATGGGAACAGAGGTGCAGTGTCAAGATGAGCTTCCCTTCTGAGTTAATGTCACTGTTCTGTTCAACATTAGTAAAGCACCTCCCTCCTTTAAAATGTTTGATGATAATAAATCCCTTAGTGACAGAAGTGAACTCGTCTCACAAAAATACACCCAATAAACCCATACATCTATAGCCAGCTGCTTTCTGGCCAGGGAGCCAAGACCATTCAATGGGGGAAGGAATAGTCTCTTGAACAAATGGTGCCAGGACAACTGGATATCCTCATGCAAAGGAATGAAGCTGGACTCTTACTTCACACCATATACAAAAAAACCCCAAAAAACAAAAAACAAAAAAACTTAAAATGGTTCAGAGACCTAAATGCAAGAGCTAAAACTACAAAACTCTTAGAAGAAAACACAGGCATAAATCTTCATGACCTTGGATTGGTAATGATTTCTTAGTTATGACAACAGCATAGCAACAAAAGAAAAAAAATTTTGACAATTGTTCTTAGCAGCATTATTCACAATAGCCAAAAGGTGGAAACAATCCAAATGTTCATCAACTGAATGAATGGGTAAACAGAGGTGGCCATCAAAAGAAATAAAGTACTGATCTTTGTTACAAAATGGCCAAACACTGAAAACATTATGCTAAGTGAAGGAAGCCAAACAAAAAAAGTCATACATTGTATGATGCTATTTATATGAAATATCTAGAATAGGGCAAATCCACAGAGTCAAAAAGCAGATTAGTGGTTGCCAAGGACTAGGGGAAGTCAGGAATGTAGAGTGACTTGCTTAATGGGTACAGGGTTTCCTCTTGGGGTGATGAAAATGTTCTAGAACTACACAGTGATGATGGTTGTATAACATTATGATCATACTAAATGCCACTGAATTTTCAGTATACTTTAAAGTGGATGAAATGGTAAGTTTTATGTTACGTTTTTCACAATAAAAAAAATACACCCAGACCAAAACAAAATTTAAAAAATAATTTAAGAAAAATTCAGCTTTCCTTCTGACAGGAAAGTACTGGGGTCAGGGATGGCAGGAGAGAACCTTATTTTCCAACAAAGCCCCTACCCCCCTTAGCCATGGCAGGATGTGTCCAGTCTCTGTGGAAAGAAGAAACTGTGCCATCAACAGAAGCTATTTCCCTTGTCAGCTGGCCTAACCCCCCCTTCTCATCTGGCTTAGGTTGGACTCATTAGAGGAACAAAGAAAAAAAGATGGTGCTCAAATGAGAAAAAAGGCTAAAAAAGTGATTTTAAAAAATAGGCAGAAATGACCATACGTCAGTAGGAGAAATATCACTGAGGACCTTGCCTGAAAACAGCATACCTTGAGAATAGTGTAATCTTAGCTTCCCATAAAAGTAGTGTTTTGGTGGAATTAAGGTGTAATGCCATTGCTTGGGTTCTACTGTGGGGACAGAAGAAATAACCCCATGAAGATTTTCACATCCTTCTCAAAAAACTGCTGTCAAAGATAAAACCCATTACGTCAATGCCTCACCATGTCAAAAATTTTACACTGAAATTCAATGCCAGGAGAATATGTCTCTCTAGAACTGACATGCTTCCTTCTGTCAGACAAGAAAAACCATATAACCCTACATGTTGCTTTTCTGACCTTGGTAGCAGGAAGCTCGGAGCCAAATTGCTCATAAAATTATCATTTCGCCTTGGGTCCCTGGCGCAACGGTCTCCCCTCTTCTAGGTTTTGTACTGCTCTAAATTTTGTAAGAAGTGATTTTGCTGCAGATGTGTTTTACTGTAGGCCACCTCAAATGCTTTTTGGAAATAATGACAAACATTAGAGGTAAATGAATTACTAAGTATCAAAGGAAAGGAAAATCAAATCAGATGTCCGCCTGCCTGCCAGAATCCCTCCCCTGTCCCCAATGGAAAGCAACTTGAATGGTAATGTTACCTGCAGGCCACTGGGTTTGATCCAGACAGTCACATTCTGGGCATAACTGCGTTTGTTTCTGGGCTGCAGGGGGAATGGGCTCTTATTGTCATCTTCTCCATACGGGTTTTCTTTAGCATCTTAAAAGAAAAACACATTCTTGAAATGACATCTGGCAAAACATAATCAATTACATTTCCAATTAGGCTAGAAGCTCTCTGAATCATTCAATCTTCTACATCCTGTTACTTCCCTAATTAAGAAAATCCATTCACTTCCTTCAGGTTAGGGAACCTGTTCTCCAAAGAAAGCCACTGATGTAGGAGACTAAACCATTAACTGAGGCCCATGTAGGTAAAAAAAAAAAAAAGAACAGCTTCATGTTTTTAAAGAGACAAGCCTCACTTATTTGCTTTATCAATTGAGGTCAGAGAGAATAAAACTAATACATGCAACAATTCTAAAGTACATATTTAAAGAAATATATAAACACACATATGCAATTCTATATAGTCTGGCCCAATGATCGGATGGTAGCCACTGGCCCTTGCGGCTACTGAACACTGACTGGTGGCTAGAGTGACTGAGGAACTGAATTTTAAATTTTACTTATTTTAATTTAAATAGCCTCAGGTATCTAGTGGCTACTGGACTGGACAGCATAGGTCTAAGCACTGAGAAAATTCCAGAGGAAAATTGTATGTAACCACAATAAGGAAAAGGGCAAGAGAAGAAATACTTTTTTTGGTGAAATATACCCCATGTCGTGACGGCTTATTAATTATTGCTTTCAAAGATTTAAAGTCAGGTTGGTTTTTTAGCCATGTGAATAAATAAAGGTTTCTGTTTTTCTACCTGCTTCCTGAGCCAATGAAACTTTGCCACAAACTCATAAAGCCTACTTATATCTACTGGCTCATTTTATCCTGATTACTATCACCTTCTGGGGTCAAGAGAGCTGGGATCATTTCCCCACCAAGTTCAGGGAGCTTACATCCCTTGCCCAAATGTTCATATTGGCAACTGGAATGAACCCAGTTTCTCTGAGCCAGAAGCTCTCTAACACCAATTTGGTCATTAATTTAAGTATTTTATACTGGCCCCACAATACATGTCAGTGCCCCCGCCTCCCAGCACCTCCAAAAATTATCGGTCCAGCTTTCCTGACATATTTCCGCAAATACTTGCACATATATAAACCCTTTTAGCCAGGCCAAGATCCCAGGAGTCTTTTTCCATGTAGCACGTTTACTTCTCACTTCCCTGCCACTATTTCTGTCACTTCCCTTGACTGGAGTGCTCCCCTTCGCTCATCCATTTACTCCCTTACTCACTTGCTCACTCATCAGCTATACTAAGCCCCCCCTACGTAGCAAGCACTCCGCTAGGAAGTGTGGCTGGAGAAGATTTTTTTCTGGACTCAAGGAACTTACAGAATAAAGAGTATTTATTAAGTTTCAAACACTTTACACATACACTTCTTTCCTTACAGCAACCCTAGGGGTGTATATATTATTGGTCACATGGAAGATGAGGGAACTGAGGCTCAGAGAGGTTGGGCCCTCACAGGCTTCACAGTCACTCAGCTGGGCCTGCCTGCAAAAGCAACACTTTTTCTACCACTCAACCTTGCCGTTCCTCACATACCCAAACTCACTTATATGCCAGGTCCAGATCTTATCCCACCTTCTCCACAAAGTTGTCCCAAGTGTTCCTGGCACACAGTACTTTCTCTAGACCCTTTTCTACTACAGCACTCAGTATCAGTACCAAACATTGCAACATCTAACCACAGTCTATCTTGTACTGTCTCTAATTGTTTGAAGCCTCTATGTGGTAACTGGTTTGACAGACAAAAAAAACTGCATCTATGAAAAAATAACAGGAGACAGACATAAGAAATATGGTAGCAGAAATAAAAAAAGCAGTTGCAAGATAAAGCCAAAGATGAGAAATCAGAAAAGAAAAAAATAGAAAAATGGGTGGAAGATAAGAAAATTATATAAAAATCATAAACCAATGTTCTAGAAAGGGAGAACAGAGAATACAGAGAGAGGGAAATCAAACACATGATTCATGTTCCCAGGACTGAAGAACATGAATTGCCAGATGGAAGGGCCCACTGAATGCCCAGCACAATGAATGAAGAGACCAACAACTAAGTACATCATTCTGAAAATCCAGAACACGAGGGACACAAAGAAGCGCTTCCGGGAGTGCAGAGGAAATAGATATGGGTCAAAGCCCTGACAGCATGCACTAGACTCTCAGTAGCAACACATGAGGCCAGAAAAGAAAAACAGCTATGCATCAAAACTCTAAGGTAAAGTGATCCCCAACCAGCACTCAATATCCAACGGAACCATCAACTGAGTGTAAGGGATGAAACACAGACATTTCTGAATACGCCAAGATTTCAAACATCTACTTCCCATGTACCCCTTTCTCAGGAGGAGTCAGGAAAATACGGGAGCCACAGGAGAGATGGGAAGGGAAGGCTGACAGCTACGCAGCAGGCACAGAGAACGAACCGTTCATTTATGAAGTAAGAGGAAGGGAAAGGACTCTAAGGGGAAAAAAAGAACACTGACAAAAATACCTGAACAATGTATTTTACTTAGGAATTGGCAGTAAGTACACAGAAAAGAGCAAAGAAAAGTGAAGTAAGTAAAGCAGTAGAGGGAAAGGCCGTGAGAGAGCCCAGAGGGAGGGCTGCGCTGCCCTCATCTGTGCTGGCCGCCCCCACAGCCTGCCTGCCCAGCTCTTTCCCAGAGTCTCCGAGGAACCTCAGTGTCTTTCCAACACAGCCTGCCTTTTAACGGAAGTTAGAATTAGAAGACAGCCGACCTTTGAACAACATGGGTGTGAAGTGTACAGGTCCACTTACACACAGGATTTTCCCTATAATTACAAGTACTCTAAATGTATTTTCTCTTCCTTAGGGTTTTTAAAATAAGTTTCTTTTCTCTACCTTTCTTTATTGTAAGAAAGCAGTACATAATACATATAATGTACAAAACATGTGTTCATCAACTGTTTATGTTATTGGTAAGGCTTCTGGTCAACAGTAGGCTCGTACTAGTTAAGTTCTGGGGGAGTTAAAAGTCACAACCCCCACAGTATTCAAGGGTCAACTGCACATTTATCTTGCCTGCTAGAAAAAAGAAAATATCTTTTAAAAAAAAACAACTGTGCAGAGAACAAAGAGTTTCAAAACAAAGTGTAACTTGGTGTACCACATGGCTTAGTCATAAATAACGTTCACATCATCTAACAAGGACAGAATACTGCTTTACCCAAAAAGAACACTATAACCACATTGGAAGCATAGAGGAAGGGAAAAATGTGCTTCTTGGGTGGGTGGGGATGGTGGTGGTAAGAGAGCTAAGCAGTCAACCTTAAAAAGTCAAAATGACATTAAAAAAAAAAAAAGCCAAGAAATAGTTATATACTTACAATATTTAGAAATGTAAATACCAAAAAAAAAACTCCTCCCACAATTAGAAGTTTTAAGTGGCTGTTTCTAGGAACAGAATGAGAAGGAGGAGGGATAAGTATAAACAAGCGTACTGTTTTGCATGCCTTGCTTTGACAATAAATAAATAAATAAATAAATAAATAAATAAATAAATAAAACAAGTTCTTTGACATCAGCCGTGGAAACATTTTTCTAGGTACGTCTCCTCAGGCAAGGGAAATGAAAGCAAAATAAAGCTATTGGGAGTACACCAAAATAAAAAGCTTTTTGTGCAGCAAAGAAAACCATCAACACAACAAAAAGGCAACTTACTGAATGGAAGAAAATATTTGTAACTGATTATATCCGATAAGGGGTTAATATCCAAAATATATCAAGAACTTATACAATTCAATACCAGAAAAACAAATAATACAATTAAAAAATAGGCAGAGGACCTGAACAGATATTTTTCCAAAGAAGACATACAAATGGCCGACACATGAAAAAATGCTCAACATCAGTGTTCATCAGGGAAATGCAAATCAAACCATAATGAGATATCATCAGAATGACTAAAATAAAAAACACAGAAAATAGGGGTTCCTGGATGGCTCAGTTAAGCATCTGACTCTTGGTTTCGGCTCAGGACATGATCTCATGGGTCATGGTTCCGAGCCCTGCGTCGGGTTCCCCGCTCAGAGAGGAGTCTGCTTGAAAGATTCTCTCCCTCTGTCCCTACCCCCACAGGTACACTCTCTCTCTCTCAAATAAATAAATAAATCTTTAAAAACAAACAAAAACAAAAAATAACAACTGTTGGTCAGGATGTGGAGAAAAAGAAACCCTTGGGCAATGTTGGTGGGAATACAAATTAGTGCAGTCACTGTGGAAAACAGTATGGAGGTTCCTCAAAAAATTAAAAATAGAATTACCATGATTCATTAATTCCAGTACTGGGTATTTACCCAAAGAAAATGAAAAGATATATGCACCCCTATGTTTACTGCAATATTAATAAAATAGCCAAGATATGAAAGCAACCTAAGTGTCCATCTATAGATAGATGGATAAAGAAGATGTGCTGGATAGATGGATAGATAGATAGATAGATACATGAGCGCACACACACATACATGCACTGGAATATTATTCAGAATATTATTCTTTTTAAAAAAGAATGAGATTTTGCCATTTGTAACAATGTGGATGGATCTAACCTGTATAATGCTAAGTGAGATAAGTCAGAGAAAGACAAATACCACATGATTTCACTCATATGTGTAATTTCAGACACAAAACAAAGAGACAAACAAAAAAAACCAGACTTTTAAACACAAAACAAACTAGTGGTTGCCAGATGAGAGGTGTACGGGGGATGGGTGAAACAGATAGAGGGGATTATGAGTACACTTACCACGATGAGCACTGAGTCATGCATAGAATTGTTGAATCATTATATTGTACACCTGAAACACTGTATGCTAATTACACTTCAATTAAAAAAAAAAGAAAAACCCCAGCTGAGCAGCGGCCATGACTTTGCGCTACCCTATGGCCACGGGCCTCTACAAGGGCGACAAGATGACTAAGAGTATCAGCAAGGCCAGGCACAGCCGATACTGCGGGCACCTCACCAAGTACTCCAAGTTCCTTTGGGACATGATTCAAGCCCCATACAAACAGTATGCCATGGAGCTGCTCCAAGTCTCCAAGGACAAGCATGCCCTCGAGTTCATCAAGAACAGGGTGGGGACATCTGTGCCAAAAGGAAGAGAGAAGAGTTGAGCCACGTCCTGGTGGCCATGAGGAAAGTGAAAGTCAAGAAGGACTGAACCCCCTCCCCTCTATATGTAATAAAGCCTTTTTAATCCTAACCTCACAAGACTGTCTTGAGAATCAAATGAGATTATATATTTCGTCATGTCTAGCACAGTGCCTCGTACAAAGTTCAATAAAATGTTAGCTTTATTATCTTAATTTGAAAAAAAGAACAGAACCCCGAGGGAGGAATAAATGAATAAGGGGCAGGGTAAAAAGCAGTTCAATCTGAATGAAGAATATGTGTAACAAACCAAGCACTGCTGGATTGGAAGCTAGAATAGAAAGGTATTTGAATGCTACATCTTAAGATTATGGATAGGTATCTGTGGGAAAAATGTAACAACAGTCTAGGTCAGGGGTCGACAAACTTATCCTGCAAAAGGCCCAGACAGTAAATATTTTAGAGTTTGTGGGTTATATGGTCTGTTGTAACTACCCAACTCTGCCACTGAAGCAGGAAAGCAGCCCTACATAACACATAGATCACATAAATGAATATGACTGTGTAATGAAACTTTACAGTAAAACATTATTTACAAAATAAGCAGTAGGCTAGTTTGGCCAACAGGCATTGGTTAGCTGACCTTTGATCTAAATGAAAGGTAAAAAACAAACAAACAAACAAAAAAACCAGAACAAGTCAAGAGCAGTGCAAATGAATGAAAAGGCTGAATGAATTTAGGAATGCTACAGAGGGAGACTAGGAGGTGAGGAATCTCTCCATCCTAACACACACACACACACAGCTTCCTCTGCCCTGTGCTTTCTAATTACTGCCTTATTTCTTGCCTCTTGTGGCAAACTTGTCACGTTCGTTTCCTCATCTCTAACTCATTCCTCCACTAGCCTCCTGGCTAACCATGGACTGAAGCTCCTCTTACAAAGCCACCAAAAAATCTCCTGTAGAGATCAAATGACTCTTGATTCATAGTGTCCTCTTCTTTCCTCTTGGTTTCTATTCCTTCCTAAAACTCTTGAGTCATTTACAACACTCATTCTGCAGTCTCTTTCAGATTAAGTTCTCAAGGTGCTAATCCTCCTGTTGACCTCCCTTCAAAGGAATCCTTGCGAAATTTAAAGACTCTTCTTCAAATCAGGAACTCATCTTCAGTGGGGATGTTTTTTTTGACAGAAGTCCTTTTGCCCTGGGTTGACATTATATTAACTCTGGAGGATATACCCTGGGTTTCATTGCTTCAGAAACAGTTTTTGGTGCATTATTTGATTTTGCAGAGCCCCACTTCAGAACAGGTAGTGTCAGTCTGCAGGTGCAGAAGTTGGGCTTCAATTTCTCATAGGAGACTTCCATTTTTTTTTTTTTAATCTGGAAAAGCAGGTAGAGACAATGGGTAGAATTTTTCTTGTTATCCTCTCACTGAGGGGATAGACCTTCTACATTCCTAGCTTTACTCAAAGGTTTCAGTTCTTTGTTTTATTTGGAACCAAAGTCATATCTCTTTTCCTGTGTGAACTTTAAGACCCCAGCCCCTGCATCCTAGCTCAAGAGCTGGCCTGCTGCCTGTTTTTGAGTTAAAAATGGTTTTTATAGTTTTTATTTTTTAAAGATTTTATTTATTTATTTGACAGAGAGACAGAGAGAGCACAAGTAGGCAGAGAGGCAGGCAGAGGGAGAGGGAGAAGCAGGCTCTTCGCTGAGCAGGGAGCCCAATGCAGGGCTCGATTCCAGGACCACGGAATCATGAACTGAGCCGAAGGCAGCCACTTAAGCAACTGAGCCACCCAGGCGCCCAGGTTTTTATATTTTCTAAATAGTTGGGGGGAAAATCAAAAGAATATTCATGACACGTGAAAATTATATGAAATTCAAAATCTGGTGTCCATAAAGAATATTTTATTGGAATATGTCACTCCCATTCATTTATGTATTGGGCTACAATGGCAGAGTTTAGCAGTTACGACAGAGATCATATGGCCTGCAAAGTCTAAAATATTTACTATCTGGCCGTTTACTGAAAAAGCTTACCACCTAGCTTCTAGGGTCTATATTCAGTCAAAACTCTTTTCTAAGCTTCAGTGGCAGAGGCATCCTTCAGGCCTAACTGACATGCATGCACATGTGTATAAGACAGGGTATGCAGGCCATGTATCGTACATGTGTATGAGACACTGTACTTTCTTCTTGAGTATCTCTATTCTCTTGGTTTCTGTGACATCATTTCTTCTACTTTTCCTTTATTAGTGCCCTTTCCACTGTCCCCATAGTTAGTCTTTTCTAGGGGGTTTGGTCCTTGGCTCTCTTTTTGCCTTAATTACATACTTTCCTGAGGCTAGGGCTTCTTAACGTGTGGTTATGGATCCCCTGGATTGTAATCATTTGGATAATATTAAACCTGCAAGTTCTGGACTGGAATCCAGACCTACTGAATCAGAATCTCTTTAAGGGGGGCCCAGGAAACAATTTTTAAACAAGTTCTTCTGGTTTTTTTTTTTCTTTGTTTTATACACAAAAACTCAAATGTTTGAACCACTGCCCTAAGCAATTGCCCTCATTCTCACCATTTTACCTATCAGTGGTATGCTTATAACTAAAAATTATATATACAACTCTGCCCTCTTTTGGAAACTCTTACAGGAATTGTCTCTAGCCACTTCCACCTAAATCTCACAGGCATAAATTCAACATGCACAAAAGATGTCTTTCCAAATCTACTCTTCCTCCTCTGTTCTCTGTTCCAATCAACAGTATCACCTTTCACCCTGCAGCCCAAATCAGAAACCTGGGATCATTCTCAACACCTCCATTTCCTTTATTCTCATATCCAAACACTGTTGATTCTGCCTCCTGAATATCTTTTGCATGGATCCCCATCATCCCTATTCCCAGCCACTGCCCCTGTTCTGGCTCTCATCCTTACATCTCCAGGACTGTCACAGTAGACTTCTAACTTTCCAAATCCACACTCCACAGAATTATCTACCTATCTATCTATCTACCTACCTACCTATCTCTTTCTCTTTTTTTTTTTTAAAGATTTTATTTGTTTACTTATTTGAGAGAGAGACAGTGCTCATGCACACGAGCAGGGGAGGAGCAGAGGGAGAGGAAGAGGGACTCAAGCAGAGTCCACACTGAGCACGGAGCCCAATGCAGGGCTTGATCTCACAACCCTGAGATCATGACCTGAGCCGAAACCGAGTCGGATGCTTTACTGACTGAGCCACCCGGGCATCCCCAGAATTATCTAACTGCAAATTTATTAGCTCTCACTTGAATTTCAGCCATACTACACAATTCCACGGGGCCCTAGTACCCAGAATACAAAGTCTCCTAACTGGTATCTCTACTGTTCTCATATGCATCCCCTTCAGTGGCTTCCCAGTATCTGCAAAATAGTCTCAGCTCTTCACATTTCAAATCAGGCCTGCCCTATTCCAACCACTGCCAATAACCTACCATCTGGCCCTCCCACCCCTACTCTCATACTTTTGTTCTAGCTTTGCTTTTCTATAGGTGATCCATTTGTCCAGAATGCCCCTTCTTCCTTCATTAGCTCAGCAAATCTTCTTCTTCAAACCCCAGTAAGGGTGTCCCTCCTCTATGAAGATCTTCCTGAGTCCTCTAGGCAGAGCTGATCATCCAGGCCAACTCTGATCTTGTACCAGTCTGTGTTTATTATTCCACTTTCCACTAGACTTTGAGCAACTCCTGCTTTTATCCCCTAAAAGTTAGCTTGGTAGATGTTCCTGAAATTGAAATGGGCCCAAATGAGTCCAGGATGACTCTATAGTTGGAGCCTGAGTACCCAGGAGTACTTAGGCCTCAATCAGAAGGAGTGGGAAAATCAGAAAAAGGAACAGTTTAGGAGGGAAGGGTTAAGAGATGATGGTTTCTGTAAGAAACATGCTGAGCTGATTGGTACTATGGCAGAATATCCAGGTGGACAGATCTAACTGGGAACTGGAAATATGATATGCGAGTTCTAGGGAGAGATCAAGTAGGACTAGAGTTATACATCTGGGGGAGTCTGAAGCTATAATGGCTGATGAAATAATCAAGACAGAATAATAATCCAAGAGAAAAAGGCAAAGAATAACATCTTGAAAATCATGAGGCAAGAGGAAGACAAGACAAAATGACAAGAAAAAGCAAAGCTGCCAAAGGAAAAAGTAAATATCAGAAGAATGCAATGTTAGGAAAGCTAAGGGAAAACAGTTTCAAGAAGGAAGGGGATTAAATTATCTAGAAATGACGGGTAGAAATGACGGGTGAGTGGAGTTGAAAATAGTGCACTGAAGAAAAAAATGTTTATGGATAGTAGCTTTTCACTCTAAGCAGTCAGAGCATTTACATTTACTTAAAGCAACCTAAATGTCATTTACTTGATGTAAAGTTAAAAGTTCAAACATCACACTCTGCTGGGGTTCTCCATGCACATATCCAGCATTAGAGACCACAGCACACCCATAAGGGAGATCACACAGCTCTCTGATTGCAGTCAGAGCCATTCAGAATAGCAGAGAGAAAACAAAGTCAAGATAAGTAAAATCTGATCTGGGTTATACCTGAAATAGGACCCAACTGTGCCATTTTCCCTAGCCATGGGAGAGGTTCTGGACCAGGCTCAAAGAGAGACATCATGAGGTTTGATTTCTTCTTGCTGTCAGCTTGGGAGTAGAGCATTCCATGCCATTCAGGACTAGACGGAGAGAAGATGGAAGATCAGAAGAACGTCAAGCCTGGGACTGTAAAGTTAAATAAGTCTAGCCAGTGTTTTTCTCTTGAGAGACATGGGCTTCAGCTTTGAAGTCAGGTGCATTTTTACTAAAGCCAAATCCTAAAACTGAAAATGCATACTGCTGCCCCCCAATATTGCCATTCCTCTGGGAAGTGTATTATTATTCAATTAGATAGAAATGGAAATCAAAAGCAATCTTAAAAAAAGAAAAAAAATCACAAGGGCAGCAAAGAGCTACAGAGGTTGAGAGGAGCAAGGGTTGCAACCCATGTTTCAGAAGCCTCCCTGACTCATTCACAGCAGCACCGACACAGGGCAGCATTTCTAACAAAGGGCACAAAGCCATCGCCCAGCTCTGTTCCTTCTTCTCAAAGGGCCCTAGAGGATTCCCATATTCGGAGCCAGTACAAGTAGCTTGGGTACCAAGAAATACAGCAAACTAATACCTAATAAGAATTGCATTCTTCTTTTTGGACCAGGTAATTTTAACTCAAGTAGAAATGGAGCTTCATCTGAGTACTCCTAACCTCTTCATCTTCTATACCCGTCAACCCCAGGTGATGGCCAGAAGATGATCAGTCACCTCTTCTTTCCTAACAACAGGTATTATAGAAAGGGAAGCAGATGGTTTTGCAAATTTCAAGACTGTAGCAAATGTAAAAGCTAGAAAGGTGTTCCCCACAGGGAAGGGTTACAGCGCAGTGGTTATGAACATGGGCTCTGGAGTCAGAATGCAAGGGTAAGAACCCTGGCTCTTTCGTTTATGAGCTGTGTGACCCTGAGCGAGTTCCTTGACCTCCCTAAGCCTCAGTTTCTCATCTATACAACAGGGATAAACACTGATACCCCCTGTATTGCGTTGTTGTGAAGGATTACATGAATTAATAAATGTAAAATGACTAGAGGAGTGCCTGGCACATGGTAAAATGTTCAATCAATGTTCTTGGTATCCTTTTTCATTTAGTTCCAACTCCTCATCTCATAGCTGAGGAGCCTGTGAATACTGCATAAGATCCCACTGCAAGTACTAGAACTTTATAACTGAATCGATTTCCTAGATAAAACAGAAAAGAGGAAAACAGAGAAAGGATATAAGAGCAATATAATTAAAAGGCTCACTCTGTACTTATTCTAGGGGATGATTTAAAGAGCAGTTTAGGTGATGGTAAGTGGGAAGGGTATGGTAGGGGGAGGAAAAAGGTGATAAGGAAAAGTCTGGGAAATACTTCACTTTGTACATTGATTCTCCCTCATTCAACGAAAGGTAAACAAAGTTCCTTACCCTAACTGAACTATTGCCACCATTCCTTCCACTTTCAGGCTGCCGTGGAGCAGGACACAAAAGTTGGGTATTTTGCCTGCAATTTGATTGGCTGAATTTTCATCTTCGTTGTCATCAGTTATGCCAGTACCCACCTCATCACCTTCTGTGAAAAGATCAGACTAAGATTAGCTACTAAAGTCCCAAACCACAGTTATACTCCTTTTTGTTTCTAGCCTTGGAAGGAGAGTATTCGGTTATAAAGGAATATTATAATAAGTAAGAAAAACTCCTATTCTGGTTTTCCTATGTCCATATAAAAATCAGTTTTCACATTTTATATGAATTTCATTTATATGAAACATCCAGAAGAGGCAAACCTATAGAAACAGAAAAGACATTTAGTGGTTACCTGGGGCTAAGGGAGATGGGAAGCTAGGGATTGACAACTAAAGGGTTTCTTTTATGGTGGTGAAATTATAATAGCAGAAATGGTCTTCTAGTATATTAGACAACATTCCATTTTTAAAAAAGCAAATCCAATAACTATTCCTTTCCCCTAATTCTGCAAAATGTGCTATCCTACTATCAACTATATACATTTAAGAAAAACTTCAGCTCATAAGATGCTTCATCTGTATCACTGGAATAGGACGAGAACTCACCTTTGTTAAGTGCTATTGGCAGGACCAGATGTCTGGACAGAACCGGGGGACTTGAAATATCAGCTATATCAATAAATCCCACTATTTCCAAATCTGAAAAGAATGAATCAACACAGAATTAATTAATGGATAGGGAAGTACATTATTTTCTACATACTAAGTTTCACAAATACAGTGTTTAGGTGAGCATTTCAGATGTGACAAGGAAGGTTATTAGAAGTTTCTCTGGATGACTCATAATCTCCATTTTAAACAGCTCAGGAAACAAGAATAACTGCCTTTCATTTAATGATTTAAGTTATAATAAAACAAATCAGTTAGACTTTATTTTTATGAGGCTAGGTCCCCAGCCAAGGCAAAAGCTTAAAGATCCAATCCCTCTGTTTAGTCAGGGATGTTCAGGTCAGCAGGGGGCGTCAGAGTCAAGCACTTCCACCACTCCATCCTTGCAGGGGGAGCAGCCGTCCTTGGACCCGTAAAGCAAATTATTTCCGTGAGAAAGAAATACATTCTCTATAAGCCCAAGGTAGCAGTCTAAATATGACAATGATTTCTCTGCTTTATAGAAGCTGCATTAAAGACCCAGAGTACTTGTTGGAAACCTAATAGGTAAAAAATAAAAGTTTTATCCCAAAGTACTTTTTAGAAGTTTATTTTCTGATTAAATAGAAAAACTTGGAAAACACTAAATATTGTAAAGAAGAGAAATAAAGTCACTCATTATTCACCATCAAAAGAAACATCTATTAATATTTTATTGAATTGCTTTTCAGTCTTTCTTCCAGGCACAGACATCCTCATATTCTCAAAGTAATTTTTTAAAAAAGATTTTATTTATTCATTTGACAGAGAGAGAGTACAAGCAGGGGAGTGGCATGCTGAGGGAGAGAGAGAGAAGCAGGCTCCCCGCTGAACAGGGAGCCTGTGGGGCTTGATCCCAGGACCCTGGGATCATGACCTGAACCAAAGGCAGATGCTTAACCGACTGAGCCACCCAGGCGCCCTTCTCAAAGCTATTTTTAAAAATATCAGGGTCATGGTGAGTACACTGTACTTCTGATACGTCAGGAAATCTGCTTCTCTGGAGATTTACTGCCATTACCTTCTTTAGCTGAATAACAAATGAGTCAGCATAAGCAGTTATGTATTTTTCATTTGAGTAACAAAAGGCCTGCATTTCAAAGTGGTGTAAGTATAAGCTATGACAATGATCTTGGACTAAAAGTTTATATGGAAAAGAAAGGACCTATTCAAAGTTACTCATCAAAAAAGGTTGGGAAGTAGAATCTAGTTGGTCTGAAGGCAACAAAACATTTGGCACAGCTTAACACACTGCAGCAGTTACCATGAAAGAGATGGGTGTCCGACTTCCAGACAGCCAGGGTCTAAAGGCACAAAAAATAAAAAGCCTTTGCACAGCCCTTCACTCTCAGACTCTTACAAATCTGTGCACCCGTGAGTGAAATGAACATTTACCGTGCACTTAATTCTAATCATTGGTTGACTAGACATTTACCTACTAAACACCTACTAAGCATCAGACGCTGTGCTAGGCCCTGAAGATGCAACGATGACTGAAACAGTGACGGCTGAATGTGTGCCCACCACTCAAGGGGTCCACCCACCAACTGGAGACAACTCTCCTCTCCACTCTTCCTTGTGACTTCTGACTCACTTTGCCAATCTCAGCTAAGCACAACACCTCCAGCATGAACCAGGGAAAAGCAGTAGCACGTCTCTTTCTTTTAGTCAAAACACAAGCAGCAGCGCTCGAGGGGTATGGTATATCAGAGCGGAGACCTCAGAGAGACCATGACTCATCTAGAGATTCCACTCACCTAGCCAATCAGAATGAGAGGAAGGGACTTGTCCAGGATCACACAGGAAGAATCACACAGCCAAGTCTAGAAGCTAGCTCTTCACAGATGATCTTAATTATCACGCTAACCAATCTCTATTAAGAATTACTTCAGGGATTTCATGGCTAGTGAATCTGGTCATGATTTCCAACTCTAGTAATTTGTGGCTATAGTCATCTAGGATTAGAGATTAACTCATGACCTCACCATGGAAGACCACAAGCCTGCCACCCTTCTGGCAATGCCTCCTCCCATCCAAAATGTATACACCCTAGTATCAGAATTTACCTTTCTTTTCAACCCTCCTAGATAGTGAAAAAGCCAGAAGTTACAAGAAAGTAAAGATAACAAAAGAACTAAGAAGAAAATTAAAAAACACATTACCTGTGTTGATGACTTTAGGGATGGGATCGATTTCCTCATCTACAACAAAGGGCTCTGGTCTGGGGAAGACCTGCACATCAGCGGTTAGGTGGCCGCACTTGAGAACAGCATGGAAAGGTGTATACGCCAGATCTATCAGTTTTCTAGAATATGATGATTAATTGTTATAAGAAGAGTATTTATATGATACATACCATCTTTTTCAAGTAATTTCTTCAAGATGCTAAGTTTATTTTCCCTTCAAGTCAACTCTAAAACTATCATCTGACCATTTGTGAAATAGAACAAAATCTGACATTTTTGGTGAGGAAATTTCAATTCTGAAAAGCCCAAAAGCAAGTTAATCTTTTGAAACTGCTGAGTCATTGTAGGAAGTCAGTATCTACAGGCATTATTGATTTAGTCATGCTTAATTTAAAAGGGAATGAACTTTTAAAAATCACTACTACCAATCATTTTACCTGAAAATTGTGCAACTCGGGGAAAATGAAATGACAACAATTAGAAATAGTGAAATAGATCTTATAGCTGAATATCAAATTATAATAACAGATTGTAAGAAGGCAAAAAAGCTCTAAGTCTATACTCACCCAAACATAGACTGTACATTTTTCAAGCACAGGGGGCCATCAATAGTAAAAATCTGCCCTTCACCATTGTTTAAATCTATGAGACGTTCAAGGCAATCCAAGGAGTCAGTGCTCTGAAGCTACAAAGCACAACAGATGACCCTTTTAAAGTGGCACACAATGCCAGATTATTATCAGCACACCGAGGTCACACCCGTCAAAATAATACAGGCAATAAATAACAGAGATGATTTTTTTTTTAACAACCTGAGGGGAAAATAACTATAACAATTTTGATTCAACGTTACCAAGAGGAATGCTATATAAAATGATACCAGTAGAGCTATTTTACTTAGAAGTAGTTTTGCAAAGATTCTCAGAGGTGACCACAGTTGGTATTTACACACTATCTTCCCTCCAAAGTGTTGCTAACATCTTTTAGGTGAGAACCATCATTATCTACATTTCACAGATAGGAAACCTGAGGTGAAGAAAGGTTCAGTAACTTTCCCAAATAAATGGGAAAACCAGGAAGTAGAGTTTAATAAAACATACATCAGAATAGTGTTACTTTACCAAAAAAGTTCAAGCACATCTCTGTCAATATTTCTGGTGCAATGGACATAAGAATTCCTAAATGAGGTAAATGCCTAACACCAAAAAGAACATTTTAACTCTTATGCATCTGAAAAGTCTTTGTGGGAAGCAGGATGGATAATAACTCCAGCCAGCTAGGTCTCCAGAGATGGACAACACTCTGAATCTTCAAAGAGCATTTGAGACCTAGAGTCCTTCCAAATTTAGTGATTAGCCTCAGCTGAAACCAGTGGAGTTCAATGTTATAGTATATACAATACAACACTAATGGAATATACTAAAAATAAAGTCCTAAAATGTATCTAATCGAACTAAAGAGAACTCAGTATTACCTCCTCCAAATTTGCCATGCACATGATGTATAACTTAGATGGGAAAGGAAAAGGGAGCGGAAACCTGTTGCTCTCGCTTCGTTGACTGTGAGTAGCTAGCGAATGCCGCAGTGAACCTCTACCAATGCCAAGACAGCCATCTGTCACCAGAACAACCTGTTTGCACAGAGTGAGAGATTTGTACATGAAATCACATATTTATTTAAAGTGGTCTCATTTCTCCCTAATGGCATTTACCCTGAAAAACCCACCTCTGCAGGGAGACAAGCAATAAGGTGAATAAATCTCAAAAACATTCCGTCAAGTGAAAGATGACACACACTGCATGATTCTATTTATATCAAGTTCTACAACAGGTACAACAAAGCTAAGATAAATCAGACCAGAGCTGTGGGGTGTAGGGGGATATAGACTAGAAAGGGAAAGGTGAGAAAACTGTTGGGTAATGGAAATGTGCTAGATCTTAACTGGAGTAGTGGCTACATAGGTGTATGCATCTGTCAAAACTCAGTGAACTATGTACTTAAGATCTATGCACTTTTCTGTATTTTATCTAATTAAACCTAAAAAATAGTACCTGCCTATGAACACTTAAAATCATAACCAATTCTTATTTAATTGTATTAAAACTAGAACCCTGACTCTTTTAGATAGAGTTGGCACCTAAGGCACTGGATGTCAAGAATGACATGTGGATCTATTTTACATGTGACCCTAGGAAGTATCAGCACAGAAGTCCAAACCTTAACACTATTTTCAAAGATGACAAACTCTATCCCTGGTCAATTAAAATGACAACTGCTTTAAAAATGTATTTGTAGGGGTGCCTGGGTGGCTCAGTCAGTTAAGTATCTGACTCTTGATTTCAGCTCAGGTCATGATCTCAGGGTCGTGAAACAGCCCTGTGTCTGGCTCCATACTGGGCATGAAGCCTGCTTAAGATTCTCTCTCTCCCTCTGTCCCTCCCCCACTCTAAAAAATGTACATGTGTAAGACCTTTAGAGGTGCCTGGGTGGCTCTGTTGGATAAGTGTCTGCCTTCGGCTTGGGTCATAGTCCCAGGGTCCTGGGATCAAGCCCCACGTTGGGCTCCTTCAGCGAGGAGCCTGCTTCTCCCTCTCCTCCCCGCTCATGCTCTGTGTCACTATCTCTGTCTCTCTCTCTCTCAAAAAAAAAAACAACCAAAAACTTAAAAAAATAAAAGACCTTTAAAATACATTCTTAATCAACCTGTAATCTGAAAAAGCCTTCAAAATATACCAACAATGGATGGTAGTTACAAATTATTTTTCTTCCTCATTGCCTCAGTGATCCTATGGGGTGGTAGATATTCCAAGCATTCCAGAGTAGTAGTATTTTTGCTCTTCCTACCCTAGCCTTGTAATTTGATAATAATAGGCCATAAGGCAGTGTTAGGTGACAGAACCATGTGAAGTACCAAGATTGGCACTTATTTCTAAAGCCCAAGAATGCTCAATGGCAGTCCCCTGGAGAGATGTCATTTTTTGGGAAGATAATCAATTGACTATATAAGGCAATTTCCTCTTACACGAACAACTGCTATATAATGATTTACTTCTGCCTCTACTTTTTTCAGATACTGTGTGATGAAATATTTCACGTAATGTCAAAATGAGACAGACTTTACTCAGATAATGAAGACATAGTCCAGCTGTCTGAAACCTTGATTAACAAAATTCCACATTAAAACAAATCTATTTGATAGTAACTGAATATAAAAACAATCACTAATAACTTCTACCTTTAGTACAGTGTTTGGACCTGGTTCACTCCAAAACTCATCAAGCAAACCTAAGTGGATCCAGGCCCAGCCCTGGGCCCTCAGGGTATAGGACATCTCAAATTCAGATTCTTCCTTTAGTAAAGGAAGAAAAAATATTAAAAGGCAGAAGGCTGTGTGGTGCACAAGATCTTGCTTGTTACATATTTTCTGAATTTCGTCTCTAAAACGACTGAAGCAGCAGCAAAGGAAACTGCTACCCGCTAGCTTCCAGTTCAGAAGACACTGACAACAAAATTTCATTTATTCAATATATTCTTAGGACATTAGATATTCTGTATGCACAGATTTACCAAATAAATAATGTTTAATGAAGGTGCCAAACATTTTTATTTCTGAAAAGAAAGTGATCAAAAGGCATTTATGGCATTTATTAAAATGATTTCACCTTTTAGTAGCAGCTCAGGGTCTTCATTAACCCATGAGTTCATACTCTGTAAAACAGGTGGTTTTGTAGTCAGAAAAAAACAAACCTGAAAGTTGGGTTTACTGAGATATAATTTACATGCAATAAAATTCATCCTTCTTAGTATACAGTTCTAGGAGTTCCAACAACTACATTCAGTGAGCAACCACTTCTACAATCAAGATAAAGACCAGTCCTGTCCCAGTTTCCCTTGTGCTTCATTTCAGTCAATTCCCTACCCTTCCCTCACCCCCAGGCAGCCACAATCTTATTTTTAGTTAAAAAATAAATACCAGTGATGCCACTGGCGCTACTGAAGAACCTGTGTTGGACCATGTAACAAAAAATCATACACTGTGGCCCACGTCTGTTTTTGTAAATAAAGTTTTATGAAAACACAGCCATGTCATTTATTTACTTATTATCTATGGCTGCTTTCATGCTATGATAGTGGAATTGAGAAGTTGTTACAAACATCTGCAAAACCTAAAATACAGAAAAAGCTTGCTGACTCCTATTGTAGATTACTCTAATTTTCCTTTTAGCGATTTTTCTGTTTTCTCCTTTAAAATGTACTACCACTTCTCAAAGCACAAGCATATTTGCTTTTGTGCTTTGTTGCAATATATTCACAGATATTGCAGTTTTTACAAATTGAAGATCTATGGCAGCCCTGCCCTGAGCAAGTTTATCGGTACTATCTTTCTAACAGTATTTGCTCACTTTGTGTCTCTTTCACATTGGGGTAATTCTTGCAATATTTTGAACTTTTTCATTATTATTATCTTTGTTATGGGGCTCTGTGACCAGTGATTATGACTTGCTGAAAGTTCAGATGTTGGTTAGCATTTTAGCAATGAAGTATTTTTTAATTAAGGCACGGACATTTTCTTTTACACATAACGCTATCATACACTTACTAGACTACAGTATAGTGTAAACAATTTTTTACATACTGGGAAACCAAAAACTTCAACGGACTCACTTTATGCAATGTTAGCTTTATTCTGATAGTCTGAACCGAACCTACAATATCTCCAAGGTATGCCTGCTTATAGTAAACTTCCAATTCTCTTTTTATTCTAATACTCTGTTCTGATTTGCTAATGTGGACCTATTGTGGACCCAAAGTAAAGGGCAACAGAATATATGACATTCATACGCATCACTTTTTAGAAAACTCAGTTGAGATGGTTAAATGTTTGCTAAATAAATGCTACATTAAGATAATGAAGACAGACTATCATATACTGATGTTTATAATTCTATCACTCAAAATTATAATTACCCCTTCCAGGGAGTGTTCTAAAATTCTACTGTGAGCCCTTTGTGTTTTATACAAACAATATTAGTTTGCAATAAGCCAATTTGCTAGGAGAATGCTTTCCTTAAGGCATAATTGTGCTGTTTTCTGAGCATATTAGTGTTGACTTAGTGCCTTCTTTTAAAAAGATACCAATAATGTATAATGTAGTTTATAGAAATTACAATGCGTGCTGTGTCAGAGCCTAAAGAAAATCAAATCACCTCAGTGGTTAATGGTTTTAACTTAGGGCAATGAAAAGGAATTGATCATTACCTGGCAAGGAATCGCACCACCCCATTCTTGCTGAACAATATTGCAAACACCAACTAATGCAGATTCCAAGCAGGTTTTATCATAATCATCCATATTACTTAGTGCTTCCTGATTGAATAAAAGATAAAATTGCTCATTATTTTTTACTGTTATTAGAAAACAACATAAACTGTTCAAAGCATGAATGTTACACAGGGGACATTGTGCTTCTGAGAGCCCAAAAGCATATTTTCTCAAAGAAAAATGGTAAAACCAGCTTCCTCAACCACAAAGGACAATTAGGAGCGTCCTTTATTCCATTCTCTTATCAAGTGAGAGTGAATGGTCCACCAAGTTCCTAGCTTTGTAAGGGAACCCTGAAGAAAGTAACTAAAATGAAGAACTTTTAAACACATAAAAAAAAAAAAATGACAAAAATTATTGAGTACTAACTATATTCTAAATACCAACCTAGGCACTTAACATGAATTTAGTTATCTCAACACTCTGTAAGGTATAGATTATTAAACTATTTTTAAAACAAGGAAACAAAGGTACAGAATGATGAGGTAACTTTCCCAGGTCACAGGCCTAGAGGTGTCACAATCTAGATTTAACCCCAGTCAATCGGACTCCAGGACACTTGGTCTTAACCACTACTCTGAACGACTCAGATAGCAATTCTCTAAATTTCAGAACTGCTGAACATCCAAAATCCTTAGTTTACTATTCATTTACAAGAAATCCAGTGCAATTTTTAAAAAAAGCTTGTAGCAGAAAAAAAAGGTGAGACAGTAAAAGAAATGATTTAACAAAATTTTATTATGTACATTTAAAAAATCAAACTACACTGATCCTGGATCTCTAACCTGCCCAGCAAGTATTAAACTGTTTTAATTCCACACTTACTATTACAAGGTAGTGCTGGAAATACTGATTTAGAGATGTTGTCAGGAAGTAAATTCTCTGGCATATCACAGATAACACCTTTTGAACTAATACCTATCAACTGAGGTTTAAAAATTATAATTTCTTGGCATCTGTAAATCAATCAAAGGCTATTTATTGGAGAGGAAATATAATTTTGAATTACTCTAGAATGAAGGTTTTGGTAAGGAAGGGCTGTTTTTCATCTCAAGTTTTGTAAGAAAATAGAAAAGAATAAAGTATTGAACTTAAAGACCTTGAATTTTAGGGAATGGGGAACTATATCCTGACATGCTCTCCTTTCCACAGAAAATTCCAGAAAACCGAGAGAATAAAATAAGGTAACAACTCAGAGCTTGAACTCAAAGCTCTACCAAAGGTGTAAGGCCTACTGGTTGTGAAACTTTGTTTTATAGCTATACTCAGATATTATACCCACAGACTGCACATTAAATAAGCTCAAGTTCTACTGGGCGCTGGGGGGGCAGAGTCGGCTGACCATCTGACTCTTGGTTTTGGCTCAGGTCGTGATCTCAGGGTTGTGAGATCACTGGGCTCAGTGCTCAGCAAGAAGTCTTTGACTTTCTCTCTCCCTCTGCTCTTCCCCTCCTCCCCCAAATAAATGGATAAATCTTAAAAAAGAAAAAAAAAGTCCAAGTTCTAAATATTCAGTGCGATATGATAACACTGTTTTCCTTCCTAAAAATCTGGGCCCTGTACATACAATAACTCATTCCTTTTTGTACCTGGAGGGTGTTGTAATCTCTTGTGAAGGGAACCATCAGCTCCCAGAGTGATGAAAAAACCACGAGGGCTGTAAACTCAAGCTTGTAATTTGTGGCCATGTGCTCAAACAGCATCGTCAAACCATGGGCTGCCAGGTGCTTACGCTGATATTCCTCAGACCCCTCGATCGACACAGGTCGGGTCATGGAAAGGGATACGTCCATTACCACCACTGTTGGCATGATGAAAATGATCCCAATGTTCCCAATCAGAGCGCAAAAAGACAGCTAGAAAGAGAGAAATGCTGTAGAAAATAAATATGATTAGGTCTTCTTACATGTTACAGAGAGAAAAAAGGTTTTTTTCCCCACCCTAATTTTAACCAAACTTTGCAGAAATGAGTGAAGGCAAACCTCATTTAAGTTGAGGTAAAGGCAAAACTGCAGAGAATTCAGAAGGAGGGAAGCAAGCAACGACCCACATGCTCCAAGGACCACGTATTTCTATTAAAAAAGATATTAAATTCAGATAACTCTTGACTTTCATAATTTCAAAGTTTATACAACTTAATATAACAAACATTCCTACATCACCTCTCCAACAATTTATGAACGAACATTTCTAGCTGTCATATTTAATTTCTAACCAGTTTTGTCCATCCAGAGTCTTCCCTAATTGTATATATGCAATATGAGTTTTATGAAGGTGTAATTAGTATATACATACAATGCTGTGACCTCCTGTAATGGTGCTTTTTGACAAGCAATCCATTCTTTTTGGGCACCATCACTCTCTTAATCAATACAGCAGTAGTTGTGTGTTTATTTAATTATCTTGTTGCTTGGTGCCCTTTTTTATTATTAAAATGAATGTAAAATGTAAAAATGAAAGGGCTAGTAGAGTCATAATCCAAATTAGACAAAACTGGAAATCATTATGCATGACAAAAGCAGTAAACTACTGCTAGCCTCGGTAATACTGTACGTAAATTGGGCAACAATGCTTTCATTGTGAGGGAAAAGAACAAAATTAAACAGTATGTAGGACAGCTGACATTATCTCATGAACAAAATTAAACAGTATGTAGGACAGGTGACGTTATCTCATGAAATTGTGTATAAAAGTCAATATGCAGAGGGGCGCCTGGGTGGCTCAGTTGGTTAAGCATCTGACTTGGTTTTGGCTCAGGTCATGATCTCAGGATCCTGGGATCTAGCCCCACATCGGGCTCCATGCTTAGCACAGAGTCGGCTTGAGATCCTCTCCCTCTCCCTCCCCCAGCTCAGGCTCTCTCTAAATAAATAAATAAGTAGGGCGCCTGGGTGGCTCAGTCGTTAAACGTCTGCCTTCGGCTCAGGTCATGATCCCAGGGTCCCGGGATCGAGCCCCACATCGGGCTCCCTGCACCGCGGGAAGCCTGCTTCTCCCTCTCCCACTCCCCCTGCTTGTGTTCCCTCTCTCGCTGTATCTCTCTGTCAGATAAATAAAATCTTTAAAAAAAAAAAAAAAAATAAATAAATAAATAAGTAAATAAGTAAATAAATAAAATCCTTTTTGAAAAGTCAATATGCAGAATGGAGAAAACAGAGTTCTTTAAAATTACGGATTGAGAATTAGCATGAAGAAAACATTTCTGTTCTTAAAAATAAAGAAAAAAGTTCAGATACACAGACCTGCTCATGGGGACACAGCTTGCTGCTACTCTGTTAATAAGCAAACTACGGTCTATTGATATAACAGCTATAAATAAAAGACACGTACGTAAATATGAGAAATATATTTATAAAGTGCCAGTAACCGAGAAAAGGAGGTCACAGCATTGTATGTATATACTAATTACACCTTCATAAAACTCATATTGCATATATACAATTAGGGAAGACTCTGGATGGACAAAACTGGTTAGAAATTAAATGCTTGCTAATTTCTTCTCTGGAACTTCAAAAACACCTAACAGTGGCCAGACTGCTTGTTTCAGGGAAGTATCCAACTGCAAATGTATGATATTCTAAAATTCCATTTGTAAACAGGCTGTTGGGAACTCAGAACATAATGGTTCATGGAAGCAAGGTTATAAACCGAGGTCAGGGACTCAAGTAAAGTAGGAAAAGCCTTTTTACCACATAGTGGCCTGAGATACATTTTAAATACAGTAATGCCTCATGTATCTAACATCAATAAAGATTAAATGAGGGATATAAATTACTTTTCCAGACTCTTTAAAATTCTAAGATGTTTAGCCATTTTGATAGACAAAATTAAAATGTGTATCTCTCTCTTTTCTGCCTCATTAAACACCGTGCGAAACATAATCTACTCTTATGATGACCTGGTATCACCACTCTAAACACCAATACTGCCTAGCACCTTGCTACTCTCATGGGTTTTTTTTTTTTTTCACACCAGCATTGTGTGCTGCAGAACACTGTTCTGGAGAGATGCTCCAAGAAAATGAGTTCAGGCATTAATAAAGACTAGAAAAGGTCTAGAACAAAAAAAAAAATCCAGTTTAATTTGCTAACTCTGTTTCCCCTTTAACCCTTTTCTACATAATTACCATTAAGGTCCCATAAAACAGGGATTATGTAGAATATACACAGAAACAATGCCTTGTATTCAAGGGATCCAGGCTGTTGTGCTCTGTTTTGGTGCCTCCTTTTTATGATTAATTTTTAGCCCATCAGCTTGCATCCTACTTAACTCAGTAATTCCCTATAATCATCCTCCCTCTTTCTAATTTGCTTCTTCTTGGCTACTGTGGGCTAGAAAGCCAGGTAACCGAGCTTGTTAAAACTGTGTCCAAAGTCAAACTCAACAGGTTCTCAGAGCCTGTGGGTTTCTTCTAGTGTCAAATGTATGGGCTTAAGTGTATCAGCTTGGTACTACTTCATCTTCTCAGTCTTTTTTATTTTCTTTCTGGGTCTTAGCTGTGCTGTTCAAGAAGTGAGGCCCTGTATAACATTGGTCCAACCATACTACATTAGACCATAAGCTCACTAAGGGCAGGGACTGTGTCAGATTGTGCCCAGCAATGTCTCCCCAGAACCTATCACAGTAACTGGCACAGGGTGTGTGCTTGACAAATATTTGATAATGACTAATTACCCCTAGTCACCAGACAGAACATTAATTCTTTGGCAAAACACAGGATGAATTTTAACTCTGGACACCAGAAACACATTTCCTTCTCTCCTCCTCATTCAAGCAGATAACTAGGAACTCCTATGTCTCTGCCCACATATAGAGTTTATCCAGCTCACATGGCAGTCCCATTTCTGCACAGGAAGGGACACCTGGGTGGTGCAGTCGGTTAAGCCTCAGACTCTTGGTTTTGGCTCAGTTTGTGTTCTGGGGTCGTGAGATCAAGCCCCACATTGGGCTTCATGCTCAGTAGAGAGTCTGCTTAAGACTCCCTCTCCTCTTGCCCCCCATGTGCATGTGTGTGCACACCTGCGCTCTACTAAACAAATCTTTAGGAAAAAAAAAAAGAAAAGAAAGCTGGGGAGGAGCACCTGGGTGGCTCAGTAGGTTGGGGGGGGGGGGCTATTGATTTTGCCTCAGGTCATGATCTCAGGGTTGTGAGACAGCCCTGCAGGAGGCTCCATGCATGGAGCCTGCACACCATTCTCAGCAGTTTCACTCTCTGAGCGGGATTCCATTCAAATTTCTAGGGGCCCACCCATTCATGTTGGGTCCTTACCTACCCTTAGGTTTCTGGCAGCCTGACTTCCCTAGCCCTGTGAGTGCCTCCTGAGTTCTCTCCCTCTGCCTCTCCCCACTGCATGCACTGGCTCTCTCTCCCTCTCTCTCAAAAAAAAAGTTGGGGATCATGGGAAGTACTTCCTCAACTTTTCAAGGAGACTGGGAAAGAGTATACACAGATTTAGATCTCGTACAAGAAAGCATTTCTGGCCCCTGAAATCCGCTGTGAATGGGTGCCCATAGCTGGCAGTCTCGCCTTCTCTGCAAACACCTCTAGGGCTGGCTGATGCATTTGTGTCCATCCACCCTCGTAACAGTGGTAAAATCATGGGAAACCATTACTTCAGTTCTAAGTACAGAATTAAAAGAGGAATCTGCATGTTCTTGAAGGATGATTTACTCAAGCACTCTAGGCCGGATTTAAAAAAAAAAAAAAAATCCGTGCCCACCACAGTCCAGCAATTTTTTGAGAACATGAAGTATCTCTCACTTGGGCTAATTCTCCCCCTTTTCCCATAAGTACTATTTAAAGTACTGGTTACATATAATGCTTAAGACAATTACGGGCCATCTTTCTCAACAACAGTCTGCTCCTGAGAATGGAACCCAGCCACCGGTCTTGGCCTTAATGCTAAGTCACCTAAGTACACGTTTACAATGCTTCCCTGCAGGTGACAATTAGTTCAGTCGTCAAGAATGTCTTCTCAGCAGTTTCGCTCTCGGAGCATGATTCCACTCGAACTTCTAGGGTTTCTGGGGGCCCGGCCATTCACGCTAGGGTCCTTACCTACCCTTAGGTTTCTGCCAGCCTGACTTCCCTAGCCCTGTGAGTGCCTCCTGAGTTCTCTGGTACAACTTCATCTCGAAACCGCCAGCCTGGAAATACAGCACTCCTGCATTTGAATCGCAACGGGGGGGGGTGGGGTGGGGTGGATTTTTACCTTAAGATCAGTCCAAAACAAAAACTGAGATCTGGAAGTCTTATGGGAAGAGGGAACGAAGAGGGCCCGCGCAGGGGCCGAAATCGCGGTGTTCACGCGGGGCCCACGACCCCGAGCTACAGAGCGAGGGGAGGCCGGGAGCAGGGCCCGGAACTGGCGCCGCACGGACGGCGCGGGGCGGCGGGAAGGCCGGGCGCCGGCTCCGCGTCGTTCCCCACCCCTGACCCCTTCCCCTGCAGCTCCAACAAGCAACGAAGGGCTGCCCGAGGCCCCCGGCCAACCCCACTCACCCCGCGCCCATCGCCGGCACGGTCCGTCCGCGTAAACTTCCCGCCCGCGCACCACGGCCGGAACGATGGGGCCGCGCGACGAAAGGGAAGCCGGCGCCAAAGTGCGCGCGGGACGGGGGCGGGGCTTTAAGGCCTGAGCGGCAGGGCCATGGCGCGGCGAGGCCGCTAGGGGGCGCACCCTCCTCGGCGTCCCTCCGCAGTCCTGGGTCCGCGTTGACCTCTGCTCCAACATCCCCAACCTTGCGGAGCCCGGCCTCTGTCTCCCCTTCCTCCCTCCCTCTCCCTTTTCGGGCTCTTCCCTCTTTCCCTCTGCCCACCTCCTCCTCTCTGAAGAGAGACCTCTGTGAGCCCTTCACACTCCAGCCTCCTCGCTCACCTGCGCCTCTTGGCGCACCCGCCTCACGCTCACTGACACGTGCCCCTCTCTGCCCGCACTCTTGAGCCCCCTCCGAACCAGGTGACAGAATCTTCTCCAAACTCTTCTTTAGCTACACTTCCTGCCTGGGGAGTGCTCATGCTAAGCGCACCGTATATTTTTCTTAGGTGACAAGCCAAGACTTCCCCTCTGGGTCTCCTCGGCGCGAGGCTCACTTTCTCCCCCCCCCACCCTTCTCTGAGGGGAGGTTCATTGGTTCTCCCTACAGTGCGAGGTGCCTTGCTGAAGGATCCGCACTCCCACTTCCCTGGGACGCACCACGGGCCCTCCCCGCCTCGCCTCTGGCCACCCGGTGTCCCGCAGCAGCCTGCGCCCCGGCCAGGTTCCTGAGGGGGCAAGAAGTAGTTTTCTAACCATGCAGGCCTGGGTAGTCGTGGTTCAAAGAATCATGTTGTACCATATAGATTACAAGTGAGAATAGAAAAAGGCCTCTGCCTCTTTTTCTTTTAGTTGGTGGGATGGAGGGAGGTAGGGGGTGGGTTAAGGAGGGAGGGTGCTTTGAACTGAACAACCTAGTCTGTCTGACTTTTCACAGCTTGTTCTGTGGGAGAGTGCAGGTTCCAATTATTGTAGTTCTTTCCCATCTCCTCCTTAAATCCAAGGTGGCTGAAGAAGAGAGTCAGTCCCTGGGAATGTCTCGGCCAGCATCAGGGCCCAGGGACCTACAGACTGTCCTTTTTGCTTCAGGACTCCTTTCCCCAACGTGGCTAGGCTCACTGTCTCAAACCCTTATTATGCTTGAGCATAATGGGATCTAGGTAAGTAAGGCTGCTTCTTGATTATTTGGTTACAGTTTCTAACTCTTTCCCTAGTGGGAGGGATGTGGCCAAGAATGTGTGGGCAGGGGAGTTGTCTAGTTACCCCTAAAGTGATGACTCAGCCATAGGGTCGCAGTTCTCCTGGTAGTTCCAGCTCAGCTCCATGGACTGATTCCTTACCTTCCCCAGTCCTAAAGCTTAAGTTTATTAGTTTGCTGATGGGTGATCAGATTTTGGTAAACTTGTTCTGAATACAGGCTTTCAGGAGATTAGGGAAGCAAAAGAGCGATTTACTAAAATTGAACGGGAAAAGGTAACTACCAAGGGGACTGAGTCACTTAGGGCAACTGGTTAAGTCTTTTGTTTTTATTTGTAAATTCTTAGTAGAATCCCATGAAAAATCAGAAGGTTGTGCAGTGAATATAAAATCAGAGAACATCAGCACAAAGAGTTAGAAATTCTTGCAGGAGATGTTTTTCAAGTCATAGCTGGCTAATGAATTTCTTTTTCTCACTCCAGAGACCCTCATTTGCATGTTTCCACACATACATTAAAGAGAATCAATGAACAACTTCCTTTGCATAATCTATCATCCTTTCATTATTTATTTATTTATTTATTTTTGCTTTGAAACAGTGGACCACTGTCAACAGAGGCTTTGAAAGGCAGAGTGGTTTGGTTTCTAGTCTGGCAAAGTAAAGGTTAGTGACAGAAATTCTAAGCCACTCATAGGTGCTAAGTACTGGGGCTCAGAGGGGGGGTTCAGATAGCCACACTTGTCGATCATTCAGAATATTTTCACTGCTCTAAAAATCCTCTGTGTTCTGCCCTTTTATCCCTCCCTCTCCCCTGACTCCCAGCGACCACTAATCTTTTTATTGTCTCCATAGTTTTGCCTTTCCCTGAATGTTATAGAGTTGGAATCATACAGTATGTAGCCTTTTCAGATTGGCTTCTTTTGCTTAGTGATACCCATTTCAGTTTTTGTCATGTTTGTTTATGGCTTAATAGCTCATTTCTTTTTAGTGCTAAATAATAAATATTCCACTGTCTGGATGTACCTCCGTTTGCTGAAGGACATCTTGGTTGCTTCCAAGTTTTGGCAATTATGAATAAGGCTGCTATAAACACCATTGTGCAGGTTTCGTGTGGACATATGTTTTCAATTCATTTGAATAAATACCAAGGAAAGAGATTGCTGGGTCATATGGTAAGAACCTTTTAGTTTTGTGAAAAACTAAACTTTTGTGAAAAAGTTGTCTTTTGAAGTGACCGTACCATTTTGCATTCCCAGCAGCAATAAATGAGAGTTCCTGCTGCTCCTCAGCAACATTGATGTTGTCAGTGTTCTTGATTTTGGCTATTCTGATAGGTGGGTGGTGGTGTCTCATTGTTGTTTTAATTTGCAATTCCCTAATGACATATGATGTTGAACATCTTTTCATGTGCTTACTTTCCATCTGTATATCTTCTTTGGTGAAGGGTCTGTTCTGTTCAAATCTTTTGCACATTTTAAAATCAGAATGAGTTCTTTTTTTTTACTTTTGAGTTTTAAGTGTTGTTTGTATGTATATTTTGGATAACATTCATTTATTGGATATGTGTTTTGCAAGTATTTTCTTCCAGTCTGTGTCTTTGCATTCTCTTGACAGTGAGGGACTTAAAAAAAATTAAAACAAAAAACCAATACTACAGGGCGCCTGGGTGGCTCAGTTGGATAAGCGACTGCCTTCGGCTCAGGTCATGATCCTGGAGTCCCTGGATTGAGTCCCGCATCGGGCTCCCTGCTCAGCAGGGAGCCTGCTTCTCCCTCTGACCCTCCCCCCTCTCATGTGCTCTCTCTCTCTCATTCTCTCTGTCTCAAATAAATAAATAAAATCTTTAAAAAAAAAAAAACAAAACCAATACTACAATACCATTATCAAATTTAAAATAATTAACAATAAGTCCCTAACATCATTAAATACCCAGTTTTCAAATATCCAGGGGACTATAAAATATTATAAATTTTACTTTTTAAAAAAATTTAAAAATTTTTTAAATTAAAAATTTATTTTTTTTCAGAGAGAGAAAGAGAGTGTGAGCATGAGGGGGGGCAGGGCAGAGGGAGAGGATCTCAAGCAGACTCCGTGTGGAGTGTGGAGCCCGCTGTGGAGCTGGATCCCATGACCCTGAGTTCTTGACCTGAGCCGAAACCAAGATTTGGACATTTAACTGACTGAGCCACTCAGGGGTCCCTAAATTTTACTTTTTTTTACTTTGATTGTGTGAGTCAGGAACCAAGTAAGATCCAGACATTGCAGTCTCTGAAGTATCTTGTCATCCCTAAGTTCTCCCTCCATGTCTTTTTTCCCTTGCAGTGTATTTGATGAAGAAACTGTGACCCCCCTCTCTTTTAATTGCTCTCGATCCTCCTCAGTCTGTCCACAGCATTTGAGAAAATCACAAAGCTTCTCTCTATTCTAAAATAATAGAAAGACTCACTGAACAAAGTAGGGATTTTATACAATTCCAATTCCAATTCATTTCATCTCTGCTCTATAAATACGGGTGAGGCTTACCCACCAATGGTTCCCAAGGGTCTGGCATGTAACACTGGGTATGCATTTGTGAAAAGAAGATAGGAAGGAAGTTAAGAGATTATTTGAAAAAAAAAAAAGTCAAAGGGGAAAGAAGAGAAAATTTGATATTACATTTGCCTAAGAAAGTAGAACTGAACTTTTTTTTTTTTTTAAAGATTTTTATTTATTTATTTAACAGAGAGAGAGCACAAGTAGGCAGAGTGGCAGACAGAGGGAGAGGGAAAAGCAGGCTCTCTGCCAAGCAAGGAGCCCGATGTAGGGCTCGATCCCAGGATCCTGAGATCATGATCTGAGCCGAAGGCAGCCGCTTAACCGACTGAGCCACCCAGGCGCCCCAGAACTGAACTTCTTTATTTAGGACACCCCCTTCTTTGAAAAGCATTACAGGGGCGCCTGTGACTCACTTGTTAAGCGTCAGCCTTCGGCTCAGGTCATGAATGATCCCAGAGAACTGGGATCGAGCCCCGCGTCGGGCTCCCTGCTCCGTGGGAAGCCTGCTTCTCCCTCTCCCACTCCTCCTGCTTGCGTTCCCTCTCTTGCTGTGTCTCTCTCTGTCAAGTAAATAAATAAAATCTTAAAAAAAAAAAAGCATTACAAACTCTAAATTTTTAAAGGTTCCTCATGATCTGGGCCTACATCTATCTTCCCAGGCTCACCCCTCACCCTAGCATCTTTCAGTGAAAAAGCAGATAAAGCAAAACAAAACTAGTTTTTCTTTCTTTCTTCCTCCTTTCTTTCTTTCTTTCTTTTCTTTTTTTCTTTCTCCTGCCTTCCTGCCTTCCTGCCTTAGATTTCTTTATTATTTTAGAGAGAACACATGTATAGAGGGAGGGGCAGAAGCAGAGGGAGAGACAGAATCTCAGGCAGACTTCCCGCTGAGTGCGGAGCTAGACCCTGGGCTCTATCTCACAACCCTGAGATTGTGACCTGAGTGAAATCAAGAGTCTGTGGGTTGGAAGGAGCCCCCCAGAGCATAATTACCCAAAAGCGGGGTGGGGTGTGTGTGGGGGGGGGCTGGGTTGGGGGCGTTGGAAAGGGGGAAAGTAGGGAATGGGAGAATCACCACTCCTCACCTTCCTGGGGGTTAAAATGGTTTTAACTCTTACTTCCCCACACCACAAACTGGCTTTAAGTCTCCTCCTCCCCAAAGGACTCTACTCGAAGTGAGTGGGCATGCCAGCGTGCTTGTGTGTGTGTGTGTGTGTAAACAATGCAGTGGCCTAAATAGGGAGTTGGCATGTGGGAGTGGGACTCCACCCTTTATCCTCCCCACTCATTCCCTCCAAGAGAGGCCCACGCTCGAAGCCTGGGCCAAAGACTGAGCCTGAGTTGGAGGTGGAGAGTTGGAGAGGAGGAACACTGTCCCCTTTGGATGGAAGTGAGACCTGGGATGAGGCTGACACTAAAATCAGGGAGTATTAGAAGAATAGGAGACTGCAAGGTGTATAAAAACCTTGGTGGTTTGGGCCTCCTTTATATCTTGTTTTTATTATTACTAGTGTATTAATATACCTTGGGCATCATCTTCATTGCTTTGAACTGCTATATAATTGATTACTGGAAAGTTATGACACCATTTATGTACCAGTTTTCCACTGACATTTATTTTTTTTAGTTCAAGGCAGAACTTGAACACATGACCCTGAGATCAAAACCTGAGCTGAGATCAAGAGTCAGAGGCTTAACCCACTGCATCACCCAAGTGCCCCTCCATTGACATTTAGATAGATTTCAATTTTCACTCTTACAAGCAATGTAGGAATAGGCCTTGTAGATATGGTGGAGGCCTTTCCTCTGACTGAAGTGGGAAAGTGCTGGAAAGTTTGGAGTAGAGGAGGGACATGACGTGACTTACAGTTTAACAAGCTCTCTTGTGCTACTGTACCAGATTGATAACTCACAGTATCTTCATCAGCACAGGATATTACATTTTTTAGTCTTTGTCAACTGATGAGAAAAAAAAAAAATCTGTTGCTTCAGTTGGTATTCCTTTTAAAATCAGATCGACACAGCGAGTTTTACTTAGTGTGCTGTTTCTCATTTACTTAGTGCGGAGTTGTTAATTTTACTGGTACTGTGTGGATTCCTGTGTGGCCACACTGAAGCCCTCTGATAGGGCCTGTTTGACCTCTTTTCCAGGCCCCAGGCCCCTCCGGATGGGTACCTGACTAAGAAGGCCAAAACCCTGACTCTGAACCGCTACTGACCTGAAGTGTCACCCCCCTGCAGCTCCCTGCCTCAGGTATGGCTCCCTCACTGGCTTAGAGAGATGAAGTGTTGTGGGATGTTTGGGGGCTTATTTTGCTTACTCCCACCAGTGACAGCAGTGTAGCCAGCACCCTACAGGGCAGTGTGGGTGGCTCAGTCGGTTCAGCATCCAACTCTTGATTTTGGCTCAGGTCATGATCTCTGGGCCTGAAATCTCCGGCCTTGGGCTCCACCCTCAGTGGGGAGTCAGCGTCTGTCCCTCTGCCCCTCCCCCAACTGGTGCTGTCTCTCTAAAATCAATCAATCAATCTTTTTAAAAAGTATCCTATAAACAATATAATATAAACAATTAAAACAATATCAACAAAAGGTCTTGGGCTGTGGCAGTTCCGTGCCTGACAGATCCAAATGCTTTTCCACAGGTTCTCACTGTACCGCTTCCATCTCCCCCACGTAGAAGCTCTGCTTTTCTGGTTGTATAAATGAGGAACCAGACTTTGAGAGACCTTAGGAGACTTGCTCCTGGTCAGGCTTATTACTTTATTAGATGTTGCAAAGTAGTACCTGTGGGTCTAATTCAGCACATTTTGTCTACCTTTTAATATTTTTAAATTGTTTTACATTGGAATGACTACTGATGGGTCATTCTTTCTCTGTCCAGACACAGCCCTCGTTACTCTTCTGCTGACTTTGAATAGAGCTAATTTAACTTAATTTTATTCACCCAGGTCCTGAAGGCATTTGATTTTGCAACGCCTGCCAAATCTTGTCTACTTTCCACTCTGCAACTATAGGGTCAACATCAACTCCTGATGTGGGCCCAGAAATAAACCAGCCTCAGCCACAAACCCTTTGCCATTAGGCAAAAAAAATCTCATTCCTTCTTTCTCCTGTTCTAATAGAACCATGGGAAAGGCCTTGAGCTGCGGAGGGGAAGGAAAGGCCTCCCTGCTGACCTGCGTAGCCTCTAAACCCTGCCTTCCTCAGACCCTGATATTACTGGGAGGGTCAGAGCCAAAACTGCCCCACTTGCCCTGCCACCCTGTTTGATGGAGAGTATAAAATGAGACAAATTGGTGGAACAAAGTAGATCATCTTTCCCTCCTGGTGGTACTGGTCTTTCTCCAGCACTTTGTTTCTGAATGGCCATGAACCTCTGTGAGTGGGCATTTCCTCCCCCTTTCTCACCCCGGTGTGTAGCTCAGGCACCCCATCTCTGACCATCTCCTCACTGGGATGTCCCTTTTCATTTCATCCACAAAGGTATTTACTGGGTGCCAGACACTGTTCTGGGGTCTGGGGATTCAGTGTTGAATACACAGGCAAGGTCCTTGTCCTCTTGGAGCTCACTTGCTACTAAGAGATGCAGACACAAGTCAGGTGATCACACGAATAAGTACATAGGACGGTGCTGTCACAATGGAATGCTTGGGGACCTGTTGCCCCCTAGCGGTCTATGGTCTACATAAGTAAAATAACAACAGTACCAGACCCTGTTGGTAGGTTTTACATATTAATTTACTTTATCTTCACAATGGGCCTACCAAGCAGGTAGTGTCATTACCCACCACAGGGGAGATTTACAGCCACTGAGAAGTGAAATAACTTGCCCGAACTCACCCTGCCAGTCCAGGCGATGCTTCTGCTCTTGGTTGAGCAGCAGATTTGTCTACAGCCTGGTGAATTTCAAAGTGTGCCCCAGTCCCCTGAGAACAAGACAGGGGGAACCAGGCTCAACCCCAGCAGGTGAGATTTAGGTTAGACACTAGAAAGATCCTTGGCAACAGTTATAAGTATACGAGAAAAGGAATGCCTTTTCTGGGAATTTGCTTCTCCCCTGAATTTCCTGTACGGCACAAATAGCATTGTAAAAAATAGAGGAATTATTCTAGGAAAAAAAAAAAGATCTCTCATAATTCTTCCTTGTGAATTGGGTTCCTTTTTCCATCTTTTTTTTTTTTTTTTTTTTATAGCCCAGTGTGAGTCTTGAACTCATGACCCCAAGTTCAAGAATCAGATGCTTCACCAACTGAACCACTCAGGTACCCTTCTTCTTTCATCTTTCTGGGCCAGGTTGAGGCTGTTAGACAGCTGGGTCACTGAGACGGGACGTGACTAGATCTGGCAAGGCAAGGATGTGGTGACTAGCAGAGGTCAGCTCTTCTCTCCATGCTTCCATAAGGGGTGGACACCCCTGTGTACCTCAGCAGGGGGATCTGGACACCTTCTTACCCTTATAGGCCACTCTGGATAAAGTAGGGCAGGGGTGAAGCTGTGGGGGATTACCTGCTATTTCAGAGGAGAACAATCAAAACTGTATGTGATCTGTGTCCCTGGGGGAAACAGGGAGGGGAGAAAGGAGCAGTCAGTAAGGATCAGGCAGAGCTAGGTGATTAAAATGGCTTCCACGTCAATGGGTAGGGTCATAAGTTCCCATTGCCTCACCCCACCCTCATTTCAATACCTCCAGCCCTGAGCTGGCTGCATAATTCCTTGGGTATCCTGGGATGTCCCCTCTTGCTCTCGGGAGATCTCTGTCCTCCCTACCAAGGATTTCCCTTAGGCCTAATAAAATATTTTTTGCGTGCCAAATGTTTCAAAGTTTAAAGTATTTTCCCCACATTCCCTCATCTTTTAAAATAAACTTTATTTCTTAGAGCAGTTTTAGGTTCACAGTGATACTGAGCAGATATTCCCTCATTTTTAATTTTGATTCTCACATCAGCCCTACAAAGAGGCAGGACTGGTATTACTATCTCCACATGGACACTTAGATTACATTTAGAATCACACACTAGCAAACAGAGCCTGGTGTTAACTGAGGTCTTCTGATCTCTTAAGCCCCAGACACTTTCTCTTGGTTCCCTCAGAGTGCCTTCTGAATCTTTCCAGATCTTTCCTCCCCCTAAGCATGGTAACCCTGCACCATCCCTCCTTCCTAGAGCTTAGAACCAAGTTTGAGAAGTGTCCCCAGTTTCCTTGTTGACTGCAGGGGACCACGGAGAGCCCATCTGTTTCCCCAGTGGAAGGCCCACCCTGGCAGAGGCACTGGGACCCAGAACTTGTACAATGCCCTGATAAGCTTCTTAGAGGCAGGTATTAGCAGGGATCGGATATTCTTCCCCTGAGATGCCCTTCACACCCGACCCTGCCTTGAATTAGGATTCCACAGGGGAGCTGGGTACAGGAGAATGGGGTGTTTCCTGCTGTCCAGCTTCAGACTCACTCTTTGAGACCCTGGATTCTGACAAGTTTCCAGAACTAAGAAGACACTCAGATGTCCAGGTTTGAAGGTAAATGATGTGATTAGGTAGGAGGGGTCAGCCGGGGTGCCGGCTCAGCTCCGTTAGACAACACAGGCAGACCAGAAAGAAAGAGACCCTCCAAAGTTTCTTTAGGAGAGTCAAGCAGCTTGCTGTGGAGTTGAGTTTATGGCAAGGGGCAGGGCCACTGGGAAGACGGTTACAGGAATCAAGGACAGAGAAGGAAATGTACTTATTCTGTACTTCTCCTTTTGCTTGTTCCTTTTTTGCTTTAAGACAAATGCATTTGCGTCTCTAATTAGTGTGGCCTGCTGGGAAGATTGGGGCATTAGAAGGCTCACCTGCACAGCCACTCACAGGCTGTGTCAGGTTGAGCAAGTCCAGCTCCTCTCTGGGTCTCAGCTTCTTCATGTCCCAAATGGGGAGTTACGCTAACTAGTGTCTGTAAGTCCTCCTACCTTTAATGACCTGTGACTCTATGAGTCACTCATCTCACTTCTAATATATTCCTTTAAATGCAAAACCAACCATTTCTAGTTATTGTTTTATAATAATCTGCAGACACTAGAGATTTAATAAATATTTACTTGGGCTGGACCTCAGTGCCCTTCTTTATAAATTGAGGATTTTTTCAGAGCCCTTCATGTTCTTCTTCCCCTCCTGAAGAATATAAAATTAAACCTTTATATAAAACTATAAAATTAACATTTTATATAAAATTAACCCTTATGTAGCACTTGATTCTGTACAATGCTTTTCATAGACCTTATGTGTTTTTACTCTCTCAACATTCCTGTGACATAGGTATGTGTTGTTACTATTGTTATTTCTTTTTTTTTTTTTTTTAAAGATTGTATTTCTTTATTTGACAGAGAGATAGAGAGAGAGCACAAGTAGGCAGAGCGGCAGGCAGAGGGAGAGGGAGAAGCAGGTTTCCCGCTGAACAGGGAGCCCAATGTGGGGCTTGATTTCAGGACCCTGGGATCGTGACCTGAGCTGAAGGCAGCCGCTTAACCAACAGCCACCCAGGCGCCCCGTATTGTTATTTCTATTAAAATAAATTAAATTTAAATTTAAAATATCATGAAACGGCACAGGATAAAAAGGTTAAACAGTTAAACTGAACATCAGGATTTACTGAAAAGTAAGTCTTCCTCAGACCCCGATCTCTGTTTCCCTTCTCCAGATGTCCTTCCAAGGATCATCTTTGCATAATCAACCCATATGTTAACACGTTTATTTCACAGATGAGGCAATGAGGTTCACCTGTCCAGGGTGGCACAGCTGGAAAGCAGCAGGGCTGGAAATCCAGGCCTTTGACTCCATTCTCCATGTTCTTCCCACCACACCACACTGTCTGGGAAGCATCATGACATTAGCTTTGTCCTCTCTGGGTGATACCATGGAATTGTTTTAAATGGGTCCAAAACCAAAAAACCAAAAAACCCCCACACGGAGTCTTGATGTTTCTAGCACTGCCTTCTTCTGCTGCCTATTTTTGTCTAAAGCTTAAAATCTTGTCTCCTTATCTTCCTCCTGCCTTTGACAAGGTGAGATCTGTGGCCTGGGGCACCAACTGTGGATGACTGGCTCCCAGCAACTCAGGCTTGGACTTGAGGGGTGCTGGCAGACCTCTCGCAGGGATCCCAAAGAGGGTGAGGTAGACCCAGCTCAGGAACCTGGGCTGTTGGCCTGCCTACACAGCACAGAGGACCTCTAATGCTTTTTCCTAAGAGCGGGCATTTTTCTCTGGAACAGGCAGTAGGGGTAGTTTTGTTCCAGCAGAAACAACTGCTTCCTAACACAAAGACCTCTATATGAATTGTCATCACTCTTTTCTAGGTGATGGTTTGATGGCTCCCAGCTCTCCTCTTAGGGGCAAATAACCTCTTTTTTTTTTTTTTTTTTTTTTTTACCCTCCCTCAGGTTTGTGGATACCCCCTGGCTGGGCTTCATGGAGAAATCTTCACTGATCACCAACCTGAATCCCAGAACAGACCCCATCTTTCCATGGACAGAATGAGAGGTCTTGTGTAACCAGGCATAACTGGCCATCATGGGGAAATTGATCAGAATGGGAACACGGAAGAGGCGGTTACTCTGGCCAAAGCGGCTTCTTTGGAGTCGACTCTTCTTCCTGTTGGGAATGTTGATCATCGGTTCCGCCTACCACCACCTGAGGAGCCCCCGGGGCCTCCCCTCATTGTGGGCAGCAGTCTCCTCCCAACACCCTGTAAAACTGGCCAGCCGTGACCTCCCTAACAACGATATGATGATGGTGAGCAGTGACCCTCCAAGAGCTAGCTCTGAAATGGTGGGTGACACACGGGTGCCCCAAACTACAGTGGGCAGGGGTGAGGCAACACGTGGCATAACAATGGAGAATACCCCCAATCCACCCAGAAGGACAGCCAACATCACTCCAACAATGCCCAAGAATAACTACAGCCTAACAGCTGCAGACACAGAAAGAAAGAAGGAAGACACCACAATCACACCCAGTAGAGTACTGAATCACTACACCCCAACTTCAAAAAGGCCAACAGTAAAGAATCATACCCCAACAACATCACCCAGGGTAGAAATGCAGAGCTATCACCCAACTCAGGCTGGGAGAAAGGTGATGAGATACACCCCATCTCCACTTGGTAGACTAGTAAGCACTTATGCCCCATCCACACTCATGACAATGACAGAGAGCCATGGGATCGCCCCCAGAACAACAGTGAAAGACAGTGAAACTATGACAACCACCAAAATATTGGAGACCAACCCCTCTAAGAGATTAGTAGAGGAAACCACCCCAACTACTCTCAAGGGAATAATTAATAAAACGCCAACTTCCCTGATAAATGACATAGAAACAAACATCTTGACTTCTCCAAGGAGTATGATGGAAGAGAACACCCTGACTGCCCCCAGAAGAGTGGACAATAACAGATCGACCAAGCCCCGGGGGTTAGTGGGAAAGAACAAGCTGACGGCGCCCCTGGGAATGGGCCTGGAGCACACCACAGCCATCTCGGAGGGGCAAGTGACAATACGCACCACCACAACAGGCGGTGGCCCAACAGAAACCAAAGCCTCTACCGCTACCTGGAGTATTAGTAATCCCTTATCTGGAACGAGCGTGTCGACCCGTGGAATATCCTCCGCCACCTTCCGGGGGCTGGCAAAGAAATCTTCCATGGCACCCAGGCCCTCATCACCCTCCGAGGTCAGGGCAAATCCAACCATCCGGGTCCGTCACTGTGTGGTTGTGGAGCCAGCCCCAGCGGTGCCCCCTGCTCCCTCCCCCAGCCTGACAACAGCTATGATCCCAGAGGCACCCAGTTCCAATCCCTCAGCGCTGCCTCCTGGGTGGCCAGACCTTCACTCCAAGGCAGAGTACCCCCCAGACTTGTTCAGCATAGAGGAGCGGCGACAGGGCTGGGTGGTCCTGCACATCTGTGGCATGATGTATGTGTTTGTGGCCTTGGCCATCGTGTGTGACGAGTACTTTGTCCCAGCCCTGGGTGTCATCACAGATAAACTGCAGATCTCAGATGATGTGGCAGGTGCCACCTTCATGGCTGCTGGAGGCTCTGCCCCTGAGCTCTTCACCTCCCTCATTGGTGTCTTCATCTCTCACAGCAATGTGGGCATTGGTACCATCGTGGGCTCTGCTGTGTTCAACATCCTCTTTGTCATCGGCACCTGTGCCCTCTTCTCCCGGGAGATCCTCAATCTCACATGGTGGCCCTTATTCCGTGATGTCTCTTTCTACATCCTTGACCTGATAATGCTCATTCTCTTCTTCCTGGACAGCCTCATTACCTGGTGGGAAAGCCTGCTGCTACTGCTGGCCTATGCTTTATATGTGTTCACCATGAAATGGAATAAGCAGCTCGAGGTCTGGGTGAAGGAGCAGCTCAGCAGGAGGCCAGTGGCCAAGGTCATGGCCCTAGGGGACCTCAGCAAGGTAAGGACAGGCTGGCTCAAATTTCTGTAGCCCCTTTGGGGTAAAAAGATGAGGGGAGAGACCAGTGACTGTAGAGTAGAAATTGCTGGGTCAGACCTCAAGAGATGGGTGCTCTGCTTCCCTTTGCTATTCATTCAACATTTTTTTTAAAATTTTTTTATTGTTATGTTAATCCCCATACATTACATCATTAGTTTTAGATATAGTGTTCCATGATTCATTGTTTGTGCATAACACCCAGTGCTCCATGCAGAACGTGCCCTCCTCAATACCCATCACCAGGCTAACCCATCCTCCCAACCCCCTCCCCTCTAAAACCCTCAGTTTGTTTTTCAGAGTCCATTGTCTCTCATGGTTCTTCTCCCCCTCTGATTTCCCCCCCTTCATTCTTCCCCTCCTGCTACATTCTTCTTCTTCTTTTTTTCTTTCTTAACATATATTGCATTATTTGTTTCAGAGGTACAGATCTGAGATTCAACAGTCTTGCACAATTCACAGCGCTTACCAGAACACATACCCTCCCCAGTGTATTCATTCAACATTTAAAGTCCTATTCTTTGCCAGGTGCTTGGCAAGAGTGACCTTGGCTCAGCTCCCAATCATCCGATGGTTATTATTACGATCCACCATTGGCAGGGGAAGAAACGGAGGCCTAATGAATTTAAAGCACTGTTCAAGGTCACACAGCAAATAGGCAGTGGAGCTAAGATTTGAACTTGGGTTGGTCTGACTGGGTGTTTGGAAGTGACATTTGAGCTGGGCTTTGGAGAATATCCAAGGAGTTATCAGGCAGGGAAAAATGATAATCTCTTCCATGTGCATGGTGTTTAGGGTTCATCTAGCACCTTCTCTCTCATTTAATCCTGTTTGTTCACATTCCAGATTTGGAGTTAGTGGCTTGGATGGGGTCTGACAAGGTGGAAGTTTTTTGTTTTTGTTTTTGTTTTGTTTTTGATATATTGGAGATGAGAGCTCCACTCATCCACTGACAAGCTAGCCTTGGGTGCAGGGCCCTCTCTCTTGTCGAGTGGAGGCCAGATACCAGAACTCCAACCCTGAGGCTTTCTCTTGGCTCCAGAGTTGTTTTTTAAGAATATCTGTGCCCCTGTGAGGGACCTTCCTTCTAAGTTCATTGCATGGCTCAATAACCTGCAAGATAAGATTAAAGTGGGGAAGTGATCTCTGAAAATTCATCTCAAAGTTTTCGTTCCTTGACTCCAAGGTGAGGTACCCTAGGGAACACAGACCCTGTTTCTTTCCTGCTCCTAAAGGGTGGGTTCGGGCAAATGTTGGCTCTCAGCCTGCCTCTTTCATGTCTCAGAGAAGCCACTGGTGTGGGCAGAATTTTGCACGCAAAGAATGGAAGGACTTAGCTACTTAATCCAGAGCGGTTTTGATGAGTGGGCAGGATGGGGACCAAATTCAGCAGCGTGTCTGGGAGATATATGATGCAAGAGAGATGAAATGTACTTCCTTTAGGATTTTTGAGATGATGTGGTATTCTGGCCGGAGCACAGAAGTAGGAGTCAGGAAATCTGGGTTCTAATCTGATTCTGCCTCTAACTAACAGTGTGACCTTGGACGAGTCCCTCCCTTCCCTTCTCTGGCAGAAATGACAGAGTCCAACTAGTCACCAAAAGGTCCTGTTTAACGATCATCATCCAAGCGAGTTTCGTTCTAGCTGGCCCTACACAGTGGTTATTTGTCTGGTTTGGTCAACTGAGCTCCACCTGCCATATTTGCAGATGGCCCCCAAAGAAGAAATGTCCTACGCAAGGTTATATAACCAGCAGGTATCAGAACCAGAATGGGAACCCAGTATCCGAACTCCCCATTCAGTGCTATTTCCTGTCAGTCTACTGCTCCTTGAAGCCAGAAACTTCAAAAAGAAAGGGAGGCTCAGAGCATTACATCATTTAATATGAAGAGACAAGGGCCTCCCCCCAAATGAAGTCCTCAGGGCCTTGCTGAGGGTGGCCATGAAGCCTGGCACTCTCCTCTGAGAAGTGCATCTAATGCCTTCGTGTACATCAGGCCAGCAATTTTCAAAATGCCTCTGACTTGCCTCCCGGTCATTATCAGTGATTCTGTTTTTATTTAAACTCTACAAATTCTGAATTTTCCATTTTGCGAGAACTAGATCATCAAAGCAGAGGTTGTGAAACAAGTGAAGCATAATCATGATTTCAAAGGAGAATTGTAACCTACTTAAGAGACTCTTCTAGGGCATTAGTAGCAGCTCTTGGCCAACCAGTGAGAGTGGTGCCGATCACAGTTCTGTTCTTATTTGCTGAAACAAATCCAATATGAATTTTAATTAACAGCGTTATTGAAAAAGAAAAAACGAAACACGTTGAATTACTGGCTATACTTGAAAGTCAATCTGTATTTATTTAAAATTAAAAATCTAGGGGTGCCTGGCTGGCTCAGTCAGTGGAGCATGCGACTCTTGATCTTGGGGTTGTCAGTTTGAGCCCCACATTTGGTGTAGAGATTGCTTAAAAATAAAATCTTTGAAGGACACCGGGGTGGCTCAGTTGGTTAAGCGTCTGCCTTCGGCTCAGGTCATGGTCTCAGGGTCCTGGGATCGAGCCCTGCATCGGGCTCTCTGCTCAGTGGGGAGCCTGCTTCTGTCTCTGCCTGCCACTCCCCCTGCTTGTGCATGCTCTCTCTCTCTTACAAATAAATAAATAAAATCTTTAATAAAATAAAATAAAAAACCTATAGTTAGTACTTTCCAGCATTAACAACTCCTCACTAAAAATTAGTCCAAATAATAAGAACTGTGGCTATTTTGAAATGGTTTTTAAAATATCTGGATTTGGATTTCACCTCCAGTGTCTAAAAGCCAGAGAGAGAGAGAGAGCAAGGGAGAGATGGAGAGAGAGAGAGAGAGAGAACTGTCTTTGCTTGTATCTTTATGTCTGTGTTTCCTGGCCACTACCTATGATCTGGTCAGAGGGAGATAGATTGTCCTGCACTTCACTGATAGACTGAGAGCAAGCCATTCAGTTTTGAATTCATGAAACAATTCTCTGGAAATCCAATTGTTGATCTAGTAAACTGTGTTGGCATTCATTTTTGCAGTTTATGCAAGAGTGTGTCCTCACCCCTGTAAACTGTTTCACTTTAACATGAAAATAAACGTGCCTTACTCTCTCACTCCTGTTGATGTACTGACTCACACCTCTCCTTGACTAATGGTTCCCCTCTTTGAGCATCACCCCAGGAAAGCAGGGGGCCTAGGAAGCGGCTTATTCAATCAGCCATGCTCCGAAGTGAAGAAGTCAGAGAGAAGTGGGGCATAACCAGACAGAGTGGTAGGAACCAGGGAGGGAGGCTGGGGAGGCGAGGTCAGAGCCACAGGTGTTCGAGAAGTCTAAGCAGCAGGAAGAGAGATGGAGGGCAGTGTGAGCCAGCTCCCTCTGGAGAGAAACAGGAACAGGAAAGACATCTGGGCCTCTCCCTTCCTCTGTTGCCAGCCTGGGGTGAGGTGTGGAGGGGTAGCTACAGCATCAGGCTCATCATTGCCACTGCATGGGGAAACACTCTTTGTATCTCCCAAAGAGGTGAGCACGGGCTCTCGTCTCTAGCAGGAGGCGCACAAGTATGTGGTTCAGTTTCCTCAGGAAACCCTAACAGTTCAGGGGCTCCAGTGTAGAGAGAGAAAGGAGTGGGGAGGGAATCCTTACTTATGGAGGGCCTATTCCATACATATCTGATCTCAACAATTTCTCACAAAAGCCCTACAAGGATGGATTGTAACCTCCATTTTGCAGATGAGGAAACTGAGGCTCAGAGAGGATCATTAACTCATCCAGTTCCATAGCTTGTTGGTGGTTCTCACCACTGGCGCGTGAAACTGTATATCTGGGTTTTAACCCAGGCTCCACTGCAAACTGCCCCTGTTGCTCTGGGCAAGTCAGTGCAATTCAACAAACCTTTATCAGTAAGTGCTTAAATGAAAAACAGCGTGGGGAAAAGATTGTGTCCCTTCCAGTAGAAAGGACAAGCACAGAAAAGAGTAACTGCAATAGAACGAACCCTATACAAAGTGCTACGAAGTCACTTTGCTTTCCTACCTTAGATTGCTTATCTATAAAGTGAGTGGGATGATGATCTCACGTAGGGGTTGGCAGACTTCTACGGTAAAGGGCCATGCAGTCTCTGTCACAACCCAGCTCTGTTGTTGTAGCATGAAAGCCGCCACAGACAATACACCAACAGACAGGAGCGGCCACATGCTGTTTTCCCAAGTACAACATCCTTGTAGGTGTTCCAGCTGAACAACTTGGGGATGAGAGCAGCAGAGAATGATTCATTTTCTTCCTGAATATTTACCCAACTGATATCTGTAGAGTTTCTGAGCTGGAGGGCCTTTCACTTTACTTTTTATTCTGCTCTGACAACCTAGAATTGAGATAAAGGTTTTTTTTGGGGGGGAGGGAATGATTCTAATCAGAATTCACTTAAGAGCATTTCTAGAAAAAATAAAATGGTGTAGCATCAGACATGGACACATAGTAACAATTTTAGAGTCTCTCTTTTGACACTGGCTGAAAAAAAATCAAAGCTAAGCTATTTTAGATGACATTGGTCAAACTGGCATGCACTGGATGCCTTCTATGACCCCTATTGACTTGCTCTGAAACTTTATACCTGTGTATAAAGTATACCTGAATATAAACTATACACCTCTCAGTGTATTTATTCTAGCCCCAAATGATAAATATCTGACTTGCCTTGACCATGCATAATCACAGAAAGCCAACAAACAGCAAAGCTGATGCACTGGCCTGGCTTAAAAAGCTTTATCTATCTGTGGTTGAAGCACCACAGGCCTTTCTTTATAGAGAGAGCTCCCAGCTTAGCTAGAAAAACCAGCCATCTGCATGAGATGCTGATTGGCAATATGGTCAGAGGGGCACCAGTGGTAAAAAGGGATCCAAGGGGGGAGGGGAACAAGCCTATTTTGGATCCTTTTGGGTCCCTATCCACATCATGCCCTCAAGAATACTTCAGAATGTGAAACTCTGGAGAAAAGTCTGCCATTCTTTCCTCAAATGCATTGGGGGCTGTTTTTTGTTTTGTTTTTCCCTGGCAAGGTTTTTTTTAATTAAACCAACCAATGTGACCCTCCAAGCAGACAAACCAGGTGCCTCCTAAGGGGGCCAGTCCTCCCCTTTCTAGTCAGGGTTGACATTTATTCCAAGGGCTTCTATCAGTGGCCTGTATTCAGCAGGGCTGTGGACAGGAAGCCCTGTGAACAGGAAGGGCTCTCCAGCATCTGTGGACCCCACTCATGCTAGGCTGCAGGGAATCCACTAAGCTCCCAAAGAGCCCCTCCTAGCCTGGGCTGAGGGCTTCCCACCTTTTTCTTTCTTTCTTTCTTCCTTCCTTCCTTTCTTCCTTCCTTCCTTCCTTCCTTCCTTCCTTCCTTTTCTTTCTTTCTTTCTTTCTTTCTTTCTTTCTTTCTTTCTTTCTTTCTTTCTTTCTTTCTTTCTTTCTTTCTTTCTTTCTAGGTAATATTCACACATTTTTATTTTATTTTTATTTTTTTAAGTAGGCTCCTCACCCATCGTGGGGCTTGAACTAACAACCCTGAGATCAAGAGTTGCATGCTCTAATGACTGAGCCAGCCAGGTGCCCCAGGGTTCCCTCCTTTAACCCCTTGGATAGTTAGCTTCCTCCCAGTTGTCAGAAAAAGATGATAAGAGTAGAATTCTCAATTTTAGGGCTTCTTTTCCTCATAACATTTTTTTAGGGTTCACCTGCTAGTTGGTGCTAGCAGATGACAAAATGAATGAATAAGAAACAAACGAATATGAACAGAAAAACTCAAACACCTGATCATGCCTGGTCCGATAGCTTGTTGTTTCCATGGATGCATGTGTACCTGTAATTGAGATTTTACATGCATTTATGCCACACAGTAATATTTTCTCATAGTGTGTATGATGGGATTAAATATGAAATTAAATATTGATGGTGTTCTACAAATAACAGCATGATTTCTAGATGCTCTGCCCCCTGAATAAATTGGAAATATAAAACTAACCTTATTTAGTGTGGAGGAGTGGGCATATGGATGCTAAATAAGTAAAAACAAGATAATTTCAGAGAGTGACAAGTGCTGTGAAGGAAATAAGCATGCATATGGTGGAGAAGGACTGGAGGTGGTGGGCCCCCTTTATTGAGGGAGAGCAGGAGAAGCCTCTTGGAGGGAGAAGGGTCCAAATAGAGATCTGCAGAATGAGAAGAGAAACCACCCCATGCTCCATGGGGAAGAATTCTGGAAGAGGAAACAGCATTTGCAAAGGCTCCGAGCCCGGAAGGAGCTCAGTGCATTAGAATAAAGAATTGGAGGCCAATATGGTCAGTGAGTAAGGGGACAGTGGAACAAGATAACGCTGGAGAGGTGGCTCCCTGTGGGGCCCTGTGGGTCAAATACAGAGTTTGGATTTTAACTGAAGCTCAGCAGGGAAGGAAATGATGAGGAGCCATATTTAAAAGGTCGCTCCTAACTGCTGTGTAGAGAAGGAACTGTAGGTGTGCAAGGGAGTCCAGTTACGAGGCTGTTGTGGGCATCCAGCTGGTATATCTTTAAGAGACGTTTTGAAGGCAGAGTCATCTGGACTGGTGATGAAGTGGATGTGAGGGTGAGACAGCAGGAGAAGTCAAGGATGCTGCCAGGTTTTCGGCTTGAGCAGCAGGGTAGATGGTGGTCCCACCCAGTGCAAAAGGGAAGACCCAAGGAAGAACAGGTTTAGGGACACTCAAGACTTTCCACTCAGGAATGATGAGTGTGTGTGCCTATGTCACCTCCAGGTGGGTATGTCTAGGAAGCAGTTGCCTACATGGGCCTAAAGCTCAGAATCAAGGTCTGGGCTAGAAATAGAAATTTGTGAATCACTGACAATGTGTGATAATTAAAATCAATGACCAGTTGAGAGAGAGAGTGGGGGTGGGAGGGGGAGGCCCTAGGTTTGTGCCCTAAAGAACTCCAGTGTTGATTCATTCAGCAAACATTTATTGAATCCCTTTATATGAGGCCTGTGTAGGGTCTGGGGTTACAATGAGAAAAAAGGCACAGTCCTAAGTCCTTGATGAGCTCAGTCTCAGCAGAGTGGGAGTTGATCCAGATTTCGTGGGGCCTGACACTCTTTAAGAAGAAGAATATAAAACTATTGGTACAAAAATCAAATACGAGGTCTTGTAAAGTGTTTATGTAGGGGAGACATGGGCCTTGGAAATTAAGCTTCACCGGCTCCATGGTAAATCCTCCTCAGTGGGGAAGACAGCTAAATAAAATTGATGTGTAATGGTATAGGAAAGCGCTAAGGGATTTAGTACTGCAGAGAGTGGACATCTCAGCAGACCAGAGAGTCAGGGAAGGCTTCCTCCGGGAGGCGATGTTTAGCAGAATCTTGAAGAACAAGCAGGGGGTGGCTGACTGAAGAAGGGGTAAGAACTCTCCTGGGCTTGTGCAGAGGCCAAGGAAATGAGACACCATGAGATCATAGCTGCACTGTCCGGTATGGTGACCACTACCTACATGGGGCCACTCAGCTCTTGAAATGGGGCTAATCTGAACTGAGATGTGCTGTAAGTATAAAATATACAGTGGGTTTCAAAGGCTTAGTATGAAAAAAAAAAGGGCAAAATAGCTCATTGATATTTTTATATTAATTATATGTTGAATTATAATATTTTTAGTATATTGGGTTAAAGTATATTATTCAAATTAATTTCACGTGTTTCTTTTACGTTAAAAAATGTGGCTACTAAAATAGTTAAAATTACGTGTGTGACTTGCATTCTATTTCTCTTGGACAGTGCTGGACTAGAGGTAAGAGGAGGCTGATAGGTGCTCAGGTAAGGAGTCTGGACTCCCTTGTGAGGATAGTAAGCCCCTAGGGTGTGGGGGAGGGACATGATTTGTGTTTTGTTTAGAAAATCACTCTGGCTGAGGGATAGAGAATGAACTAGAAGAGGAATAATCAGGAGTCAGGGGGGTTTTGCAGGACTGTAGGCGGGAGAATGGAGAGATGAGGTGAAATTTGAGGACTTTTAGAAACTAGGTCTGGGGCGCCTGGGTGGCTCAGTCGTTGGGCGTCTGCCTTCGGCTCAGGTCATGATCCCAGGGTCCTGGGATCGAGCCCCGCGTCAGGCTCCCTGCTCGGTGGGAAGCCTGCTTCTCCCTCCCTCTCCCACTCCCCCTGCTTGTGTTCCTGCTCTCACTGTCTCTCTTTCTGTCAAATAAATAAATAAAAATCTAAAAAAAAAAAAAAGAAAGAAAGAAACTAGGTCTGACAGCTAATTGGATGTGGGCTGTGAAGGAGAGGGAGGAATTCAGGTAGACTTCTGGGTTTCCAGCTTAGACGAATGAGTGGATCAGAGTGCAAGACTGTACTCAGGAAAGGGCTAGTGTGAAGAGCCCCCTACTAGAGTATAACCTGGGTGAAGGCAGGACTCAGACCAGGGATTCAGTAAATATTTGTTAAATGAATGCTAAAAAAAACACACACTAAAATACGTGGTTCAGGAAATGTGTCATGGATGGTCTAGAAGGGGAGAGGTCAGTGATTAACTGCTACATCAATGGGAGATAGAAACTGGAAGTCAGGAGGAGGAGCCCCCTGAGGGACTGCCGTATTTGCCATCACAGGTTCGCATGAATGGCTACACGGGATCCCACTGCTCAGCCTCAGCAAGATACATCACAGGTGCTGAGGGCTTTGGCTGGCAGGAAAACATCCTCTTTGGTTTCCTCAGCCCCTTTGCTAATTTTCATGAGGAGAAGGAGAAGGTGGGGTGATGAGGCTGAAGAAAGAGGAGGGGCAATGGATTGGGGTCAGAGGTGGATGTGAAATGTGTTTGTACTAAGGGCATATTCTGAAAGCACCTACTTGCCAGGACTGCTACCCATAATAGACCCATCATCCACATCTAAATGGAGATGAACATTCATGTCCATTTACCTAAAATGTCAATAATTTAAAACAGAGCCACTAGGGAATAGAGATTTTACCTCATTACCTCATTTATGCTTGGGAAAAGAAATGTGAGTTAGTAAACAACAACAACAACAACAACAACAACAACATCTAATGGGGATCAGGAGATCAGAGTTCTGACACTGTCTTTGTGAGTGTGGGCAAGTGACACACTCTTTCTGTATCTCTGTTTTCTCATCTATCAAAGAGCGGTAATAATACTAACCTTATCTGCTTCATGGAGTTAGTAGTCTTGGATGAGAAAGCGAATGTGAAGGGCTTCAGAAAATTAGAAGTACATGCTGAACTCAGAAGATATTGATGGGTGCAAAGAATGATGAACTCATAGAGAAATATTTTGGCTTGAGTACATCTGATAGCAGAAAAATCATTAGGCATGTGCATCACGGGGCAAAAGTCAATCTCTCCTGCCCCTCTGTGGACAGAACTAGCTACCCCAAAGGGCAGCCTGGCTCCTCACAGTTTTTTGCCTCCAGAAACTCAACGGGTTAGGGTTGGACATGATAAACGTGAGATGGCTGGGCCAGCAGGGGTTAGTGCCGTAGCCCCCAGTACGCCAGTAAACTCACCCGTGTGTCATGAAAGAGTCGGGGGATTTGTTCACAAAATCAGCAGTGTTCCCTTCATATGCAGATGGGTTATTTCTGCTCTATTTAATTCATTTGCATATTCATTGGTTCATCCATCTGTTTATTTAATTCATTCAGCAATCTACGTCCAGCATTCAAACCTCCCCCATCCTTCAAAGCTTACTCAAATTCTACCTACTTCAGGAAGCCTTCTTGTCTCTCCCTCCACTACACCTTCATCTATGCTTTTCATTTCTTGAACCACGTTCTGCTTTGTCAGCATTGGTTCCAGTTCCTTTCTGGACATAGAACACGTGTCCGCAACATCTTTGTATCCCAACAGCACTAGCACACTGACCTATAAACAGCAGGTGCTCGGGGAAATAAGAACTGAATGAATGAACAAATTGGGTGGATGGGAGGGTGAGGAGCCCTGGCTCAGGCACTATTTTCTTTATTTTCTGAGTTGAAACAGAGACAGAGTATAGAACGTACAGTTCTAGTTCTGGCCACAGAGGCCAGAGTGGGGAGGTGAAGACAGTTTTGGGGGGGCAACTATTGGTGACCATGTTGCCTGAAGATAGCACTAGAAGCTACTTAGGAATAGCTACTCGTTCAGCTCGCCTTTAGTGAGCACCTACTATGTACAAGAAATGTGCTGCAGGCTAGGGGAACAGAGATGACTGTATCGGAAGTTCAAAAAAAAATTGCGTCTAGCTGGGTAAACAACTGATATAGGTCAAAAGTTAAAAAATGATTCTTTTAAAAGTTCAAATGGCACTATAAAGCAGTAAATGCAAGGTAGAAGGCTAGTGGCCCAGACAATAAGTACTGTGGGTTTAATGATTCTTCATCTTAGATTCTTCTAGGGCTGTCTCATTTCCCAGCTGGCTGCCCTGCAGCTTTCCCCAGGACCTGAGTGCTTACTCGATCATAGAGCCAGATTTTGGTAACAAAAAAGTGTGCTCACTGTTGTTATACAGCTTTTGAGGAGAGAGGTATCATAGGGAGCTGGAGTGAGGGTGGGAGTAGAAGGGGTCATTCAGGAAAGCTTTGTAGAAGAATTCACCCTGAATTTTCTGAAAAACTGGTAGACATAGAGGAATGGAGAAGGCATTTTAAGCCGAGAGAAGAGTCATGAACAAGGGTCCAGCAGTTGGAATGGATTGGGGACAGTTAGAGGACAGTTCATTCATGCCTCATTCAACAAATATTTATTGAATCTTGTGAAGTGCCCAAGAGTGTTTTTGTGCTAGACACACAGTGGCAAGTGAAGTAGGCAATCTGCCTTCAAGACGCTAGGGGGCAGTTAATTTATTTGTATGTTTGTTAACAATGTTAGCACTGTTTGTTAACACACAAATAAATTGAGGAAAGCGCTATGGAGGAAAAGAACAGGAATCTATAAAAGAGAATGAGACAACACCTTATCTCCCCAGAGGAAGGTGACGTGTAAATGGAGACCTGAAATATTGGGAGTGAGGGAAGGAGGGTGCCAAGCATGGGAGGAGGGGCCCCGTGATGAGGTTTTCGAAGTGGGTAAAGAGGGACTGAAAGACAGTTGGTGTTACTGGACTGTAGACAGTGGACACATTTGACTGGGCCTACGGTGTGCAGAGGGAAGCCAGACCGTGAAAGGCCAGGCTGGGGTTTGGACATGGTAAAACATCTTCTGAGAGCAGGTTATCTTTGGGTGTGTTTCTGTGTTCCCACCTGAGGGTTCCCCGGAGAGAAAGGGAAGTAGAGAGGGAGAGTAAGGGTCTCTCCAAACATCTCGTGATTCCTGTCCCTGTTTGCAGCCAGGCAGTGGGGCAGCTGCGGTGGATGAGCCACAGGAAAACACGAAGCTAAAGGTGGGTGCCATGTGGAGTCTGCCCAGCAGGGACACTGCAGGGTCTCGGAGGACAGCCATAGACCTGAGGCACTGCGGCCCTGATGCTGGGGATCCTGGGCCGGGTTCAGGCTTGGGAAACTCCTGGGAGTGCTCCCAGGATGAACCAGTGAAGGAGCCAGCTCCTTTGCCAGAGGGACTGTCACCTCCAAGGTGGCCTTGGAGGAGGTGCTTCTTTGGGAGCTAAATCCACTGCTTGCCCTGCCACTAGCTTGCTGTGTGAGTTTTGCATCTGTAAAATGACTGTGCACTAGCCGAACTCAAGCCCCAACTCTTAGAATTGATCTAAAAGCCTAATTACCTGTGGCTTTGGAATGCTCCAGAAATAAGAGAAACACAGGAGGGGCACTGGGAGCAGGGGAGACTGAGGTTTCTGAAAAATTGTATCTTAGCTGCCTTTTGCCGGTGGGATATTTGGGAAGAATTATGGGAACGTTAGAGAGGAGAGGCTGGGGCCTGAATGACATCTTCCTCATCCAAAGAAAATCCCTAGGCATGTTGTGAAGTACTGTGTTACCACAGCACTAGATGGCAGAAGAGTTCAACTCCAGAGGGATGGGGGATGGGGGTTGGGGGGAGGGAGGGAGGGACTGAGCGAGTGTTGGTCTTGGATGTTCCTTTGTAAATCAGATGATATTTCTATGTGTGTCACATCTGGGTATCTGCACATATAGATGTGAGTATGTGTGTGCCTATGAAGCTCTCTTGAAGCATCTGTGTGTAGGAAAAAAAGGAAGGGAACTGGGAATCCAAGGTCCTGAGCGCTAGTTTTGAGTCTTTTACTTACCTTGGATAAGGCACCTAGCCTCACTCAGTTTTCATTTCCTTTTCTGTAGAAGGGGATCACAGCCTCGCTTATTTGGGGCTGGGGCAATGATAAAGCATCACGATGCTTTGTGGACCATAAAGCGTACCCGTGCACAGTGGGTCTGTGCGTGTGGTGTGTGGGTGAGTGCGTGTTTCTGTGAGAGTGTATTTTCAGGGAAGGACAAGCCCTAGGTAATGTGTTATGCTTTGTACACATTGTCTGCTCCCTGTTGAGACCTTGGGGGGATTATTCCGTATGTAGAATTAGCCAGTCATGGAAGAGTGGGGGGAGGCTGAGAAAGAAAGCAGTGTAATGCTCCTGATGGAGGTGAAGGGAGAGGGGAGGCCAGGGTCAGGCTCCTGTGCTTTGTTCTGCCTTCCAAGGGAGAGGAGCAGGGTTAGTGAGGCCCTCGTGTGGCTCTTCCCCTGGCCTGGGCCGGGGCCCACTGAAGCCTGTGCGGCTCTCCCCCGCTCAGCTCCCAGCAGTGCTCCCCGCGGTGCTGACCCGAGGGAGCAGCTCGGCCTCTCTACACAACAGCACCATCCGCAGCACCATCTACCAGCTCATGCTCCACAGCCTGGACCCCCTGGGACAAGGTAAGCAAGGCCTCCCCAGCCTGGGCCCCCTGGGACAAGGGAGCAAGGCTTCCCCAGCCTGGGCCCCCTGGGACAAGGTAAGCAAGGCCTCCCCAGACCTGCGCGCTCCCCTGTCTACTCCTTCCCTCCTGCAGCTGCACAAGAACAGGGGCCTGCAAAGGGGAGGATGAGGGCAGAGCGGGGAATCGAGAGCAGAGGAGAGCTGGGGTGTGAGGCCAACAGTCTGGGAGACAGGGCAGAGAGAAGGCATAGGACTCAACAGGAGCTAAGGTCCTTAGGTATCCACATCCCACGACTTCCCTGTCTCCGGGTCCCCTCCTGTAAAAGAGTTCACCTGTAGTTAGCGAGGCTGTGAGTGCTGTGTGCCCTGCTCTGGTCTATGTTGGGGTTGCCCTCAGTGACTTCCCTACGAAGCCCACCACCCACAGGTTGGCTCCAGTATCCCACAGCATCTCCAGCCAGGCAGCTTGGCACAGGCTGACTGGCCAGGGCCACTGCTGGGGGTACCTCCTATAGGGCCCCACGGCCCAGAAGCTCTGAGTGGTACCTCCCTGTGCTCTGTGTTGAGCTCTGGAGTCCTACGAAAACTGCTAACCCCCTCTCCAGCCAGGAACTGCGAAGGAGCTGCCAGGACCACTTCTGGGGGTGGTAGGGGGCCAAAGTAAAGTGGGGCCTGATGTCTAACTTGACAAGTGATGGGAGTAGCTGAGCTTCTCACCATCCATCTTACCAAGTCCTGCCTTCTGGCCCCTTTCCCCAGAGGGCTGAGCTGAATATGACACCGGAGACTGACTCGTGAGCATCAGGAAGCACCTGGACTTACATTTCTGGTTCAGGGACAAATCTTGGGGTGGGGGGACTCAGAATTTCCTCAGGCCCTGCAGATACAGTATTGGGTTTTTGGGTATTTAAAAGGGTATTGGGCTGGGAAAAGCCGAGATAAAGACGAGATGATCTAATCTTCCTCCGAAAATCCTCAGTTGAGCCTCGGCAGACATTGAGAGAGGCCACCCCCAAGTATCGGTGCCCCTGGAGTTTTGAGAGTGGAGTTTGCTGCACCCGGCAGCCTGTGGGTGATTGGTGCTGGGGGCATGCCTGGCCTGGGGCACTGAAGGGAGCTCCGTCCCTGGGTTGGCAAAGTCCTGAAGATAAAGATCTTCTCCTGTATAGGACCGCAGGCCCCCCTGCCTGGGCCAATTCTGTGACCAGCAGCTGACCTACTTGTCCTAACAGGATTATGTGATGGCCAGGCCAGGCCCAGGTCAGAGGAGATTGATACTAAGTAGGAGATGATCCAGCTGCACTGAGAGCAGAGAGGCCATGAGAGGAAATGAACGCTGGGTGAGCCAGCGACAGTCACAGCCCCAGGAGGACAAGCGGGCTTCATACATCGTGGGCACATGTGGCCACGGAAAGGGCCCCGTGGCCGGTGACTGCTGATACGCTCTGGGCTCTGAGATGAAGTCCTGCTCGGAGAGGCAACTCTGATTCTACACCCCGAGGCCCCATCCAGGAGGCACTGGGACCTTGCCGAGCAGTGACAAAGGCCTTTGTTCCCAAGACTTTCCAGATACATATTTGTGTTTCCATCTGCTGGTTCCAAATGGCTCTCCAGATGTTTCCACCCTTTCCAGGTGTTCTGGCTCTTTCCACAGAGCCTATGTGTGGTCTGAACTCTCCCCTGCCCTGTGAAAGGGCTTCTCTTCTCCAGGACCCTATGCCTTTTACGGTGATTTCACTTGGATGTGTGTGTATGCATGAGAGAGAGGGAGAGGGGACCAGAAAGAGGCCCTGCAGCTGACCTGCTTTCCTCCGTGTCGTGGGAAATGAGAGGTTAGGGTGTGCGAGGAGGGGTCCAAAGGAAACAGGGGGACTTGGTTTTCCTTGCCAGCCCCTCCGGCCCACAGTCAGCCGATGGTCTCAGTGCCAGCCCTGGAAGCCGCGGGACTCTCCTGTGATAACAGCAACTCGTGTTGCCCCACAGAAGACTGCAATGCTCCATCTGTGCCAAGGGGGCACTGAAGTTGTGTGGATGAAGGAGGCAGTGGAGGGCCCGCTTTCTGACCTCTCGGCTCTGGGCCCTGACTCGGACCTGTGGGGCTGGCCCACCGGGACACCTCGAAGGGCCTCACGTGCCCGAGGGGTGGCTCTGCAGGATGGAGCCTCTTGCCAGAAGCGGCTGCAGCTGAACCAACTCTGAGAGTTTAGGAGACAGGCTGAAAGGAGGAAATTCCAGACCTGTTTATATTTCTTGCCCGTCCTGGACCCAGGCAACGTTTGGTCCCCGCAGTTTTCTGCGTTGCACCTTCTCAGTCTGTCTGTGTCATAAACCAGAGGATCTCCAGGGTCCCTTTTAACTCGAACCCTCTGGAGTGCTGGGCCCCTACAGAGTTGCTTCCTGGGTGGGACAACTGCTCTCAACTACTCACTTCATCCTTGTTGTAGCGCATGCTTATGTAATGCTTTCTAGGTGCCAGGCCCTGTTTTAAGCACATTCATGGATATATTTATTTATTCCTTTAACAACCCTGTAAGATTTTACAGATGAAGAATCTGAGGTACAGAGAGGTTAAGGAAATCAGTGGGCTAGGTCCTTGGCTAGCAAGTGGCAGCACTAGGATTCAAACCCACTATTCTGGCTCCAGAATCCCAGCTAACCTTGCAAGATTTAATTGTACCAGTTAAAGCATTCTTATTTATTTTGTCTCATGGACCCCCACATCAGTGCTCTGTGTGTATCATGACGTTGCCTTTTTAGAGGGGGACATGAAGGCTTAGAGAGGGTATGCAGGCTTCCCAAGGTCACCCAGTGCTCACAGGGGAGAGCCAGCCTGGGCTCCAGAATACATTCCACGGCCCACGTTTTATCACTTGTGCCATTTTCCTCACCCTCCGGGGCCACACAGCCGTGAGGAGGACCCTGATGAGCCCCTGCACCTCAGTCTCTGTGCCTCTACCTTGAATTACCACGTAAAGCACGTTTTGAAAGAGATTGCCCTCCTCATTTTTCTTGCTTCGCTGTCAGAGCAGCTCGATTGTGCACACAGTGCTCTGTAGGCTTCTGGCAAAGTGTGTACATGGCGCCGTGGAAGGAGGCCCTGCTTGGGCTCCAGGTACCTGGGGTCAGAAAGGGTGGGGCAGGGAGCTTGGCGGTCAGCTATTTCCCCTTTCTGGCCAGAGGAGGTCTCACGAACACGGCCACCGGGAGTGCTCCCGGAGCTATCTATACAGCAGAGCTTCTGGTAGATTCATAGAAAGTGAGCTGCTAAGGACCAAACAGATAATCTAGTTCACGGATGGCAAAAATGTCTCCCTGCCGTTTTTTGTCCATTCCCTGCTCATTGCAGACATCACTGATCGGTCACGGCACCTCCTCCTACCAACCTTGGATCAGAATCCTCCTCAATCTAGCACTCCAACAGCCATCACCTGAACTCATGAAGGAAATAAATCCTATTTGTTGCCTCCGAGTCCAACCATGTCTTACCAGAAAGGAAGTAGGTTTAGAGAGAGGAAGTGACTTGCCTAAGGTCACAGCCAGTTAGTAATGATGCAGGGGATTTAAGGTGAAAGTTTGGGAAATGGGCAGCATGAACAAGCCTAGTAGGACCAGCATCCAGACCACAACTCCCAGGCCAGCCTCCTCCCACCCACTTCAGCTGTTCTGGTTGCTGCGCTGACCAGCCTAACTGCAGGGTCCCAGGTAAGATGTGTTCCCTTTCTCATTTGCAGCCCACGCCTCCAAAGACAAGGAGAGCTTGAGTCAGGAGGCCAAAGCCAAGCTTCACGCTAACGCAGAGAACAAACCAGAAGGTGAGAGGATGATGAGACCGCTGGGTTTCCTCCTGCCACCTTCCTCCCTCCTGTTGGTCAGGGGCTGAGGCCTGCCTCCTGGCCTCTCGGAGCCAGTCAGCTGGAGCGATGATCTGGTGCCGCATGCCGGCCTCCTCCTTCCAGCGTCTTCCCTTTTTGCCGGGGCTGCTGACCCGAGGGAGGCCCTGGACAGCTCCCTGCACACTCTGCTCTGATGGGGCAGGCCGGCCAACCCGGGTGTGTGTGTGTGTGTGTGTGTGTGTGTGTGTGTGTGTGTGTGTGTGGTTGAAGTCCCGCTTCTTTTTCACTAAATCTCATCCCAGAGCAGACTCCATTGGCCTCTATTTCTTCTTCCTTTCACTTCGACACAAGGACAGTGCTGTTAGGGATTGGTCTGAGACCAGCAACACCAGGAGGGAAGGACAGCAGGGGTCCAGTGATACAGAAGTGCAGCATCCCTCTGGCAGCTGGGATGGAGGGAGTGAGAGAGCTACTGGCCTGTGAGCACTGCACAGCAAACCAGGCCTGCCTAATGCACTCAGCAACCCCTGGAGGGAGGGAGAGCAGTAGCCATTCTCCCCATTCTACAGACAAGGAAACCCCAGCTGAGAGGTTGAGTGACTTACCTAAAGCCGCAGAGCCAAGAAGTGAGAGGGCCTCTTCCTAAACCCAGCGTTCCAGGCTTTCCGAGTCTCCCTTCCCTGCAATACTATTTCAAGGCGTCCAAGCTGCTGCCTTTGAAGTCACCGGGACCCTTTCCCTGTAGGTGGTAGGGGGAAGGGTCAGACCTTGAGGGTGGGGGCTTTGCTGTCTTTCTGGTCTCTGTCGCCCAAGCTGCTCATAGGATGAAATGCTTGTGAATACAGGGGGAGCAAGGATGGCCACTCCCAGTTGTCCTCTTATCCGCAGCTGTCTCTGTGGACGGGGCAATAACAGCTCATATCAATCACATCACGTTACTTTTCCTTTCGACAAGAAATTCCCCAAACTTTCTGAGAAGCCAAGGTGGAAAAGGGCCATAGCCCCAGAGCCCCTCACACTAGCCTCTGGCAACCGCCCCTGGAACCTGGCACACTTTTCTGACCTATTCCATGTTTATCCTTTAAAGAGGAGGAGCCAGCCCAGCTTCCTGCGGTCACAGTCACGCCAGCCCCCGATCCAGATGTCAAGGGAGATCAGGAGGAGGAGGATCCCGGCGGTCAGGTAGGCACCAACCTCTTCCTAGGTGGGGAAATTTAAGAGGCCCAGGGAAGGACTTGCTGGCCCCAAATCCTTCCTTCTTGAAGGTCTGAAATGCTCTTTGAGGTTCATTCCTCTGAGGTAAGCATGGCCCTTTCTGTGAAGGTCACGTACCTCATGGGGCCAGTTAATTCACATTAACACCTCAGTATGAGTGACATACTATATATGAGACTGTGTTGTCAACTGTCACATGCTGTAAAAACATAAGGAGTAACTGTCAGGGGGCGCCTGGGTGGCTCAGTCGTTAAGCGTCATGATCCTGGAGTCCCGGGGTCAAGTCCCGCATCGGGCTCCCTGCTCAGCCGGGAGTCTGCTTCTCCCTCTGACCCTCACCCCACTTGTGCTCTCTCTCTCTCTCAAATAAATAAATAAAATATTTTTTTTAAAAAAAGGAGTAACTGTCAGGGGGGTCTGTCAGAAACTAGGGGGCAGTAAGACATGCAGAGGGGAGGGTTGCTGGATACATGCCTTGGAACCCCTGAGGTTTGTCTACAGGGCTTCCAGAGTCCTGCCGCCGCTGTCTTTATGGCCACACAGCCTCTTCTTCCGCCACGCTCCGGCCAAACTGGGCTCCTTGTCTCTATGTTTTTCTCCCTCCAGGCCTTGGTTTCCTCCCCTTCAGGATACCCTTTCCCCTCTGCCTTCATGTTCCTCTCACCCACCTCTCCAGGCCACTCTTCATGCCCCCGTGCCCATCAAGTTTCCCTGACCCCTCCACCCCCCTCTAATGAATGAATGCCCATTGTACTTGGTCCCTGTCTCAGGGCTCCTATCACTGCCTTCCCCATACTCTATTTAGGAATCTCTCTTAGTTCTCCTGCTAGGTGGTGAGGTTCCTGAGGGCAGGATGCACGTCTGAGTTGTCTGTCTCTCCCCCAGAGAGAGATGCAATGCCTGCGTGCACAACTGTGCTCAGTAAGGGTTGAGTAATGACAGTAAATAAGCATTTAGTTTACAAGTTCCATCCCTGTTTTTTTCTGTTTGACACAGTCAATTATATCTCATCCTTAAGCCAGCAACTTTGGGTTTAGTGTCTAAGACATCTTGATGGTATCGTGAATGTCCTGAGTAGACCCATTACACCCAGCTCAGGTGAAAGGGATTAAGAGGATACAGCGGTATCTCCTGGAATCCCAGGGCAAGAGCAGTCTCACAAAGAGCTGCACCTAGGCCTGAGCAGTTATCTGTCACCCTAGTGGCTTCTCACTCTCTGTCTTGCTCTCCCTTAGGTCCCTTTCTCTGTGTGCAGGCTTTATCACTCAGCTTCGTCTGGCAGCCTGGCTTCATTTGCTTTCTTATGGGCACACACAACCCTAGACCCCGACACGGGGCCTCCAGCCCACAGGGGGATCAACCAATGACTGGCTCCCAGTCTCAGAAGAGAATCTCTTCAAACTAGGTCCCAGGTCAGGGGTCCAGCCTGTGTCCAATCAGCTATGGCAGGGAGTGGTGGGCTGCTTTGACTCCACCATGGAAAAAAAGAGCCACCCATTCAGAGGCTGTTAGGTGTGACAGTTCTCAGAGAAAAGGGTGCAGGCTGGGCAGACACTCCCATACCTATGGATTTAAGTGACTTTTCGTCTCCTCCAGGAAGCCTTCTCTCCCAACGGGTTTGGGGGAGGGAGGGCAGGAATTATTTCAGACTAAAATCTTCTCATTGTTTGTTTCCCATTCAAAGCACAGGCCTCATGAATATTAATTTTTGACTACTACATCAGGGGTTTACAACTTGGGTTGCATATTAGAATAATTTGAGGAACTTTAATCAATGCCCAGACCTCACCCTCAACCAATTAAGTTAGAGTATCTGGGGTGGATCCTTGGGCATGAATGTTTTTAAAGCCTCTGGGTGATTTTAATATGCAGCGGAGTTGAGACTCACTGAGCATCCCTTGGAGGTTGCCTGTGTCATGAAATTTGTTATAGATGACATACTCCATGGGCACACAGCCCAGGTCATTTGCTCAAGGGACTGGCCAGGCATGTTGTTATAGGGTAGTTGGGTGCCTAATCTGTGGACACTCAGAATCAGTGGCTTTTAGACTACATATGGAGTCAGTCCCTGGTGCCCAAACACTGGTCTGCAAGCAGATGTATTAGGAGCCCTTGTGAGCACGTTAGAATAGATTCCTGGCTTCTCATCACAGAGATTCTAGTTCAATTGGTCCAGGTGGGGCTCAGACATCTGTATTTCTTTCATTTTATTAATTTATTTTGCAAACAGTATTTCTACTAAGCTCCCCAAGCTACACAGCTTTGAGAACCAAAGATCTCATTCAGCCTTGGCAGTTGCAAAGCAGGGTGGCTTGGTGGTTAAGAGGCTGAGAGTTGGACTATCCATATTACAAAGCCCAACTTTATCCCTTACTAAGTGTGTGAACCATGGGCAAGTTATTTAACTACTCTGTACCCTAGTTTCTCCATCTGTTAGATGGGCTTAATTCTGTCTATATCATAAATTAATTGACTCATGAAACACACTAAGTGCTATTATTATTTAAGCCACTTAGCATAGTGCCTGGCACATAAAAACCCCCCAGAAAGTAGGTATTATCATCATCATTTTATACATATAAGGTAATATGACAATTTAGGAGTTTTAGTAGACTCAGCAATGTAGCCACCAAAAGATATGCCATATTAGGCAACATTAATGGGAGCAGGTATCTAAGAAAGGGAGGTGATAGTCCTATTCCACTCTGTGTGGTGTTCTGTGTTCAGTTTTCGAAGCTTCCTCATGGGGTATAAACTTAACTAGAGTGAGTTCACCAACATGGGGAGGAGGCTCCAGGCCATAGCATGGAAAGATGGAAGGACCTGGGGATCTCTAACTCAGGGAAAAAAGCTGTTTTGTGGAAGAGTGATTAGCTTTGTTCTGTGTGGCTCCAAAGAGCCAACCTATACACAGAGGGTAGAACCTTGTTATAAATCTGGACTTTAATCAGAGTTGTCAAGATGCAGAAGCCACCTGAGGTGGTGAGTTTTCCATCCCTGAAAATGATCAGATAAAGACAGGACAACCACCAGGTGGGAATGTTGGGAAGGGAATTTTGCTGAATGACTGTACTAGTTTTCTCCTCATATTCAAGTTTTTAGATCCATTCTGAGAACAACAACAAAAATGGGGAGGAACTGGGAAGGAAAACAAGCAGAGCAGTTATTACACACTATCTGTTGCCTTTGGATTGCAGGAAGGAGATGTGCCTGGAGCTGAGAGCACAGGTGACGTGATAGGTGAAGAGGCTGAAACTCCTGATAGAGGTGAAAATGGACAACAAGGTGGAGGTGAAACTCAACTGGAAGGTGAAGGTGAAATTGAAGCAGAAGGAGAAGGAGGTGAAGATGAAGGTGAAATCAAAGCACAAGGAGGAGAAGATGAACATGAAGGTGAAATCGAAGCACAAGGAGAAGGAGGTGAAGATGAAGGTGAAATCGAAGCAGAAGGAGAAGGAGGTGAAGATGAAGGTGAAATTGAAGCAGAAGGAGGAGAAGGTGAACATGAAGGTGAAATTGAAGCAGGAGAAGGAGGTGAAGATGAAGGTGAAATCGAAGCAGAAGGTGGAGAAGGTGAACATGAAGGTGAAATCGAAGCAGAAGGAGGAGAAGGTGAACATGAGGGTGAAATTGAAGCAGAAGGAGAAGGAGGTGAAGATGAAGGTGAAATCGAAGCAGAAGGAGGAGAAAGTGAACATGAAGGTGAAATTGAAGCAGAAGGAGAAGGTGAACATGAAAGTGAAATCAAAGTGGAAGGAGAAGGAGAAGGTGAACCTGAAGGTGAAATCAAAGAAGGAAAAGACGCCGATGAATATGATAGTGAAGGTGAACTAGCAGAAAGAAAAGTAACTGATGAAGGTGGAGGTGAACTCCAAGCAGAAGATGGTGAAATGAAAGCTGATGAGGGTGAAAATGAAGAGCAGGAACTCAATGCTGAAAGTCAAGGTGAAGCCGAAAGTGATGAGAAAGGTAGAGATGGTGAAGGGGGAGGTGAAGGAGGTGGAAGTGAAGATGAAGAGGAGGAAGAAGAGGAGGAAGAAGAGGAGGAAGAAGAGGAGGAAGATGAGGCGGAGGATGAGGAGGAGGAAGACGAGGAGGCAAATGAGGAGCCTTTGTCCCTGGAGTGGCCCGAGACCAGGCAGAAGCAGGCCATTTACCTGTTCCTCCTGCCCATTGTGTTCCCACTGTGGCTGACCGTGCCCGACGTCCGGAGGCTGGTGAGTGTGCCCAGCTGTACCCCAGGGAGTCTGTGGAGTCTCTAGGCACTCTCACACAAGAGGTGAGAGGACGGGGCAAACTGGCTTGGCAGGGCTCGAACCAGAGAGTATCCGGGATGCACCTTGCAGCTCCAGAAGGGACCACGTGCCTAGGGGGACATACCGGTAGGCTTGGGAGGCCCTAAAATGTGCTTATTTCCATCACTATAAGCGTGTGAACCAGCACCTCAACTCCTATTGTCAGTTTCTTGATTTTAATATGGGAATAATGCCAAGCTCCCCCCTGCCCCTCCATATGTCACAGGGATATTCTGAAAACATAGGGGGAAAGTATTATTTCTACCCAGCATTCTCATTTATAGGGAAAGCTCTGACTAACATGCTCTACCCAAAGACCATCCATACTCTACCTCAAGGTCCAGAGGTGCATAGAGCAGCAGGAGGTTGTAGATACCACACCAAACACCTAGACCAGTCTGGTTCTAGGGCAAGCAAATAGTTCTCTTCAGTTTGGTGACTGCTGAATGCCCTGCTGGCCGGACTCCCTGTGGGCCGCCAACTCCTTCCTTCCCCAGCCACCTCCGGGTCCTCACTGGAGATCCAAATCTCAGCTGACCCATCTCCATCACTCCCCTAGCAGGTCCTGTCACTGATTCTGGGGCTCCCTCGGAAGGGTCAAAGACCTTTAGCCTCTGCAACTTATTTCTCTTCCTTTTCAAACTTGCAAACAGGAGTCTAAGAAGTTTTTTGTTCTCACCTTCCTGGGATCCATCATGTGGATAGCCATGTTCTCATACCTCATGGTATGGTGGGCTCACCAGGTGAGTGAACTAAATCCTGCATCAGCGGGTCCCAAGGACACTTTTTTTCCTTCAGGGTGAATGTCCAGTACCCAGGCAATGGTGAGGCTCAAGTGAATTTGTAGTTTCTACATTGTTTGTAAAGGCTCAAAAGTTGACTTCATTTCAGTGAGTGTAGTATTTTCAGCTGTGGGTCTTGTCTTACAGTCATGCTGCAGTCTGACATAGAAGGCCCTTCACAGTCTGACCCAGCTGACCATTGCTGACTAGCCTTATTCCGAGCTTTCTCTGTCACGCATGCCCCGCTCCCCTCCACCTGGTGACGGTGTGCACACTCGTGAGAGCAAGCTCAGTTTTGCCTTCTCTTGGGCATTTAGTCAGTCTTCCTCTGAGTGCCCATGGCTTTTCTGTTCTACCTGGGATTGCTGGTTACAAGCTTTTCTCTTTCACTAGGCTGGGAGTAGGGTCAGTGTTGTGGTGCTCATACTTCTATCTCCGGCCTCTAACTTAGTTCCTGGCACATAGCAGGTGTCCGTGGTTCTGGAAATGGAAACATGACATGAACAAATCTTTGGAGGGGCAGTTCTTTTGGGAAGGTGGAGGTGTAGTTGGAATGACAGTGAGAGTTGGTATTAAAGATAGACTTGTAGTCCAATTTAGACGAGAGCTGCGTCATTCCCCGAAGCCTGGAGTAGGGGCCCTGCTCTTCCTCTGTGTGGCTCATCTCTCCCAGGCTAAAGTAGTGTGCTGAGCTCTGTGGAAAGGGGCTGGGTTTGCACAAAATAGCATGTGGTTGGTGTTTGAAGAGCCTCAGATTTTCCCCTTGCTGTTGCCATGGTTTCTTATCACTGTAACTTTTTACCAGGTTGGTGAAACAGTAGGGATTTCTGAAGAGATAATGGGTTTGACGATCCTAGCGGCAGGCACGTCCATTCCTGACCTCATCACCAGTGTGATTGTTGCTCGGAAAGGCCTGGGAGACATGGCTGTGTCAAGCTCTGTGGGCAGTAATATATTTGATATCACCATGGGGTGAGTGGCAAAGTTGCTTTCCAAGGCATATCAAGTATGACTGGAAAACACTGGGTTGGCTCTGTTCGCTGGTTTTCTGCTTCATTATTTATACATGGACTAAAAGGGCATTTATATTATTAGTGTCTACAAGGCAGCAAAGTGTCCTCCCTTCATTCATCACAGCCAGATGGGATAATAGGGCAAAACTGCTGCCTGAAATGTAACCGAATAGAATTTATAGATGAATTGAAAAACAAAGTCCATCAAATTCATTACCAAATACAGTCAAATGCTCTGCTCACTGACCTCTAAGGTGGTGGAAGTGGGGTTGGAAGGAGCGGTGACTCAGTCTCACTTCCTGATATTTCTGCTCCTTTGCATTTGGCCTCCTGCCAGCTCTGAGGCTCTAAAAGCATTTTGTCTAAACAAGCAAATGCAGCATCCTCCTGTGCCCCTGCTCTTACCCCCTCCTCCCAACTTGTCAGAGCAGACCCTCTGGGCTATTTTCATTTCCGCAGGCATATCCCAGATTTGGGTAGTGGCTTTGGTTTCTTTAATTTGAATTTGTGTGTGTGGGGGGGGGGGGGGGGGGGGGTGGAGCACAGGAGAGCCCTGATCATTAAAGAATTTAAAGACATGTTAGCCTGAGATAGGACTTACCATAAAAATTGTGAGATTAGAGAGTCAAACATCAATCCATCTGGGTTCCTCATAGGCACATCATGAATTACGGAGAAAAAAACCGCACTTGGATCCAGAAAATTTCAGTTTTAATCTAGGGTCTTCTAGTTATTAGCTGTGAGTCCTTGGGCACGTAATTTCAATTTCCCTGAACTTAAGTTTCCTCATCTGTGAAATGGGGCTAATATTTTCTGTTCTATTTCATAGGCTTTTTGTGTGTGTGTGTGTGGAAAAATAAGTGCTTTATATATTGTAAAATAGTGTTTACGTATGTGGGATTATTATATGTATGTAGGATTATTATATTATAAATTAAGAATATTCACATTGTTTCTTCAATCTTGCAGCCTGCCTGTCCCTTGGTTGCTCTTCTCTTTCATCAATGGATTACAGCCTGTTCCAGTCAGCAGCAACGGCTTGTTTTGTGCAATTGTTTTGCTTTTTCTCATGCTCTTGTTTGTGATCTCTTCAATTGCATCGTGCAAATGGAGAATGAACAAGATCCTGGGCTTCACAATGTTCCTCCTTTACTTTGTATTCCTGATAATCAGCGTGATGTTAGAAGATCGAATCATTTCCTGTCCTGTATCTGTCTGAGTCAGAGTCACTGTTGCTCACAATGGACATGGATCAGAAAACCATGCCAGAAGCTACTGCACTTGTTGTTACATTAATGAAAGAATGAACATGGTCCAGGAGAGTGACCGGAGTGGCCAACAACCTCTAACGGGAATGTCATCTGGGACTGAACATTATCTTTGGAAACATCAGCAGCTCGTTGTGGATTAAGAATTTCACCTCTGGAGGGATAGAGTTCCTACCCCTGACTGATGTTGGCAGCTATCATGTGGAGGCCAGTAGAAGGACCTCTGGAGCTAGAGGGTTTTCTGAGAGATAACTTGGGGGTGAGGGCAGGTGCAGTCACCCATGCTCACAGTCCCTGATCATTCCTGAAGGGCTGCTGATCCAAAGATGCAGATGTGGTCTGCACTGCACCCCTGGCCCCTGGCCCAGGCACACGCTGCAATTTGCTGTCCCCTCTTTTCCTGTTTAAAACAAGAGGTTTTTTTGTTTTTGTTTTTGTTTTTTATCAGGTTTGTAAACATTACAGGTCCAGTTATTGGTGGGTTTACGGAACTAAGACTATAGGAAAAAAAAAAGTATAACAGGAATCAATTATCATTACACATCATAGTCCAGTAAAATGTGTACCAGTATTTTATAGCTTAAAAGGACTACCTTAGCTCTTAGAGCTGCATTTCTGAAAACTGAAATTAAAATAAGTAGCCCAAGAAATTAAAATTTATACATCACCCTTGAATTGGAAGTAGGGGAGATATTAGGGAAGGAAAACTACTCTAAGGGCTATTTAAACATATGTACTTACTAGAAAATCCAAGTTAGTATTGTCTCTGCCAAGTGGTCACCTTGAGGGATTAGACACTCATACAAAGCTCTCCTGTCTTTGCTCTTCCAGCATTTTCTCGCCTAACAGTGACAGCCGCTACTAGTGAGTAAGAAAAGGAGTAATTTTAAAAAGAGTCCAAAATCAGCAGAGCCAAGTCTGGTTTATAAAGTAAGAGATCCAGTGGGGTAATATTATTTTTGTGTGTCAACCTAGAGTTAGGATTATAAAGCAAGACGACTGATTTCCTGTGTGGCTTACAAGTGGATCTCCAGGCAGTTACAGCGGAGAAATTCCAAAAATGCTTAACATGATGACAACATGGTGAGATAGAGAATATTACTGCTTTCAATAGTTAGTGTAAAGGACTTTTGTGTTTTTAAAAATTGTGTGGCTATTTAAACATTGCATGTGGAATCTGAAGTGCTTGTATATTAAACACCACTGCTTGCTGCTTTTACTAGCATTGAGTTAAGGGACACATTCGAAATGAAACAGTGCTATGTCCCTGGTTTCAGAGCAGAAGGAGCTCAGGTGATTAGATTATGATGGTAAATACAGCTTTAATTATGAGAGGACTCATTGAAGACTAGAAGATAGCAGGACAGATGCGATGTAAAAAAAAATTTTTTTTTGGTGTTGAGGGGCTATATTCAAAATACTTCAGTCCATAATCCATCTCTTAAGATGGGCTGATTAATTAATGGCCTACCTGTCCCAGGATTCACATTCTTTGGAAATGATTTCTATTAAATTTCAATAAATTGTGAGTCCCAGTGGTATTTTATTTTGCAAACATGGATGAGTTCATCTATATCTAGGTCACTTGGTCAGAATGCTCGAGAAGACGACTACGGAAACATAGTCAATCCATATTCTTAGTTATCCTCACTGCGGCTGCTGCATTGCCCGCTCTCCATGTGGCATGACCCAAGGACAGGAGGAGAGAATGAGACAGAAGGGCAATCCCAATGCCAAACTGCGCATCTGCAGCCAATTCCAGCTAGCCTCAGGGATACCACCTCATAGCCTGGGATCCGATGCTGTCTCCCAGAATGACTGATGAGGAGTACTGGGCAGTGAAACATTTTGTTATGAGGAAGTGCTGGACAGACATTTCATGATTAAAGTCAACTCTAATGATCTAACATCCCATTCCCGATCAGTTCGCTGGATGTCTGGCATTTTGCTTTGCTTAGAGAGGAAGGTCTGATCACATCACACTATGACAGAAAGGATCAAGTGAAATGAAAGCTGGGTCTTGATGGATGAATAAGAAGTCACTGGGGTGGGAGGAGAAAGGAGACTTCAGGGAGATGGAAACCTTATGTAATTTTTAAAAGATCCATTTGTTACGCTTGGAAATGAAATTTTTTGTTATAAGTCTATAATTTATTAAAATTATGCTGTTGTAGGGTGAAGGATCATCTTAAAATGTCAAGGTAATGGTGAGATGGTCCTCTCACTTGATAGGCAAAGTGACCTATCTAGTCACATGGGACAAATCCCAGGTCACTCGTTCAGCCTTAGGATGCATGAACTGTCCCACTGGGGCATCTCAGTTGGAGGACAGTGGCTGCCCAGATGATGGTTTCATCCCTCTGGAGGTTGCATTTCCTTGATGACCCTAGTGACAGATTTGGGCCCAATTTCTAAAAATGTGAACCTTTCCCTGATTTAATGGGTTAAAGTTCTATACAGTACTACAAGAAAAAAAAAAAAAGATTCCTTCCAAACTTTTGAAAAATGGTGTTCTGTTTAAATGTTTACATGGTAAAATGGTTGCTTCCGTCAATCGATCTAAAAATGTTTTTATCAAATTTATAGGCTTGGACTTTGATGACATTGTTTATATCTTAATTATCATTTATTTAAAGATTGAGTACCAAAGGGGGCAGGAACCGGATTTAGTATTTAGGGCACAGCCTGGTAGATATATTTGAAGAACTGGCTGGCCTTCCTTGCCAAAGAATACCCTTGGGGTCGGATTCCTTTTTTGTAGGAGGGTCCCTCCCCGCCCCCACCCCCAGGTGCCACTTGCAATGTGTTTTGGGACTGGTCGCCATGGAAGGTGCAGCGAGGGCTCACGATCAGAGGGGTCACTAGAGCCGAGCAGTACCCTGGCCTAAGGCTGCCTTCACAGCTAAAGGCACGCTTTGGGTCTTCAGGCCCTGTTCACTGTGATGAGCAGGCAAAACCTGAAGAATTTCATTTACAGAAAATTCTGTCAGTTGCTCCAGTGGTTTCATCACAGGACAATGTCTGAAAAACATCTATACAGACAAAAGGAGGGAGCATACAAATGACAGCAACCGGGGAAAGGCCACAGAGACTTCATCAGTAGAGTCTGTCACCATCTCCGAGAATAAGCACAGGGACACAGACTTTTCGTGTAAGAGACAAATTCCTGTAGTCATTTGTGCACAGCTAATTTTTGTAAACAAAAATAATTCAGCCAGCAAGTGTACTTGCTTTGAGGCCAGAGGAAGAGGCCAGTATAAAGGGATAAGAAGAGAGTAAGTCTGAGAATATTAAGGTAAACTGACTGGTGTTCTGGTGTGCAGAAGTGAAGGCAATTCTGAAAGAAAACAGTCTGGTATCCAAACGGGAAGGGCAGAGCAGGCTAACTCTAGCAGAGGAGGGGGCCCAGGGCTCTCTTAAAGAAGCAGCCTGCCCTTTCCCTTGCTGCTCAGAAATAAAGTGCCTAATAGCAGCTTTCAAGTTCTAGTGGGAGAAATAAAAATAAAACTGGGCCATCTCACATTACCATACGAACGGGTCTCTTCTAACCGTATACTTACAGAAATAAAACATCATAGCCCTCTCTCTACACCAGGCTAACACTTGCTAGTTGCACTAAAGTATCATAGTAATTAGCAGCATGAAGTAAAATAAGTATTTATCACCTAAAATGCTGAACCAACATCTTCGGCGGCCGTTTCTCTATATACAAAAATGTAAAAACATATTAAAAAAACTTAAAACAAAATAAGCTGGTAGTTTTAGAGTTTTAAAGCATGCCCTCCCTCCCCCCATCCTCCAAAAAAATCAGGGGGAAAAAAAGACAAAAATCAGAATATGAACAGGCTGCATAATTCCTTATCTGGCAGTAGGAGGAAAAAGTTGAATATCAAAATAAGATACAAAATACAAATGTATGACATCCAAAACACCATGGGAGGAAGTAGTAAACAAGTTATACCAGGACACAGCTTGGTTTATTTTCCACTATTAAACGTATAAACAAAACTAAGAGTAAGAAAACAAGAGACAGATAATGTAGCAAAAATGTATTTCTCTCCAACACGATTGGCCACGATTCTTCAAAATGTATCCTCAACAGAGAGAAAATCAAAGAAAAGTTTAGAGTTATTTTAAAGGATGATCTAGATTTTAAGTTTCTTTTGAGCAGTGTTTACCACTTTCTATTCATGTTCTGGGTTTTAAAGATTAAATTTGTACAAATAATAGTCCCTGGGGATTAAAAGTAGGGGGGAAAAAAAACCCCAACCAAAAGCAGAAACAAAACTTTGTGTATGGGGTGGGGGGGAGGAGATAAAAATTATACTCACTTTTCCATCTGAGTTTGAACCAGAAAGGATGGGCTTTACCTCACTTTTTTTGGTCCGCTATTTGAAATCCATCAGCTATAATTCTTACATATAGTGTGTGTTAAAGAAAAGTTAAACAACTTCCACAAACAGTAAAAGCTGTTCCTCTAAGGGAAAGAAAAACATGCACCAAAAACCAGAATAGAACCCCAGAACCCTATTTGGAGGGAGGTTTGTTGCCAATGCCCATAGCCTCCCCTATCAAATGCTTCCCTCATTTGACAATTTTCAAGTGATTTAGGGAACAGAAGACTCCGTTAGAATGTGAAACCTGGATATGAACAGTAAAGGAGAAGATTGGAGTTGTATTTACAAAGGAAAGGCATATATATATATGTATGTGCATAGCACCAGATTTTTCAAGTAAGCAAGTTCAGCGTCAAACTAATCCGAACCAAAATTTCACATTTGTAAACTCTCCCCCTTACTTCCCCAGTGGAAAGCTGTGGAATGTGTCAGCTTGATGCTATTCACTAATGGTGTGAACTCAAAAGGTAGTTTTTCTGCAGCTAAACGGATTCGAAGTCTCAGATATCCCCAGTACAAGTGTGCTGCGCTCTACTGGCTTTATAGACCAAATCTGGAACCATCCATTTTTTCCTTCTTTGAAAGTGTCTAGAGAATTCCTTCATTCGTGACAATGTGTGCAACCATGCACACACACATACTGATAATCCATAAATAATTCTAATAGCCAAAGGATACTTTTTATCAGAAATTACCCAAAGAAAGTGATTTTTGAAATAATGGGACTAAAAATATTTTTTTAGAGTCTCTTTAATACCCTTGGTGCTTAAACATTCAATTTACTGTCTGATTTCTGGATATTTCTGGATTTTAGATTCCATAAACTTCAGATTCTGAAGGCTTATTGAAAAAGCCAAGTTCCTCAATATGGGAAATTCTATCGGCTGTACTTTGAGAGTTATTATTTTTCTACTTTTGAAAAAATATTTTGAATATTTTATATATATATATATATAATATTAACAGAATACTTCAGGGGGTCATATTCCAGATAAATATGACACAATCTGCATCATCCCCAATATTTTAGATATTAAAATAAGGGTAAAATTTGGAGTAAGTTGTCTGACATATTTCCCAGCATAAGTGTTCATGTAGCATATAAAATTTAAGTTGATATTTGGTTTTGTAAGCTATCCCTGTGTACTGTATGCATCTGTTAGTGATAGAGAAGATTTTCAAATCACGGTATATTGAACCTGATTTTGCAGAAGCAGACTTGGAACCTCTCCGGCTCTCCTTCCACAAGGCTCAGTGAGTCAGTCTGGGCAGTGCACACCTTTGCTTTCATTCACTCACTGCGGTCAGGCTTAATGGTACTAACATGCAATCCTAGCATAACACGGACACTAGCACTGACGTTTCTGAATCATTCCCCCAGGTAATAAAAATATATATATAGATAGATAGATATACATATAGAGATCTGCAGCTGTACTAATTACTTCAAATAGCAGCAGACAAGGAAAATAAGCACTTAATCACTTGCTTCATAAGTTTAAGTTCATTTTGTTTGCTATATTAAGTTTAAAAATTAAAAAAATATCAACTTACTATAAACAATTTAAAATATGTATAATACAACTTCATGGTCAAAACATTTGAATAGTCTATGAAAACAGGAAATACTTTGATCTTACATTTGTTTAAGTTCCATACATGATTTTTCAATGTGTCTCTTCCAAGAGAAACCATGAAACGGTTGTCTTATTTTGAGAAGTAATTTTGTTTAGGGATTTCCTCGTCACAAAAATACTTAATTACTTGTTACAGGAGAAGTAAAGAAAAAAAAAGGAAATGGGAAACAAAATGGCTTTCTCCTCACTTGTCACTCTTCTCTTTTGAAAACATTCTGTACATAAGCTATCTGGACTTTCAGAACCCATTTACAAATGCATTTCCAAAAACTGAAGAAAAAGAGTTTAGAGTCTTCAAGTGTTATTTTTATACATGGACTATACAATACATATTGAAAGTATACACACACGTGCATATCTTAAAGATAAGGTTCTCCAAAGGTTTTTCGACATTCCATCACCCCTGTACTTGGTGGTCTATCACAGTTGTGTGTACTCTTGACTTGACTAGGTGTGAGGCGATCATATGCCATCTTGTATTCTTTATCAAATGCATCTGCAAAAATTCACAAGGAAATAAGGGCATTCAGCAATTTATACTCGATATTAACAACAATCAAATTTTTGTAATATTACAGAACTAGAAAATTAGAGGCCAAGAAGGAATACTCTAGGTCACTTCTGCCAACTAAAGGACTACAGAATTTCAGAGCCCAAACGGGGACCTTAAAGTCCTTAGCATTTTATTATTTTTTATTTTTTTAGAAAGAACATTTTTAGTTTTTATTTTTTAAGATTTTATTTATTTATTTGACACAGAGACAGAGACAGCACAAGCGGAGGGGAGAGACAGAGGGAGAGGCAGACTACCTGCTGAACAGGGAGGGAGCCCGATGTGGGGCTCTATCCCAAGATCCTGGGATCATGACCTGAGCTGAAGGCAGATGCTTAACCAACTGAGCCACCCAGGCGCCCCAGTCCTTAGCATTTTAGAGCTAGATTACACAGACCAATGAAATTTAAAGTTTTAAGATGCCTTCTTTTTAAGATTCTTTTTTTCCAAATTTAAAAATTGTGGTAAAATACAGATAAAATTTACCATCTTAACCATTTTTATAGTTTGTTGGTATTACAAACCTTCATAATGCACAACCATCACCACCATCCATCTCCGTAACTCTTTTCCTCCTGTAAAACTGAAACCCTATACCCATTAAACAATAATTCTCTGTTCTCCCCTCCCCCACCCTGTCAACTACCATTCTACTTCTGTCTATGATTTTGACTACTCTAATAACTGTATGATTGTCTTTTTGTGACTGGCTTATTTCATTTAACATAATGTCCTCAAGGTTCATCCATGTTGTAGAATGTGCCAGAAGTTCCTTCTTTTTTAAAGGCTGTATAATATTCCATTGTATGTATAGACCACATTTTGCTTACTCATTCATCCTTCAATGAACACATGGATTGTTTCCACATTTTAGCTATTATGAATAATGCTGCTATGAACATGGATGTACAAATATCTTTTCCAGATCCTGCTTTTAATTCATATGATCCAGAAATATAATTGCTGGATCATATGAAAATTCTATTTTTAATTTTTTAAGGGAATTGCCATACTGTTTTCTAAGCAGCTGTACCAATTTACATTCCCAACAATAATGTACAAGGATTCCAGTTTTCTAGATCCTCACCAACACTTGTTATTTTTGTTTTGTTTTGTTTGATAGTAGCCAGCCTAACAGTTGAGGTAGAACCCCACTGAAGTTTAGATTTGCATTTCCTTAATAGTTAGTGATGTTGAGCATCTTTTCATGTGCTTACTGGTCATTTGTATATCTTCTTTGGAGAAATGTCTATTCAAGTCCTTTGCCCATTTTGAATTGGCTTGGGTTTTTTTGTTGAGTTTTAGAAATTTAAAAAATCTATTCTGGATATTAATCCTTTATCAGATATACAATTTGTAAATATTTTCTTCCATTCTGTGGGTTGCCTTTTTACACTGCAGATACCACCTTCTGATGCACAAAATTTTAAATCTTCATGAAGTCCAATTTTTGTATTTTTTCTTTTGTTGCTTGTGCCTATGGTGTCACATCCAAGAAATCAATGCCAAATCTAATATCATGAAGGATTTTTGTCCTGTTTTCTCCTGAGAGTTTTATAGTTTCAGATCTCATATATAGGTCTTCAATCCATTTTGAGTGAATTTGTTTTATAAGGGGGCCCAACTTCATTCTTTTGCATGTGGATATCCAGTTTTCCCAGCATCATTCGTTGACATGACTGTCCTTTCCCCAGTGGTGCTCTTGGCACCACTGTCAAAAATCATTTGACCATATATGTGATGTTTTATTTCTGGGCTCTCTATTCACTTCCATTGGTCTATGTGTCTGTCTTTATGACAGTACCACACTATTTGGATTACTGTAGTTTTGTATTAAGTTTTGAAATCAGTATTGTGAGTCCTCCAGGTCTGTTCTCTTTTAAGATTTTGGCTACTTGGGGTCCCTTGAGATTTCATATAAATTCTAGGATAGGTTTTTCTATTTTTGTAAAAAGCATCATTGAGATTTTGATAGGGACTGCATTGAATCTAGAGACTGCTTTGGGTAGTACTGATATCTTAAAAATATTAGTCTTCCAACTATATGAAAATGGGATGTGTTTCCATTTATTAACGTCTAATTTCTTTCAGCAATGTTTTGCAGTTTTCATTGTATAAGTCTTTTGCCTCCTTGGTTGAACAAATTCCTAATTATTTTATTCTTTTTGATGCTACTGTAAATGGAATGGCTCTCAATTTTATTTTTAGGTTATTCATTGCTAGCAGCAGAAATAATGATTGATTTTTGTATCTTGATCTTCTATCATGCAACCTTGCGGAAATCATTTATTAATTCTAATAGTCCAGGTGGTTTGGTTTTGTTTTTGGAGTGGAACATTGAGGGTTTTCTATATATATAATCATGTCATCTATGAATAGAGATAGTTTAACTTCATCCTTTCCAATTTGGATGCCTTTTATTTTTTTTTCTTTCCTAGCTGCTCTGGCTAGAACTTCTAATACAGTGTTGCCTTGTTCCTGATCTTAAGGGGAAGCCTTTCCATTTTTCACCATTGAGTATGGTGTTAATTTGGGGTTTTTCATAAATGCTTTTTATCAAATTGAGGACGTTCCCTTCTACTCCTAGTTTGTTGATTTTGCCAAATGCTTTTTCTGCATCTACTGAGATATGTGTGTCTTTTTCTTTTTTTTAAGATTCTATTTTTAAGCAATCTTTACACCCAATGTGGGGCTTGAACTCACAACCCTGAAATCAAGAATCGCATGCTCTACTGACTGAGCCAGCCAGGTTCCCCAGAGAGATGTGTGTCTTTTATTCTATTAATATGGTATATTACGTTGATCGAGTTTTGTATATTGAACCAACATTGCATTCCTGGGATAAATCCCAGTTGGTTGTGGAACAGAAACCTTTCTAAATGTTGCCAGATTTGGTTTGCCAGGATTTTGTTGAGAATTATTAATATGGGATATTGCTCTGTAGTATTCCTTTCTTGTGATGTCTTTGGTAATATTGGCTTCACAGAATGAGTTAGGAAGCACTCCTTTTTCTTCTACTTTTGTAAGAATTTGTGAAGGATTAATGTCTTAAATTCAGGCTGCTACAACAGAATACCAGAGACTGGGTGGCTTAAGTGATGAACATTTATTTCTCACAGCTCTGGAGGCTGGAACAACTAAGATCAAGGCTACGGTAGCATTATCTGGTGTCTGGTGAGAGCGCTCTTCCTGGTTTGTCTACGGCTGTCTTCTCCCTGTATCCTTAACATGGCAGAGAGAGAGACAGCTCTCTTCTTCTTTTAAGGATATTAATCCCATTTTGGGGGGCTCCAACCAAATGATGTTATTGCTTCCCAAGGGCCCTACTTCCAAATACCATCACGTTAGGGCTACATACGAGATAGATACGACACAAACATGAAGTCCATCACAATTAGTGTTAATCATTTTTTAAACATTTGATAGAACTCACCATCTGGTCCTGGGTTTTTCTTTCTGGGAAGCTTTTTGATTATCAACTCAAACTATTTACTTGTTACAGCTCTATTAAGGTTTTCTATTCTAGAGTCAGTTTTGTAGTTTATGTCTTTGTAGGAATTTGCCTATCTCTTCTGGGGTATTGAATTTGTTGGCATGTAATTATTTATTGTACTCCCTTATAATTCTTTTTATTTCTGGAAGGGCAGTAGGAATATCCCCTCTTTTATTCCTGATTTCATTAATTTGAGTCTCCTCTCTTTTTCTCCTAGTCTAACTAAAGATCAACTTTATTGATCTTTTCAAAGAACCAACTTTGATTCTGATGAGTTTCTCTTTTAAAAATAGTTTTTCCCGATTTTTTCTTTATTTCATTATTTCTGCTGTAATATTTATTATTTCCTTTCTTCTGCTTGCTTTGGGTTCAGTTTGCTCTTCTTTTTCTGTTTCATAGGTTATGTAGGTATTTACATATAAGTTCCTACATGATTAATTTTCCAGTTGAATATTAGAATCATTTGTCAAGTTTCTTATTTTTAATAGTTTCCAGTGTTTCATAACCATTACAGTTTTTTTTAAAGATTTTATTTATTGGGGCGCCTGGGTGGCTCAGTCGTTAAGTGTCTGCCTTCGGCTCAGGTCATGATCCCAGGGTCCTGGGATCGAGCCCCGCATCGGGCTCCCTGCTCCGCAGGAAGCCTGCTTCTCCTTCTCCCACTCCCCCTGCTTGTGTTCCCTCTCTCTCTATGTCTCTGTCAAATAAATAAATAAAATCTTAAAAAAAAAAAAAAAATGGGCGCCTGGGTGGCTCAGTTGGTTGGGCGACTGCCTTCGGCCCGGGTCATGATCCCAGGGTCCTGGCATCGGGCTCCCTGCTCTGCGGGAAGCCTGCTTCTCCCTCTGCCACTCCCCCTGCTTGTGTTCCCTCTCTCGCTATCTCTCTCTCTGTCAAATAAATAAATAAAATCTTTTTTCCCCCTTCCCATTATTGTTCTAGTCTCCAATCCTTCCCCTTGGGTTTCTAAATTCTCCTCGGGCATCAACTCTGGGTCTACACAGAAAGTGATAGTTTTTTGAGGGACACCCAACATATATAGACAGTGAAGAGCTTTGCACCCAGAGAGGACCATAAAGGACAGGCCATAAGAACTCAGATGCTTCCAGAAACCTTCAAAGAATTGGCAAAGGAAGTTACTATCAGGTCTGTCATCAAGCAGAGAGTCAGAGGAAAAGGGCTCTTGGACTCATGAAATGGTAAACTCCTTTAAGGTACCAGTAAAAGTACCTATGTAATAATCTCCAAGCAGCTCTCATAGAGGAGGAGTAAAATTTTGCGTGGGGGTTAGGGTCAGAAAAGAAGTGTGTTTGTAAATTCGGCTCTGGTTGGGGAAGGGGTGCTTAACAGCACCACTGCAGGGGGCGTGTAATGCTTGCTTTGGTGACAGCAAAGTGAATGACGGATTGCTGAGATAAAGACAAGCCTTTCGTACTGTCCCTCTCTCACCATTACTTTAGGGGGCCAGGAAATTTATTTTAAAGTTTAACTAAATTTGACTTTTCTGTAGAATGTGCTCAGAAAAGGTTAACCCTTTTAGATAATGAGTACATAAAAAATACTACCCCTTATCTAGTAGTTCCGTTCTGTAAGATGCTTGCCATCTCACCCATACGCATCATTGCTTCTGGATTCTACAGGTCCTCTCTTGGCACCAAGACTGACAATTCCCAGTGACACAGGTCACCTTTGGTCAGAAGGCACCTGATAGCCCCTTGAGACACCCAGTTAGGGATGGCTGCTCCAAGCCCTCTACTTCATTCACTAACTCCTACTCTTTCCCACCCTCTAGTGAACTTGCTGGGGAGCCAGCACTGCAGGCAGTGCTCCTGTTCTCTGTTCATGTTCCATACGGTCTGGCTGAGCAACCTGTAATAGGGCATAAGCTTATTATATATTGTCATCATTTTGAGGGGCGCCTGGGTGGCTCAGTCGGTTGAGGGTCTGACTCCCTTGGTTTCAGCTCAGGTTATGATCTCAGGGTCCTGGGATCAAGCCCCGTGTCCTGCTCTGTGCTGAGTGGGGAGTCTGCTTCTCTCTCTCTGCCCCTCCACATGATCTCTCTCTCTCTCTCTTTCAAACAAGTAAATAAATCTTAAAGAAAAAAAGTCAACCAAAGTGTTGACTAGCGCTAAATAACCAGATATGTTTTTGTTAAGACAATATACAGTCACCTAAAAAGCATGGCTGATTACATATTCTCTCTTTAACCGGGAGTGGGTTTACTTAAGCAGGGCACCCACGTTAGATACCAGTCAAGTCAGAGGACTTATGTGTATCATTATCACTTTCATCAACTTATTCACATTATAACTTTTCAGACAAGATGCCAAAACTCTGCTCCAGGTTCTCAATGCCTAACAGCCACCCCTTTCTTCCTTTTTTCTACCAGGGGCTATTTCCGCCCTTTCCTGAGACTTAGAAATGGCAACTTAAAGGGAGCCCAAGCACAATCACTGGGAGAAGGAGATGATCAATCAAAAAAGTTTGGGCCCTCCTGAAATAGATATTTAGCTACCTTACATCCTTCTGAAATGACAGCAGTCCCTATCTCATAGGGCTTTTGGGAGAATGACAGGAGATAATACACGGGAAGTACTTGTACAATGTCAGGTACACAGTAGGCCTCAAAAACTGTTAGCTTTTATCGTTTATCGTTGATATAATATGACCAAAGTATCTAGGACATTAAATGAAAAAAATCAAAGGAAGAATTCTTCTAATATATTAATATAATTTAATATTAAAATAATAAATATTAAAATAATAATAAAGACTACCAATATAAAAATACTTCAAAAATGATACCAAGATAGATAAACATTACATGTTAGATATTATGCTGGATTACCTATATCAATGTTTTCTCTTCCCAGGGCCACAAGTGAGAGAAATAGTATTTCTCTATACAAACTCCTAAGGGGGGGAAGGAGTGGAGAAGATATTACTATTCATATAATCTCTACATTCTATACAAAAATATTTATGCTAATATAAGCATGAAGTGATCAAACAAATTACTAAGCCAATAATACGAATCCGCTTAGAGGAACAATATATTTATTTAAGACAGACTTACCTCTGTCTTTTAAAATGAGGACATTTATTCAGTGTCTCTAAAATTTGACTCATTGGTCCATAGACATCATTCATTTTAATGCTTTTTACCATATTTTTCAATAGTTCCTGGTTAAATGAATTATCACCTTTTTGCAATAAATGGACCATTGGATACTTTTGGGCTGTAAAAGAACAAAAGAGCAGATGAAGGAAAATGTTCTACGTGTAAAGGACAATATAATTAAGCAGCAACTGATAGTTAATCAAGAAGCTACAAAGCACTAAAAACAAATTAAGGGCAATAGATAAAGGAATAGAAATCTAAGGATGAGAAAGAAAAAAAGGAAAAAAATAAGACATATAATGATGAAAACAGGCTTAAAGCTTTCTGTGGCCTCAAATAGACAAAAACTAAAAATGCAGTTTTCCTTAATACAGCCCCTGGAGGAAATTCTCAATCAGCAGCCTGGGATGGAAACAAACAAATATGTAAAAAGAAGAAACAGGGACAAGCAATGGGCTAAAAGCGAACTCCACAAAACATAACCCCTCCAGCACATACATAGCACCACTCAAAACAAAACAAAACAAAACAAAAAAACCCTTGGCCTCCATGGAAGATAGCACTAAAAACATCAAACTTAACACTCACTCTCAAACAAAAGAGTACGATTTTGACCTGTAAGACAAAAAGTAGTAAAGTAAAATAAAAGTTAGTTATACATTAGTTTACTATTGCTATTTAAAGCAAGCAGAGATTACTCTTACACAGACGAAGTCAGCATTCTATGATAGCACTTACTGTGGGCATTCCAGAGGATGTATAAGGGCTGTCCCGGATCCTGATGTAATTTCATATTGTCCCATAACATTTGTATTAAAACATATTTACTATCCTCAGACATACAGTGGCGAGGAATCTGTGTTGAAGAACAAACAGATATTCATTAATGATCCTTACCTGATAAGGTTTTGTAAATATAAAGATCCTTATATGTGTGTGAGAGAGAAAAGAGAACAGAAAATCACTGGTTTGTATGCATTTTATCTCGACTGAAGGAAGATGGGCTGAATTGAAAAGCTAATGATCTCTGAAGTAGATTTTTTTTTTTAAGATTTTATTTATTTATTTGAGAAAGAGAGAGAGAGAGAGAGCGCGCACAAGCAGGATGAGTGGCAGAGGGAGAGGGAGAAGCAGACTCCCTGCGGAGCAGGGAGCCTTGATGCGGGGCTCGATCCCAGGACCCTGGGATCATGACCCAAGCTGAAGGCAGATGCTTAACTGACTGAGCCACCCAGGTATCCCTCTGAAGTAGCAGATTTAACCAAATACTTAGATCAGTAAGAAAGGGTACCACAAAAGGCTAACCTTAACCAGCTTATGACTGAGGGTCCCCAGAAAAATGAATCCAGGAGCCTCATTCTACATCAGTCCAAGACCCTACCCTAGATAAGTCACTGAGTTAACCTCTTGGTCATTCATTTGTCATGTGCTGAAAATCCAAACCACATGCACAATCATAGACATGAGTACAAGTAGGCAGAAAAAGTTCCTGAACTTAGAGATGTTGCGATTTAGTGGTGGTGATGCATATGAAGAAATAAAACACTTTTATATAACAATGGATCAAAAATACAAGTAAACACATAGTTGTTTACTAGTCAAGCAAAAACTCAGAGTAAAGGACTGAAGAGAATGGTAGTACATGCCTGAACTAGGAATTACAAACATCCTCCTAAACATGTGTAAGGCTTGTTTTTGAAGGAGGTTTGAGACATGAGTGGGGCCAAATCACAAACTCTTCTGATAAGAGTCATTGACAGTTTCTTCTTGAGGTTATAACAAAAACACAGCCCATTTTGTATCAATTTTATAAGAAGGCTACAAAACATGATTTTGTCTTACTGCTAGGCTGTAAGAAGAAAAACTATCTGTAAATGCAATGAAAACAATTTTATTGATCTAATGATTCAGATGGTTATTTAAAAAACTTCGCATAAAAATTACTTTTTTGTCATTGAGAATATGCAAATATTATAATAGTGACGGTAGCATTGCCTTTTAGTTAATTTTTATTTTCATACCTTTGAATACTTGTTACAATGCTCAGAAGAAAGAATCAATCCAGGTAAGTTACTGGGTAAGTCAAGACGTCTAAAATACCATACAAGGTTCCAAAACACGATTGGATGATGGTCCACGAAGTCTGCCACTGTTATTGCATGGTCACCTTCATTTTCCAGTAAGCTTTCAAGCTCCTTCCATACCACTAAAGGACTAAGATATGGAACAGTGATAGGATCTGGACTAGGGAGGTGCCACTCTAATCCTAAAGAATCCTGTTGAATAAATAAAAAAGCATAAATGGAAAATACAAGATTGATGATACTAAATCAATTTAAAAAATTCCTATCAATGATTTCCATATAAGTAGGAAATACTAGAATTGTATCATGGGACTAGAAACTCTTCTTGATATAAAATTGAAGCTAATAAGGCTACATAGGACAAGGGGAACAAAATCATATGTAAATCATCAATGTCCAAATTTAAAAAAACACCAAAATACATACGGTAGCTCCTTGTAAAGTAGTTGGCAGGCTGCCTGTAGGAATGAGCTTCTGGCCTCCAGTGTCTTCCTTATCCAAGGGGCCGTAAGTACTAACACTCCTGGCCATTGGAAATATTGGACATTTTGACACAGCCGTTTTTGATCTATCAGCAGGGATCTGAATACTTCGGGCATACGTATTTTCCAGCAGTTTAGATTTGCTTGGGCATTGAAAAAAGAAAAAAAGCGTATCATTGTCTAGATTTACTTTATTTCATCCGGAACAACCAGATCTTTAGAATCAGAGCTGGATACACAGCAAAGTAAATCAAATAAAGATGTTAGTCAGAAGTCGGCTGGGGAATAGGATATATTTTTAAGTAGTCTAATCATGTTAAATTTCCTTTTTATCCAGTGAACTTTGAATATTCAAAAGTCATTCATTTATTAAAACATTTAGTGGACAACTGTTACGCATCAGGAAGCCCAGTAGGCCCAGAGGATACAAAGCAGAAAAAATAGGCGCCTATGCCTTCAGGAGTCACAAGCTAGGGGGACCCGGTCAGAGAAAGAGCTCCACTAATCCTACGAGCACATAGGTTTGCGGCTGTGCTGCCCAGGCACGCAGGATCAAACAGGTCACGCCAGCCGGTACCCCACAGGCATTTTTTTCCTGCACATGCCGTTAACAATATGACTTCACCTGCCCTGTTATGTGTATGATGTACCTGGCACTTCTCCAAAATGGAGTCAATTTCTGCATTTGTTTTAAGTGTAAATTCACTTATATTAGGCTTACTGTAAAGTCTTCCTTTGATTTTATAGTTCCTCTATCAGTTCTAAATGTTTTCTCAGGTTATTAAATATTCTAAAGCAGAAGTAAGTTAGGACTGATTTAATTCCTAAAGAGACAGGGATAAGAGAAAGATGTTCACTGTAAACAGGTGTTCTACAGAATTTTTACTTTTTTTTTTTTTTTTAAAGTAGGCTCCACGCTCAACATGAGGGGCTCGAACTAATGACCCTGAGATCAAGGGTCGCATGCTCTACCCACTGAGCCAGTCCAGGTGTTCCAGGTGTTAGTTTTACTTTTAAAACACTAGTAAACATTATCATATAAGAATTCTACAGCTTAAACTCTGGGGATTCATAAAGCATAAAATATAACTGTTTAAACATTTAGGTTATTAGAGAATTTTAAAACTTTTAATTAGGGGAAAGAATTTAAGATTATGAATCTATTATACATGGAAATTTGAGAGAGAGAGCACGCACACGTGCGAGCAAGGCAGAGGGAAAGGGAGAAAGAGAATTTCAAGCAGACTCCATGGCCCAGCGCAGAGCCCGACATGGGGCTCGACCCCATGATCCTGAGATCATGACTTCAGTTGAAATCAAGAATTGGATGCTTAACTGACTGAGCCACCCAGGCGCCCCTAGAAATTTTAAATGGTCAGCTGATTTTTCTGTCATTTTCAGAAACATGTGTAATACATGTTAAAATATAGTTCCACATAATTATAATTACCTATTGAGATCAAAATTCCCTTGAACAGAGATAACAGATGTGTCAAGACCAGAGGCTGATGTTGAGATACAAGACTGCCTTGTCTGAGTTGAAATGGAGGATGGAAAATGCATATTTTCTGTAGATGGGCTTGACTTCAGAAAGTATCTGCAATGTGAATTAAAGGAACTTTTTGAGAAAAGAGATATTCTAGGAAATATGATCCTTAAACATGAAGGAAAAAGAAAGCACAAATCATTACCTTCCAGGCCGTCTTAAATCTCTTATTTCAATATTCAGAAAGGGCAAGAAAAGATTGCCACAAAATGGGCATGTAGTATTGAGATTTGAATCATCTGCTGTCCAGCCAGCCATGATTTCCTCATCATGGACGAGACAATCACATGTTCTACACCGAGAACAACTTGAGATAAGAACCTATGGGAAAAAACAGCACTTTATAAAGTGAGCCTGTTGGAGATATTATGAATTAAAAACCACTTCAATCCATAAATCTATTAGAAAACTAAAAGTCAGAAGGATTCAGACGTTACAAACAAACAAAAAATAGATTACATTCAGCTAAATCGATTTCAAAATTTTTCCCTGAAAGGGAACCTTGCATTTAAGAAAGGAAACCTTACCATTAAAATTACTACAGAACCTGCCATGGTTTTATCAGTGAAAAAGTAAACCCAAGCATTAATTTGCTAATACCCAAAATAGGTATTCATAATTACATATTATGGGTCTGTGTGCTACTCATAGTGTGGTCACCAGACAAGTGTGGGTCCACAAACTCTTCGATTTGTGATAAGTAAAGAAATTGAGAAGAGGACTTAGAAACCTTTAAAGCAATTGGTCATTGCTGCAATATCTAAGTTTGTAATCAATACACATTTTCACAAGAGCATCAGCCAGGACAGACTGGAAATTAAAAACCCCAACAAAACCCTGGTCTGTCACTAAAGACAGTTTAAGAAGTGTTGCTGTAGATGAATGTAAATGCTGTCACTACATGAATAAAATATAGAAATTCCTGAAACCATGAGAAACTTCATCAATTGTAATATCTGTGCTCATCATTTATTTTCCAGCTACAAGCAAATCTATTTTCCAAATTTATACAAACTGGCCTGAAAAAGCAACAACACTCACAGATGTATTTGGAAGCAATTTTTATACAAAAGTTTGGGAAAACTTTTAAAGTGTAAAAGCATAACTCTTGCATTGTGAAAAAAAGAGACACACAGCAACATCTCCAGCAGATACCCACGTCAAACTGATACAAAAAATGAAAAACATGATGGGCAAAGGGGACACAAATGCCAAAACAGCTCCATGTCCCCTCATCCTAAAAGTGTGCTTGCATAGCAGAATTGGTTTTTAAGAGGTTCAAATGTGAAATAAAAGTTCAAAAAGAACATAGAGATAATCAGGGAAACTAGAAATACTGAAAATGGAAATGCTTTTGTATGTTGATAAATCCCGGAGGAGGCGTGGGACTTTCCTAAACAGAGATGAAGTAGTATGACTTCGGTATTCTGAAATACTGGCTATTTTACGTTTATTCAGCTGCAATATACATTCTGAAATTTTCAGAAGTTACATATTTAACTTTTTATTACTCTACCCCTGACCATGAATACGTAAGGAACATAAGTTCTAGAAGTAGTGTAAGTAGTACAGGAAGACGCTCTTCAGATTAAAACTGTACCTCCATTGCATAGTTCTGGAAGATATTTGTATTACTTGTGTTGCAGGAAGATGCCACTTCTGATTTCCCAGGTAAGGCAAACTTTGACAGGGATCCTGTTCATTATTAAAAAACAAAGAGCAAAACCATTACAATTAATGAGAAAGGATATGAAAATCTTTTACCTCCATAAATTCTGATAAAATGTCCAACTGTTTTATTCAAAATAGCAAAGGTAATTTAAGAAAAAACCAAAAAAGGCACACATTTTTGTTTTGAGTACAAACTTAAGGAAGTGTGCTCTGATTCTACAGCTTCCCACATGCTAGGGGTGGGAAGCCCTAGCTTCATTACTCACGAAGTACTTTGTGGGTACGGGCTACTCACTTACGAAGTACTTTGTGGGTATGGGCTCATCACTCACTTATGACGTACTTTGTGGGTACAGGCTACAAGGCATTCCAGTTATTTTAATTACTAATTTGCTGTTTCTCTTTTTCCATGTTTAAAATACAAGAATGTGTTTAGTTCTAAGGTCTAAAACATATAAAATAGCTAATTTTATTTCCAATCATAAAAAGATTTACTGGCAATTCTCCGTCTTCTCAGGATCTTTTAAGATCTGGTACAGTAATCTTGTTCTTAAACATGAGGAGAGAATTTCCAAATATATTCTTAAGAGTTATGGATATTAGTAGGTATTAAAACAACAACAAAAACAACAAAAAGGAAGGGGAGTTCTGTGGTCAAATCAATTGTTGACAATGGCTACATCTTGTTAATAAAACTAGAGGTAATCTACCTTTCTTTTTCTTTTTTCTCAGTAGTTACTAAATGTTACGAATAAACACATATTTTTATAAAGTAAGGGTAAAAAAATAAGTAATGGGATAAACTACCAGTTCACAAGAAATAGAGAAGACAGGAAAAAACATGTTAAACACCAAAAGGCAGAAGAAAAGTTATTAAATTTCCTTATTACTTGCAGCCCATTGACAAGTCCTTGAGGTGGGCAGAGTGACATTCCTTTAGGGACTCAACTGCTTGGATGGTGACACTTTGCTAAGGGCAAAAGGTAATCCTAACCTGACCCCCCCCGCACCCCCCCCCCCACCATTCCTGTAAGTCTACTTTAACATATAAAAATTCCTTTGGAAACTTCCTTTATCTCTACCTGCCCCCCACCCCATACATGTTGGCAATTATCCCCCAAGTATACATCTGAAGGGTCTCACTGAGTAAGGGAGAGGCGGGGTTAGGTAGGGAGAGATAGGTAGGGGGCTCACAGAAATCCCAGAAATGCTGAGGCATAACAAAACCAGAGATAAGAGAACAAACCAGACCACCCTGCCCTGGGCGTCAGAGGTGGGGTCTTTAATGGCAGTCACATTGTGACCAACAAAGAATAAGGAGACCCTAAAGAAGAAGTAAGCCATTAAAGATGTTATCACCAGCCCTTACTCAAACCAAGATGTCACAAGAATGTTAAGGCCACAAGCTCCCTGGTCAGTTCTAAATAAAAGACTGTCAGTGGAGGCCCATGGTGGCAACCCTGGTGGGACCCCTCTCACTCCTGAGAGCTTTTGTTGTATCCTTGCTTAATAAAACTTTTTATCACTTTACTCACTCTCCTTTGTCCACAAGATTCATTCTTCAACTCTGTGAGAAAAGAACCTCTCTCTCTTCACAATCACAGGGATGCAATCAGCATAATCCAGACTAATGGCCTGATTGCTTCAGTAAATAAATGACAATGGTAAAAAAAGATAGCTCTAGAACTACCACCACAGGTCCTAGGCCCGTTTCACAGATGGGTTGAGAGGGACAGAGAGGGCTGAAGCCTCCATCAACCTGTAAGCTGCTTACAGCTGGTGGTAATTGCAGTACTTTCCCTGGACGGTTTCCCACAACCCTCTGTAATCCATCTCTGCTAAAGCTAGTTCAGAACTGCTTTCTTGTACCTTCTATCAGGCTTGACTAATGAAATCATTTATGTGGGCAGCCTCCCTTTTACATCTAATTAATCTAGAGCACAGAATATTCACTTTAATAAATATGAATCAGGTTGTGAGGTTTATTTCTTAGCATAACAAATTGCTCTTGTATGTTAAAAAAAGGGGGGGGCGAGCTAATCACCTGATTTCTTCATGAATGGATGACAAGGGGGAGAAAAAGAGAGGGAACAAAGAGGAAGTTAACAGACATATCAGCCAAATGCAACAAGGGGACCTTATCCGGATCCAACTTGAACAAACCACCTATAAAAGGAGCTTTATGAGATAACTGTGAAAATTTAAACTAAATATTTGATATAAAGTATTATATCGATCAAAACATTAAAAAATGTAATAGCATTACAATTATGTTTTCAAAAAATGAATGCTTCACAAAAGATACATAGTGTACGTGTTCCAAACAGACCATGCTAACACAGTGTTAGAAGAGAATGTTTAGGGCGCCTGGGTGGCTCAGTTGGTTAAGTGACTGCCTTCGGCTCAGGTCATGATCCTGGAGTCCCAGGATCGAGTCCCGCATCAGGCTCCTTGCTCAGCAGGGAGTCTGCTTCTCCCTCTGACCCTCCCCCCTCTCATGCTCTCTCTCTATCTCATTCTCTCTCAAAATAAATAAATAAAATCTTTAAAAAAAAAAAAAAAAAGAAGAGAATGTTTATCTGTGAAGGGGGCAGTGACCACATGTGTGCATGAGAGAGGTTCTGGATATTGTTAACGTTCTGTGTTTTGATCTAAGTGCTGGTTACTCATGTGTCCTCAATTTCTGAAATGTATTTACATACATAAAAGTGTACAGATTACATGCATAACATTAATAAAATTAAAAATGTTTATCAAATACATAATTAAAAAAATGTTTAAAAAATTTTTTTGAAAAGAAAAACCACTGGCCTAAAATGGCATCACGTAGGCTGAGTTCCCAACAGGGGCTTAACACCTAATCTAATTGCAGTTTCAACTGCCTCAGAGTGTAGTCTTAACCAATCAGTCAGGAATTTTCTGACCAATGCCTGGGAGTTTGCAACATGGGCCCTCTCCATCTCGCAAAGGAAGATGAAGTAATCTGCATGATACATCCCCTGCACTTCCCCCTAAGGGAAAGTGACTTTGCCTGGACTATCTTTCTCTTTTGCTATTAACTCTCTTGCCTCACCCTTCTTCTATAAAAACCTTCCATTTTGTACAGTTCTTGGAGCTCCCCTCTACTTGCTAGATGGGATGCTGCCTGATTCATGAATTGTTTAGTAAAGCCAGTTAGATCTTCAGATTTACTTGGTTGAATTCCATTTTTTTAACAATATAAAACATTAAAGTCCTTATATTTTAGAGCTACATATGGAAGTATTGATGAATAAAATTATATGCTGTCTGGTATTTACTTTAAAATAATCCAGTGGGCAAGGAAAAAATAGTGGGACTACAGGAGGGGGAAAGATAAAACAAGATTGGCCATTTTTTGATAACTATTGCAATTGGGTAAAGGGTAAATGGGTGTCCATTGGGCTATTCTTTCTACTTCTGTGTACATTTGAAAGTCCCTACAATAAAAGCTTTTTAAAAGATCAGAAGTGCACATCAAAAAGTATTATAATGCCCTTGCTTCCCTTGCCTTACTTATCAAACTCAACACCCAAAGAACAAATAATACAATCAAGAAATGGGCAGAAGACATGAACAGACATTTCTCCAAAGAAGACATCCAAATGGCCAACAGACACATGAAAAAGTGCTCAACATAGCTTGGCATCAGGGAAATCCAAATCAAAACCTCAATGAGATAACTACCCCACACCAGTCAGAATGGCTAAAATTAACAAGTCAGGAAACAATAGATGTTGGTGAGGATGTGGAGAAAGGGGAACCCTCCTACACTGTTGGTGGGAATGCAAGCTGGTGCAGCCACTCTGGAAAACAGTATGGAGATTCCTCAAAAAGTTGAAAATAGAGCTACCCTATGATCCAGCAATTGCACTACTGGGTATTTACCCCAAAGATACAAATGTAGTGATCCGAAGGGCTACGGGCACCCCAATGTTTATAGCAGCAATGTCCACAGTAGCAAAACTATGGAAAGAGCCAAGAGGTCCATCAACAGATGAATGGATAAAGAAGATGTGGTGTACATATACAATGGAATATTATGCAGCCATCAAAAAACCCGAAATCTTGCCATTTGCAATGATGTGGATGGAACTGGAGGGTATTATGCTAAGCAAAATAAGTCAGAGAAGGACATGTATCATATGATCTCACTGATATGAGGAATTCTTAATCTCAGGAAACAAACTGAGGGTTGCTGGAGTGGTGGGGGGTGGGAGGGATCGGGTAGCTGGGTGATGGATATTGGGGAGGGTATGTGCTAAGGTGAGCGCTGTGAATTGTGTAAGACTGCTGAATCACAGACCTGTACCTCTGAAACAAATAATACATTATGTGTTTAAAAAAAAAAAAAAAAGAAGAAGATAGTAGGAAGGGAAAAATGAAGGGGGGGACATTGGAGGGGGAGACGAACCATGAGAGACTATGGACTCTGAGAAACAAACTGAGGGTTCTAGAGGGGAGGGGGGTGGAGGGAGGGGCTAACCTGGTGATGGGTATTAAAGAGGGCAGGAATTGAATGGAGCACTGGGTGTTATATGCAATGAATCATGGAACACTACATCAAAAACTAAGATGTAATGTATGGTGATTAACACAACATAATAAAATAAAATTTAAAAAAAGTATTATAATGCATCCATTCCTCACACCATATCCTAGGATAAATTTCAAATGGATTAAATATCTAAATCGGGGGTCAAATCCACTTGTGTATGGCCACAAGCTAAGAATGGTTTTTACATTTTAAAGTGTTAGAAAAAGAAAACGATAAAAAAGAATATGTGACAGAGAGGTGTGTGGCCCACAAAACCTAAAATATTTAAGATACGGTCCTTTACAGAGAATTTTACAGAAAATGTTAAAAAGAAAATCAAAGAAGTGTCAGAAGAAAACACTGGTGAACCTAGGGAAGGGAACATCTTTCCTAATACCTCCAAATCCAGAAGCAGTAGGGACGCACTAATAAATTTGATGACATAAAATTAAGAACTTCTGTGTGGGGGAAAAAAAAAACCCATGTACAAAAACTTGACAAAATTGGAGAAAGTAGCTGGCAATTACCTAAGAGACAATGTGTGTGTATATATATATTTGCATATATTTATATATAAAAAGAGCTAATAAACCTTAAAAAAAAAAAGGACCAACAAGTAAAATGTAGGCAAAGGACAGTCCATAGAAAAAGAAATACAAATAGTCCTTAAACATATAAACAGTTACTCAATTTACAAGAGGAATATAAATAAAAACTAAACTGAAATACAGTCCTCATTGATCAGGTGGCAAAAACCCTAAAGTCTGCAGAAATATTTTGTTGACAAGGCTGTGGGGAAATAGGTATTCTTATATACTGCCAGTGGTAATTCTAACTAGTACATCCCCGAGGAAGGCAACTTGGCAATATCACTTCAAGGAAGAATTTGTATCTTCCAAAGAAACCCTGGCAAAAATATAATGACATATATGCATCATAACATTATTTATAATAGTCAAAGACTAGACACTTAATGCCCATCAATAGGGAAGTGATTAAAATAAACTCTGATACATCCACAGATGATTAACTATGCAACCGTAAAAATGAGTAAGGGACAATGCAATGTGATGATATGGAATGATCTTTCGGATATATTGTTAAGTGAAAAACACAAGGAGCGGGAAAGTACGTTACTTTCTGAGTTAGAAGACAAGGAGGTAGTAAGAACACTCACTCACATATCCCTATATTTTTAAAGAAACAACAACGGAAGGATAAACCAAAATAAAAATGGTTACCTCTAGGCACAGGGAGAAAACAAGATGAAGGGGTGGGGATGGAAGGCAGACCTCTCTAAAAGTGCCTTGGTTCTTACTGTTTTGACTTTGGAGCCATGAGAATCTTTTACAAAATTAAAACAAAGGAAAAAAAGTAAAGGTACCACATACAACTGCAGTATGACCGAACTGGACAAACCTTCTAAGGAGGCAGAACTTTCCAGACTTGTTCTGCTGAAATCAATTCCCTTAGTTCCTGAAGTGGCACTGCTCTCTTGGGAGGAAGTGGCTCCTTCCAACTCATGGCAAACATCTTCATCTGTTAAAGAGGTAGATTCAGAATCCTGGGCTCCCACTGAAGAAAGACTGGTACGATCAGAACTTTGATCCTAAGGACATAATTATAAGCTTAATTTCCTTCATATTTAAATTTAATTATTTAAAATGTCACTCCTAAGGCAGAGGAAATGCTTAATCACCCAGATGATCAGTTAATCAACATTATAACATCTACAGAAAGAAAACAACCAATTTTACATGGGCTACTAATTTGGACAAACATGGGTGGGAAATCATTTAGATAGCATTTTTAGTTGGATCAAAGTAGAGATACCTGTTGGTAAGATACCCTTGCTGACTTTGAAGCTTCATTTACTGTTCATTTTCCTCTCTGTGAATCCCAGCCCAGGATGATACCATTAGAACTGCATTTTATTCTTTTAAAATTTCATGTATGTTTACATTTTATTATTTTCCATAATAATCTAGGTTTCAAAGACATGTATTTCCAGTTTTCATTTTTGAGAACACCAAAGTGTAAGTTAAATGTTTTTCTGGTTATACCAACAATACAGTAAAAAAATCTGGTCAATATGAATTTTTGTATAAAGAAAAAAAAATTTAAGGGCGCTGGGTGGCTCAGTCGGTTAAGCGTCTGCCTTCGGCTCAGGTCATGATCCCAGAGTCCTGGGATCGAGTCCCGCATCGGGCTCCCTGTTCGGTGGGAAGCCTGCTTCTCCTTCTCCCTCTCCCACTTCCCCCTGCTTGTGTTCCCTCTCACTGTGTCTCTCTCTGTCAAATAAATCAATAAAATCTTTAAAAAAAAAAAAAGAAAAAAAAATTTAAGTATCTATAATTCTACTGCCCAGATAATACAACTTATTTTTTTCTAGTCATGTTGTGTGTGTGTGTTATTTTTAGGATTATTTGGATATTTGTACTGGCTTTTCTGCTATACCTCATTGTATTTTTAAAAGTGGGTGCTCTAGGAATCATACACACCCGGTCATTTACAGTCTACTTAAAGTTAGTATTGTACCTCTTGGTATGTAATAACATAACTATAATGAGTATTGGCAGAATGGATCTCTTTATCACTGTAAAATATGTACATATATTGAATGTTCCATAAGATAATGTCATAATTTTTGTTTTGGGCAATTATTTAAGAGGTCAGAAAGCAGTCTTTTATATTAACTATTTACCATGTTTTCTGTTTAAAGAAAAAAAAAATTCTGTTCTTCCTTCATTCCTGCAGGTCCAGTTTTCTTTGTGGTATTATTTTTCTTCAGCCTGAAGAACTTCCTTTAGCATATCTCATATAACAGGTCTGCTTGCCAGGATTCTCTTCTTTTATCTGAAAATGCTTTCATTGCACCTTTTCCCCTGAAGAATATTTTCACTGGATATCAAATTCTGGGTTGACAGGTCTTTTAACAATTGCACGGTGTTGTTCCAGTGTATTCTTTCCTCCATGGGTTGTGGAAAAAATATATGGTTATTCAAATCCTTATTCCTCTGTAGGTAATGTGTCATTTTTCTTTTAACAATTTTCAAGATTTTTTTTATTTTTTCCTCCCAGCAGCTATTTTATTAGCAGATGGATATCTTCGCTTTTTAGTAGTTTGCTTATGTGTGTGTAGATGTGGTTTTCTGTGAGTTTATCCTGTCTATAGTTTACTGAGCCTCTTGTATCTGTAAATCTATATCCTTCACCAAATTTGGGAAGTTATTTCTTATTTGTTTATTTCTCCATTTTTTATTTCTTCAGGTATCTTTTCTACCACAATCTTTTTCTCTAATACTTCTGGAACTCCAATTATATGTTATTCCTTTTGATACTGTCCCAGAAATCTCTGAGGCTCTGTTCATTTTTGTAAAAAGTCTTTTCTCTCTCTGTTCTTCTAATTGGATAATTTCTGTTACTCAAGTCTTCAAGTTCATGGATTCTTTCCTCTATCTTCTCCATTCTGCTACTGAACCCATCCAATGACTTTATTTCAGAGGGTATTTTTTAGCTATGAAACGTGTTTTTTAAAATAGTTCCTATTTCTTGCTGATAATTCCTTCCTTTTCACTTATTTCAAATGTGTTTTTCTTTAACTTCAGGGAATCTAGTTATAATAGCTGCTTCAGAGTTTCTGTCAGGATAATTCCAACATCTGGGTTGTCTCAGGGTTGTCTTTCCCTTGAGAACGGGGTCACATTTTCCTGGTTCTTTATCAAGTCATTCTGGATTTTATTTTGGCACTCTGAATGTTATGTTGTGTGGTCTGGGTCCTGTTATAATCTCTTGGAGAACACTGATGCTTTTGTTATAGCAGGCTTTGTTACTGACCAAGTTATGTTCGGACTGTAATTTGTATTTCAATTTTTGTAGGCAATGACTTAATTCTTAGTTTAGTCCGGTAAGACTCGTGTTTGCCGGTTCACCTTTATCCCATGTTATGTGTAGTTCAAGACTAGGCTGACACTCGTGCGGGCCATTCACAGAATCTGGGAATCCCCTTCTCTCAGATGCCCCTCAAACTCTCCAGCCCACAGATGCCCCCTTCTCTGGCTCCTCTGTCCAGGAACTAGGGTTTCTCTTGAAGTTTCAGCTGCCAGGGCTGCCACACCACACTGTGACGGGGACCTGCTCTTGGGGCAAAGATGCATGAGACAAGAAAATGGGGAATTCACCTCTGTCTGGGTCCCTCCCCACAATCTGCCTGCTTCTTCAGAATCCTTAGATAGTTGTTTTTTGGCATTTTGTCTGGGGTTATTAGTTATAATCAGCAGGAGGGATGTGCTTTAGTGGCTTTATGTTCCCACAGTGGAGCTAGGATGCTCACCCTCATTTTTATTTTTTTTAAAGATTTATTTATTTATTCGAGAGAGCAAGCGCACACAACACACACACACACACACACACACACTCACGTGCGAGGGGCAGATGGAGAGAATCTTAAAGCAGACTCCCCGCTGAGCTCGGAGCCTGACCCCACAACCCTGAGATCATGACCTGAGCTGAAACCAAGAGTCCGACGATGCTCAACTGACTAAACCACCCAGGTGCCCCCTCACCCTCATTTTTAAAGATGATATTTGCTGGGTGTAGGAAAATAGGGTGGCAGTTATTGTCTTTCAGTGCTCTAAAGGTATCTTTCCAGGGTCTCCTGACATCAAAGTTTCTGTTCAGAAGACAAATGGCAGTTTCTTACTGTTGTTCCATTCGAAGGTAAGATAAGCTCTTTTCTCTGGCTCCTTTTAAGATTTCCTCTTTGTATTCCATTTCCATCTATTTTAAAATTAGATGCATAATAAGTATGGTTTTCTTTGCATTTATTCTGCTTGACATTTGTAGATCTTCTAAATATGTAAGTTGCCATCTTTTATCACTTTGGGAAAATTTTTGGCAATTCACTTTTTAAATGTTCTTTCTATCTCATTCTGTCTTCTGGAACTCAATTACATCAGTGTTAGACATTTTCACTAATTCCCACATTCGTTTTTTTATTTTCCATTTGATTTCCAATCTGCTTCAAAGTGGATATTTTTTACTGAGTTTCCATCTAGTTTACAAACGTTCTTTTTCTGTGTTTTGTCTGCTGTTAAATCCAACTACTGCATTCTTAATTTCATATCTTTTTCAGTTCTAGAATTTATACTTGATTCTTTTTAATAGATAATTATCTGGTGAAATTTTCTACCTTTGCAGCTGTTTTTCTTCAGCTTTCCCTTGATTTTCTTGAACATATTAAAATTATTTCAAAGTCTCTTGCTAATTTAAATACTTGGATCACCTGAACTTTTCTTCTGTTTTTTAGTTACGGTCCTGTCTCTTGGTATAGCTATTTTTAACTAAATAATATAAAAGATTATATATAAAAAATTATAAGGACTCCAGATGATATTCTGTTCCTCCAGAAAGGACACAGTCTTTCATGTGTTAGATAAAGGCTGATTATCTTCATCTAATCACAGGCTGAGCTGAGTCAAGCCTAGGTTGCTATTTTGGTCAGGTGCAGTCCAACTCTGGTTTGCCAACGCTCCCAAGGCATGGCTCTGCGGGACTTCCAACAAAGGGCTTGGTGTGCTTACCAAAGCTCCCCCGGCTTCTACCCCCACCCCCCACCCTGGAATTTATGAACTCTTTGTGACTCTATTCCCAGCACCATGGAACTGCTGAAAACTCTAATTTGTCAGAGACTTTCTGCTTACCTTTTTAGCCTCCTGTCTTATGCAGTATCAGTATAGGGAAAATGTCCTGAAGGAAAAAAACTGGTGTATCTGAGGACCCTCAAGAGTCTCTGATTTTTGTCTCTCCAGCTCCACCAGATCCTAAAACTCTGTGTCCCCCTCACCTCTCCTCAGTCCTCTAAGGCAAAACCTGGATTTGCAGCCCTTTGCTCTGTGCTCAGAATCAACAAACGCCCTCAGGGGAAAGCAGCTGTAGCACTTTGGGCTCCTCTCTGCGATTCACTGCTAGAATCTTGCACCTCTGCTTTCTAGGTGCTTTAGCAACTCTCTGATTACTTTAAACAGATACTTTGTATTTCATTTAGCTTTTTGCTCTTGGGAGATATGTATATAGGTCTATCACAAGCTACTCCATCCTAACTAGGAGGAAAGGTCCTACATCAGCCAGCAATTTTCGAAGGCATGCTGAACACTATCTGAAAAAAAAAATCTGCACTTTGAAGGAAATAATAAAGCTCAGTAAGCATTTTCATATAACACTGATTTTTACTCCAGCTACAGATCATTTTCTTTCAAAACTGTACTATAAACATAACCTTAGTGAATTTTCATTACTTATTATTCAAGTTCAAATTCTGATATTTACAGACCTTATGCATCCAAAGAGTCCTTTTTGGTAAAGCTGTGTTTAAGGAGCAAAGTAAAAACACATTTTTGCAAGGAAGGAATTTTGGTGGTGGAGGACGGTAAAAGGGAAAGTAGAAAACTCGAAGAGAACTTACTTTAGATGATGTGGTATACATGGTGAATCTTGAATACCATTTGCTGGCTTTCTCTGCAACTCCTTTCCCAGCAGTGAACATACTGTTTCTTAGAACATCTAGTTTAGGTACCAGCAGTGTATCTAAATTAAATGAAGGTGATGAATGGGTTAATGCAGCTTGAGATTCTTCCCTAAATGGGCAAGAAGGTGAGAAGGCTGGAGAAGACCAGAGTCTGTCCCGTGGTCTCTCCTCAGTTTTTGTATAACTTTTAGATTTGGTAAGTCTCATTAGCCTCGGAGAATGGGGAGGCAGGCTAGATCTTCTGCACGCCTTGACCAATGTTGGACTTTTCTTACTGGTTGATTTGTCATCACATGCCCGTTGTAAATCGATGCTTGGCGTGCGGCTTGTCAAAGGACTGCTCATGTTATTCATATACATCACAATCTCTTCCGCTAAGTCACGCCTGGCGGATGGTGTTGAAACGCTTTTGCTATCTTCATCATCCTCTTCCTCCTCCTCTTTTTGCTGCTGTTCAGTCTCAGCAACCAAAAGAGAGAGGGGATCAAATCCTGTGGCAACGTCCGTTTTTGCAGAAGGTTTTACTGAAAAGCTGCTGCTCATACGCTGAATCCTCTGGGGGTTCTGTGAAGCAGTGTATCCCACTTTTGATCCATCTGTCTCACTGTCTAAGTCTTCCAAATCAAAAATAACTGGAGAATCCACTTTATCTGCCAAACAATTAGGACCATCGAAAGGTGTATCGTCATCACTAGATTCCTTTTCTAGACTGTCTCTTTTTGATCTTAAAGGTGGCTTTCCGATATCAAGACTAGTCGGTCTTGTGCTTTTTGAGATAACGTTTGAAAGAATTTTTGCATCAGCTCCTAGTTTTTCAACCATATCTCCAGGGCTTGCTTCCTGGTTGATTCTATTGAGCATAAGTCCCATCAGTACTCCGCCACTAAGATTGCGGTTTCTGCTTCCCCAGGAGAGTCGCTGCTGCAAATTAGGTTCGTTTTCACTTTTATGTCTTTTCCTGAAGCACCTACTTTGACTGTTTCCTGTTTCATTTGTACCTTCAAAAGATGATAGTAAGAGCAGCTCAGAGGTGCTTTCTGAAAAACAAGAGAGGTGTTTTTAGCCATGAAAAATGTAATGCGCAGATATAAGATGTCTTAAATATTTAAAATACTAGTAACGAAAATGATAAGAGCAAGTACTCGCTGAGTGCCTGCTATTTGACAGACACTAAAACTAGGCATTTCACTCACATTATCTACTGTAATCATGCCAACATCCTTATGGGCTGAGAAGAAACTGACGTTCAGGGGGATCAATTAGCTAGCCCAAAGTTACCCACCCAGTCCTTAAGTGATGCAAGTGGGATTCAAAAACAGACATGACTAACTATAAAGGGTATGCTCTGAGACAGAAGCTGGCTGTACTGTACTGCTTTTCAAAGCTTATAAATTAAGATTAATATTTACCTTTCTTGGAGTGGGAGATACAGGCTTTCAGCCAGAGAACAAATAAGTCACGGGACTAAAAGGCATAGCACAGGGAATACGGTCAGTGATGCTGTACTAGCAGTGTATGGGGACAGACGTGGCAAGCACGGTACACGTACAGAAGCTGAATCACTATGCTGTACGCTCAAACTAATGCAACACCGTGTGTACTCAAAATTTTTTTAAAAAATGTACCTTTCTTATATTTAATAATAAATTTATATTAATTACACTAAGTTGATTAGACAATGGTTATACAATTGTGGTTGAACTAGATGACCTTGTGACTATGAGTCTTCTACCTATAAAAATGAAAAACAAAACCCAAAACCCTAAACCAAGCCAAATAAAAGGCAGCTATGTTAGCTTTATCCACATATAAACATTATTTTTAAAAACTCCAAATCCTATGACTATAGATGTGGCTAAATAATCTTACCCTTATTTTACATATGGTTTGCAAGTTTATACCAGTTAAATGTGAATGGCTATTTTCTACTCAGAAAACTGTCACTGCTTTTTGCCAAATTACTCAGGTACCAATGCTGAAAGCAGAAAGCTAGATTCCTGATCACTTTAATTGTCCTTATTATGGGGGAGTCTTCTAAAGCATTAGTCTAGGTATGGTATTGTCAACTATTCTTTTTATATCCTTATCCAACAGAACTAGTGTGCTATAACAAGGTAATTACTAAAAATGTGCCTTTTTCCTGCCATGTGATGCATTTAGGGACAGGATAGGACATAAAAGGGAATATTGGAGACCATAAAAGCCTACAAACTAATAATGTAATAAGCATACACCATTAACAAGGAAAATAGCATAGCAGAAAGGTAAAGTCTATTCTTTGTTCCTTTATCACCTTATGACTAAGGGCATAAAAAGCCAAAAGTATACTTTCTTCTAACATTCTGGGAAACCTTCTGCTTGACAGATTAAATATCATCAAAGACTTGGAGGAATCTTATAATCCTAAAACAGTACTCTGGGATTGAGTTTAAATAGCTGTGCAGGGGGTCCCCTTGCAAAGTCAAAACCATGTTACAGCCTGAAGACAAATAAAGCTGGTTATCATACTATACCAGGGGTTGGCAAACTATGCTTCTGAGCCAAATCTGGCCTGTGGACTGTTTTTGTACAGACTCACATGGTTTTTACGTTTACAATCACATACCCACAAAGAAGAACAGGTGACAGAATGGTATGTGGTCTGCATGGCCTAAAATACTACCTGGCCATTTACAGTGAAGTCAGTCCAATCCTAGGTTCATATACATGCTAAGTCCAACGGACTATGCTGGATGCTGCATGCCTCTAACACAGAGCCACAAGCTATTTAAATTCCTTGAGACAGGCGGTTCTATGACATGATTCTGGCCAGTAGTGTTAAAGTGGTAGTTTCTGAAGGTTTCTGGAAAAATTTTCCTTTCCTGATAAAAGGGGATAGATGTGGCTGGTGGTCCCCTTCCCCATCTTTTCTGCCTCGCACAGACAGGTGATGCATGAGGTTGCCAGTGGTCCTATTATTAATATGGTTAGGTCCAGAGAACTGATGGCAAAACCCTTGAATTAACATCTTGAGCAACTGTTTACCTTTGATTTCTTATTTGAGGAAAAAACCCTTGACGTGTGTAAGTGACTGCTAATCATATTTTCTGAGTCTTACAGCTGAAAGAATTCCTAGCTGAAATACTAGCCCCTTTTCAGATTTAGAACATTCTATAATCCCTTCCTACCACATAGCCTTTCAGAGATTGCCTCCCTTTTCCTGGAATGCTCTCTCTCAATTCCTCCTTTGCAACCCCTGTTCTTTTTTGTTTTTGACGCAGACTTTAGATCTAAGCTCAAGAACCATATTCACCAAGGAAGTCTTCCCGGACCAACGTCCCCCAAACCCAGGACACATCTATTTATTATATGCTCTTGTAGAAACTTACAGCCCTTCTTCACAGTATTTAATCTCAGAGCATTTTTACATTTACCTGAGTATTTGATTAATGTTTTCCCATCTCTCCTTCCTGCTTTCTCTATGAAGGTAGGGACTGGATCGTGTTTCTGTTTTTTTGTTTTGTTGTTCCTTATCATATCCCCAGAAACACCTGACATCTGGTTACATATAGCAGGAGCTCAAGAAATAATTACTGAGTGAACACTGTCTGCCGGGAAACAACTGCCACCAATAGACCAACCCAGAATATGACACAGGAGAGTGTATTATAATATGATATATCATAGCTAAATATGGCAGCTAAAGATAAAAAGTTAAACAGAAACCAGAATTCGGCTTAGAAAAACATCTCCGAGTAGGTTTTATTTCAGAGTACATTTTCTTGTGGTTCAACTCTCAGTGATTCAATATACATTTATCAAAATGTCAAATTCTCAACATAATCATTAAGTAACCAAAGGGTAATGATTTTATTTCAATATTCAGTTAAACATGAAAACATCTCTTTGGTTAAACCACTCCAATATCTTTTAGAAGCTATCAGATACATAGCTAGCTAGCTAGATACATGTATAGGTACACACACATACACATATATATGAATATACAGTCATATAAAGTATCTGTACATTGTACTGTAAAACATAAATCTAAAAAATGCTTTGAATCCTCACATGTACTAGTATATAAGAAAAAAGTTATTGAAAAATAAGTATTCCTATAAATCCCATATACAGTCTTGGGCAGAAGTGATAAGCCCATAGAATTTAACAGATGGGAATGCTTTCAAGCCCAAAATCTTAAAGATGAACTAGTAACTCTAATTCACACCCAGGAAACCTCTATTATAGGCCTTTAAAACCTGACTTGTTAAGCATAAAGGGTAACCAAAGCCAGATGATGAGTCAGATACTGATTACTACGGCAAAATGTCAGGATCAAAGGATGGTTTACAATCATATTAAAACAGAGAGGTCATAAAAGCAGATCTTCAGAAAAAGGCTGGCATTAATAGACAGTAATGAAAGAACAATAAGGCAAAGGCTACCAAAGGCAAGTTATTACAGGTTATAATTAGACAATGACTAGGTTGTGAAGTAATTCCATGATCCCAAGAAAACAAATTTTAATATTTAAGTTATAACAATGACCCAAGAAAGAAATGCAAAGTCAGATAGTTACAACTCATTTAACTTTTTTTTTTTTTTTGAGAGCCAGAGCAGGGGAGTCTGTACACTTTTTCTATCGAGAGCCACACAGTAAATGGTTTACTTTGCAGGCCATGCAGTCTCTTTGGCAACTACTCAGCCCTGCTGATGGACTGAAAAGGCAGCCAGACAGTATGAAAACAAATGAGTGTCGTTGTGCTTCAATAAACCTTTGTTTGTGAACCCTGAAGTTTGCCTTTCACGTAATTTTCATGTGTTACAAAATACTATTCTTCTTCTAATTTCTTCGATCGTTTAAATATGTAAAAACCGTTCCTAGCTCATGGGCTTGTACGAACACAGGTGGCAGGCCCTTCGTGGCCCACAGGCCATAGCTTGCCTACCCCTGAGCGGGAGGCAGAGCTAACTGTGCTGCAGAAGAACAAATGTCACTTAGCAAGGCCATGTGTAAACAGAGAGATTGCAGCCTTGACAGCTCAATCCTTCAAGATGTGTTTAGATTATATGTGATACCGAATTGAGCTAATGCCAACATAAAATATCATATAAGCAGACTAGTAACACTAGAAACTTTGAACCTTATGTCTATTTAACCCCCCAAAAAATGATCTGATGAAAAATTAGTGAGACCAAGTATTATCTCAAATCCTAAACTGACTTTTCCATTAAGTAGTTGATAACTTACATGACCTGCCAACAGCCAGATTATGCCTTAGTTTTCTCATTAAAATAGTGCTAATATCCCCTCATGAATATAAGCGTTGCTGCATTTGTAAACATAAAATAATATATAAAAAGCACTTTAAAAAAAGATTGTATTTATTCATTTTAGAGAGAGATACAGAGCATGAAGTGGAGGGGACAGGCAGAGGGAGAGGGAGAGAGAATCTCAAGCAGACTCCCTGCTGATGATCCCACAACCCTGAGATCACGACCTGAGCTGATATCAAGAACTGGACGCCCAACTGACTGAGCCTCCCAGATGCCCCAAAAAGCACTTTGAAAAGAAAAAATATTAGGTATTGTTATCTAAACTATCTTGAGAAATAGCCTTTTAGCTCTGAGAAAATAGGAACAATAATGAAGATTAAAGAACTCTATGCTTCATTTAAAAATTGAGGGTGTAAGGTACCCTCAGATGGATCATCTCACCTGCTCTCATTTCCCCCTTCAGAAAGTCCCAACAGTCTGAACTCAAGAGATGGTATGTGGCTTGTAGGTTTGTCCTTGTACTTTGTTATAACAAAAGCTTGAACAAAGTATATTATAAAATATAGAATTCAAGTTACTAAACTATACAATGAGAGGCTACACAAATATATAAAAAAATAATCCTGGAGAACAGACTTTAAAAAATTCATTAGAAATACAGCTACAAGGGGCGCCTGGGTGGCTCAGTCATTAAGCGTCTGCCTTCAGCTCGGGTCATGATCCCAGGGTCCTGGGATCGAGTCCCGCAGCATCAGGTTTCCTGCTCGGCGGGAAGCCTGCTTCTCCCTCTCCCACTCCCCCTGCTTGTGTTCCCTCTCTCGCTGTGTCTCTGTCAAATAAATAAATAAAATCTTTAAAAAAAAAAAAAAAAGAAATACAGCTACAAGATATTCTGCACATAAAAGAGGTACACTATTCAACTCACCTGTGCTTTCTCCTGATATTTTATCAGCACCGTTGTTATTTGTACCACTGGGGCGAACTATACTGGAAGAACTTTGATAATTGAGCTTAGGAAGACAATCAGCACTTCCTTTTGCACTCTCACTCTCTGACACTGTAAAGATTAAAATGAAATTGTTAAGATAAAAGCTACATAGAAACTATTTAGCTTTTATTTACTCAGCTATTAAGCTATTATAGAAGGCATAAAGAGAAGTAGCTTTTAGTTATAAATATTTCTAACTGATAATAGGTGATAAGAAAATACCAAACACCTCTATATCTATTTGCTGATCACAAGTAAATGATTCCACTTATTTGAGGCTTTAAGGTGTGTATCAAATTACTAAGTCATGCGTGAGGTCCATACATACATTTTATATTTCTTCTTTGGTTGTGAAACACTGCTTTTGATGGAGGTAGGCAAGGGAGGGAATAGAGTCACAGACCATTAACAAAAACATTAAATAAAAATACTGTTAAACCTTAGAAAAGAGTCACTGTTTGAAGAAATACACATATTTCTACTACAAGAAGAGGAGTAATTGATCGGAGAGTGTTGTGCCACTGAGGCTATACACTTCACACATAAAATTTTGGTGTGTTGGAGCATTAGGTGGTGAAGAGGGCCTGTAATGGGAGGAAAGACAAGTTATAATGGGAAAGTGGAAAATAAAATTAGTACTTTTATACTTAAAGCCACTCGTATTTTCTGTTAATAGAAGTTCACAGGGCCCCTGGGTGGTACAGTCGGTTGAGTGACTGGCTCTTGGTTTCAGCTCATCTCAGGGTTGTGAGCTGGGAGTCCTGTGTCAGGCTCCACGCTCAGCGTGGAGTCTGCTTAAGATTCTCTCTCCCTCTCCCTCTGCCCTACCCTTCCTCCCCATGCTCTCTCTCTTTCTCCAAAATAAATAAATAAATTTTTTAAAAAATATTTTATTTATTTATTTATTTGAGAGAGAGAGAAACAACATGAGAGGGGAGAGGGTCAGAGGGAGAAGCAGGCTCCCCGCTGAGCCGGGAGCCCGATGCGAGACTTGATCCCAGGACTTGATCATGACCTGAGCCAAAGGCAGTCGCCTAACCAACTGAGCCACGCAGGTGCCCCAATAAATAAATCTTTAAGACAAAAAAGGCTCACAAATTTATACACTATCAACTTAAGTAATACCTACGGGAACTAGAATCACTCCCTTTCTTATCTTTTTCTTCTTGAATTTCCTCAGTAGATATATCCCCTCTTCTAACTTCATCCTTAGATAATGAATTATATCCAAGATCAGACTGGCCACCTATGGAAAAGAGAAAAAAAAAAAACAAAGGAACAAAACCCCTATGCTGTTTATCATAAACTTCTTTACTGAGAACAACTGGAATTATGAGCAACATTATTAGTGTCCAGGTTTACTTATGAGAAATTTTCTGGTTAATATCCAATTGAAAGCATTACTTTGTTAGCCCTCCTCCCCCATCTCTATTAATGCAAGAAAGGGATGATCTCAAAATAATTTGTCTTTGGCTCCACACTGCAATCAAAAGTCTTTTGACTATGTACATTCACACTACTGTCTGGGCTCCTAAAGATACAGACAAACCAGACATTCTTCCAGCCTATGACTTTTCTAGGTGAAAGTCAGAGTTCCAACTAAGCAATGCAGAAGAAAAATCTGCAGGGAATTCAGAACAGAACACACACATAGATCACTGGAGCCAAATGTCTAAATGATTCCACTGAAGAAAATGGGTTTATTTAAATTTACTGATAGGTAATTGCTTTCTCTGAAAATTTAATTGAATAATTATTGAATTGCACTTGAGTATAAATACATGGGAGTGAGAAAAAATTAGTGTTACTGTTAAGAAAGGCAAGCATTGCACTGATACAAGGAAACTTCTAATTCTGTTCAAGAGGCCTTCTGTAATTTTCTGCAAATTGTTTTCACTAGATTAGCATCAAAACATAAGGTTTTAAATCCTAGTTCTTCATCTTAGGAGACATGATTTTAAGCAAACCATTTAATCTTTTGGTTTGGATTTCAAGTCCCCAGATTTATAACACACAAAGTATGGTTACGATTATATGAGAGAGACTATATATGGAATGATTTTATAAACTGGTAAAGAACTATGTAAAGAAACTGTATTAAGTATCACTAGGTATTTAATATCTCTTATAATTTTGAGTTTGTATTTTTTCTAATCAAACTTTTGGCTCTGTTTCCACAGAAAATATAAATTTAAAAATATGAAGATAATCTTGATGAAATTCATGCTTTTATTAGATTCTGCATGCTTTAAAATAGACTTTTAAAAGGCCATAGTTTAAAACAAAAGATAGAGGGGCACCTGGCTGGCTCAGTTCGAAGAGTGTGTGAATCCTGATCTTGGGGTTGTGAGTTCGAGCCCCACATGGGGTGTAGAGATAACAAACAAAAATGAGACTAAAAAATTGATTTCTTCATTTTTAAGAGAGAATGCCTGAGGATGACTACTATAACTCGGATTAAATGCACATTGCATGATCAAAAAATAAAATGAGCCAAGAAAGAACTATGAAAATTACATTTCAACACAATTTGTTTACACTTATTACTCTTAAAAGTAGGCAAAAGAGGAGACAGACCAAAATAATGTTACCATTTGCAGAGACAGAAGCCTTCATATTTCATTAGTAATGCTTGGATTTTTAAATTTAAAATTTCTGTCTGTTAAGAGGTGGCTCTTAAACTCTGTTCAAAAGTCATGGGATGCCTGGGTGGCTCAGTCACTTAAGCGTCTGCCTTCGGCTCAGGTCATAATCTCTGGGTCCTGGGATTGAGCCCTGAGGCAGGCTCCCTGCTCAGCAGGGAGTTGGCTTCTCCCTCTCCCTTTGCTCCCACCCTCCCCCCACCGCTTAAGCGCTCTCTCTAAAAAAAAAAAAAAAAAAAGGTCATGTGTCTTTTTTTAATGTACTAATGAAAAGGACAGAATTATTCAACAAATTAAGTGTGTCAGTTTTAATTCTTAGAGAAAACTTTTGTTCAAATCTGATATTTTAATGAAATTAATAGCATCTTCAGTGCTAGAATGCTGCAAGTTTTATATGTATTTGCAAGTTTATTATACCTTTTTATTTTAATATAGTTTAAAACTCACAAGAAGTTGCAAAAATAATATAGTACAGAGAGTTCCTGTGTACTGTTCACCCAGCTTCCCTCAATGATACTATCTTACATGAAACATAATACTCTGTTAAAACCAGGAAGTTGATGTTTATACGTACTATTAACTCCAATAAGGGCTATAAGTTTCTTTTTTTAAAAAAACTCTAATAACATTTTCATAATTACAAACAAGAATTTACCCTAAGAAAGTGACATGAGATCTGTGTGCTATCCAGAGTTAACTGGGTTACCATGGACTAAATACTTGAATAAACTCTCTTAAACTTTTATTTCTATTCCAATAAAGAATAAAATGGCATATAGTTATTAGACACAATATCAAACCAAGTGCCTAACATATATAATTAAAAAGTGACAGTTAACCTAAATACACCACTGAGAATTAAAATCTAAAAAAGACAGGCTAGCAAATCTAATTTTTAAAATGTACTGTAATAAATGTATACATAAGCACACACAAACCTGTACTAGATCTATCATCAGTAGCATACACTTTGATTAAACCCGTATTAAAAGGTGCCTGCTCCACAGTGTGTGTCCCATGACCACTATCCATGCTGCCATGACTAACAGCATCCAGGTCACTGCCATCTGCTTAAGAACACAATTTGACAGCATTTTACTACTCAGGCAGATACCAAAAATACACATTAGTTTGTTGCTCAAGCTAATAATCCACTCATACTGAACACGAACATGCCACATAATTAGCAAAATACAACCATAACAACTGTAATGATTGTGAATTATTAATGGATACTAAAACAAGATCACCAAAGGGTGATAATTTAACAGTTAAAGAAAAAAAGTGATTGAAGGTATTTTTTAAATGGGAAAATAGTATTAGAATTTGCTTAATGGCAGTAAAAACTAGAAATTATTAAATATTTTGAAACTAAAATTTCTAAAAAATGTAAATTATAACTAGTCAATTAATTTTTTTTTTTTTTTACAAAGTAAAACAAATACATCCCCTAAGAACTTTTAATTACCTGAGAGAGTTGTTTGTGATAAGTGTGCGTGTTTCTTTAAAGCTCTTTTGAACTGTGCGACTCCTAAAACAACGTTTCTTACTTTTGTCCAAAGAAAATAGCCACTACGACTTCTTGAAGGCCAGGTACTTTCCAAAACAGCCTATTCATTCAACAAAATAAAATAATTAGTAAAATAAAATATATCGGTGAATGCACGTTGGCTTTATAGTAAAGCTAAAGAATATCTAAATACATTGTATAACAGCAAAATAGAACAAAGAAACTTACTTGATTTACAGAATATATATACATATTTTTAAAGATTTTATTTATTTATTTGACAGAGAGAGATATAGCGAGAAAGGGAACACAAGCAGAGGGAGTGGGAAAGGGAGAAGCAGGCTTCCCGCCGAGCAGGGAGCCCGATGAGATGCAGGGCTCCGTCCCAGGACCCTGGGACCATGACCTGAGCCCAAGGCAGATGCTTAACGACTGAGCCACCCAGGCGCCCCCAGAATATATTTTAATACTCCAAAACCAATGCCAAATAAAGCCCAAATCAATTATTTCTGCCATTATATTAAGGTTGTATAGTCACAAAAGTTATACTCGTTCTCCCATTAAATCAAAGTCATTACCTTATTATAATAACCATAAGTGATGGCATTGGGGTCAATACCAGCTTTCTGCATTTCAAAAAGCACTCGAACCGCAAGCACCGGCTGATCATACTGCCCACAGAGCTGCATAAGAATGCGGTAGCACACCTGAAACACACAGTTCAGAAGTGTTCGGAAACAAAGTATCTACGAACATAGATCTAGAATAAAATAGTGCACTTTTAAAAAGAATTGTTACCTCATCAGGTGGATCCATCTTTTTGGACTGCATTTTTTTAAGCACATCATATGCTGTTTTCAGTGCCCTGACTTTTGAATGACATACTTTCACATAAGCTGGCAGACAAATAAACCACAGTCCGTAACAGTGGCGCAGGAGACACCTAGACCACATTTGAGGAATGGAAGAATACCTCTTGGCAATTTTATGGGCTGATTTAATTTCCTAGAAAAAAATGCAAGGGTCTCATTAATAAACTGACACACTTAAGCATCCTTATTTAACTGAACGCTGAACAAGTATAAGTCATATGTTTTTATAGTACTTCCGTAACAAAATCTGTCTATAATTAATACAGATTCAAGCAGAGGCTTATAAATATGTGAAATAAAGTTCTAAGATAAGAAAACTAGTTAATTTTTTGAAGTCACATTACTCTAAATTATTTTTGGGATGTTCGCATAATAATCTAGTCATACATATGGGATAGTAAAATATATTAAGGTTGGATGAATGTCATATTTATTTTTGTTCTAATACTTGATTACATGAAAAACGCAAAATTGTCAAAGCACCTGTTTTGTTCTTCTGAACATGGGAGAAGGGCTGCTAGGACTACTTGATTTTGAAGGCAATTTGTTCTTTCGTGTTTGTAGAAATCCTTCAGGTCTCTCAAATAAATTGTTTCTAAGAACTGGAAATCCATTATAGCTGTTTTTGAAAAGAAAAAAAAAATCTCAAGCACACATAGATGATCATACTGGTCATAATCTAAAAAAAATTCTGACCAATAACGTCTTAACTTAGAGTCTATTTTCATTATCTTTCTCCATCAGACTATGATACATACTCAACAAATATTCGTGCTAACGTTGCCTTTCTTGCTATCATATTTAGACATCTAATAGCCAAATACAAACTCAAATATATATTTTAGAGGTAGAAAAGTGAAAGATTTAAATTTTGCTGAACTTGACATCAAACCCTAAAGTAAATCAAGTGAACTTTGTAAGTTAGTATTCACGTAAATACACAGCAAACATATCAGATAATATGACAGCTGGTAAAGGGCCCCCAAATCAATACTCTTTCAGACAGGACAGTCATTAGTATTATTGCTTTAGGTTAAGGTATTACTATAGAACAGTCCTCTTCAAAAGATACAAATAATGTATTAGCACATTCCAAGACAAACTCTGATATTATCATGAATTGGTTTATCAGGTTAGCTAAGCAGGTTCTGGCTCTCATTTGTGAGAAAGAAAACTGAAGAGGTTGGAGAAGAAGAAGAAAAGATTAGAATGAGTGGCCCTATGAGGAAGTGGGTCTAATTGGGGTGCTAGAGCAAGGTGTTTGGGAATGTAAAAGGTAGCTGCAGCTAGGAAAAAGACATGCTGAAAAGAACAGAAGAAGCCCCTGAGCATCAAACAGAACCTACTTTATAATCTTCCTAAAGGCATAGCAATAGTTTCAATTAACTGAGAAGAAAACCAGCTATGATAAAAGATGGTAAACGATATCTATTATACATTACTACAGGCAAATTCAGTAGGGTAAAAAATAAATATTAAATGTTAAGTAGGAATAAAATAGCAAAGAAGTTCAGGAAAACTACGTCCCATAAAAATTTCACTGTATGTACACGGTGTGATAATAAGACCATTCTGTGTGCCTTATGGAAACTTACTACCCTATCATTTCACACAGACAATGTAAGAATATGAGTCACCTCTCACTAAGAGGACCCACTGTGCACACTGAAGACATTTAAGCTGTGTCTCCAATGACGGGTATGATTACACCAAAATTATATTGTTAGTCTCAACTTAAAAAGTGACTTAGATTCTTTTAAAAATGGGAACTTTCTAAGCTAAGTAATTTTTTTTATTAGAGGACTAAATCTAAAAGTAAAGTTTAAATTTAAAAAAAAAGTTAAAACCAAAGCATAAAAAGAAAAACAAAACTGTATTAGTGAAACCTGCTCCTAAACAAATCTTAGAAGTATAATGTACAAAAGAGATCAAAGAAATGAGATCTTGTTTAGAAAGAAAAAGAAGCGAGAAAGAGAGAAATTAGGAGATTTTAAACACCTTTGACAAAAGCCAGAATTTTAAAAAGTGATCTGCGCAACATCATTAATAGATGAAGACTAAGGGCAGGAACCAAGTGGCCTATGAATTAATCAACAACATTCACAAACACCTGTTGCACCACTTTTCCATCTGTAAAAGGAAGAATTTAACCTGAGTTATAAATGAGGGTGTCCTGAAAAATCCTTTTTCAATGAAAATAAACTGCAACCTAATGAATGACAGATGTGAAATGGTTTTAAAATCTTTAAAGAAAGAAAGTATTACTGGAGAAAGAAATTATTTAAAATCTAAAAGGAAGTGCCATTTTAAGTAAAAATAAATGCATACTGGAAACTACCTCTAGTAGATAACAAATGTATGTGTATAATATACATCTAGATAGATACATAGATGTATAATAAGTCTACTTCTATGATAACCTTATTTTACTATGCTCAGAACTTTCTCTTTTTCCCATTAGACTTGAAAGCAGGAACAACGTATCACTCAAGTCTATATACCAAGCACTTAGCATAGCATCTGACCAAATTTCCTAAGTTAACTGATTGATTCCCAATAGTTCTGAATTTCCATGACTTAAATAAAAACTCACAGAAAAATTAATAGCCTAAAAAATTATATTATCAAAATTAAGGCCACAAATATTTACTCTAAATTAGATTTAATCCTGTTGTAAACCAAGGTTACATTAATCAGTATGTGCGTGGGAAAGGGGATGAAAGTGAGAGGATTAGCTTTAGTGAGAAACAAAAATCAAAATCTATAATAAAAGTGCTGCATTTTGGTGGGGTGAGGTCCTAACTGCGTTTAACCAACATTTATAAGAACAGATACTTATGTAGATATAGAGAGCTTCCCAAGGCTATATTATGCAAAATTATAATTCTTTTCTCTTTATACCTCAAAACTTAATAATGGATGTGGGATAAGCTTGCTTACCACCTAAAAATTAGGAATCTGTAAAGTTTGGATTTTTGAAAATACCACAGTCCTTAGAAAGCTACGTCACAGATGATGGATTGCTTCTCTCTTTCAATCTCAAACATTCTGCCTCTTGAATACCTGTACTGTAAAGGGGGTTCTTCACCATTGGGTAGATGGGGGATCTCAGGTGGTGTTACAAAAACAGTATGTTCACTTTTGAAAGATTCATCCAGTTCTATAAGTCGCATTTCACCACTCTTGTCCATATCCACCTGAAAAAGTTTAAAAAACATACATTAAAAAAATACATTGGTTAGCCAAGAGTTTGTCTATGGGGAATGGTTAAATAAACCACTTACACAACTGGATATTAAAGAACTATTAGGGAAAAAAAAAATGAGCAAGTTCTCTATGTACCACTAAAAAAGATTTCCAAGATAATTAAGTAAACATAACAAGGTGTAGAACACTGTATATATTATCTTTTGAGTAAGAAAGAGGGGAAAAATAAAAACACACATACATTTTTTTTGCTTGTATTCACATAAGGATATACTAAAGAATACTATGAAAAGTAATTTCCCATATGGGGAAGGGGTGATGAATGGAATGGACAAGGATGAGATAGGACCCAGATTTCCCAATGTATACCTTTTTACATTATTTTGCATTTTGAATCATGAGAATGTACTCAAGAAGTAATATTTTTTAAAAATGCACAAACACGTGTGTGTATGTGTTGAGAATACCGAGTTCTAGATCTCATTTATACTAAGTATAACATATTTCTCTAAGTTTTTCCAGTTTATGTAGAAGCAGATTTGAGTTAAAATTCCAGTCACATCAGTATTGAAAGCACTTTAATAATAGTACAATCTCCCCTAGATACTCTATGGCAAGGTAATATTCATAAAAAATGAAAACTTAACAGACTCTAAACTGCCTAAAAGGAGCTCATAAACTAAAAAGCACAACACTGGCATTAAAAAAAAAATTAAAAACAAACAAACAAAAAAATCCACCAAGATGTCATACATAAGACAAAATATAACCCACGGCACTTTATTACGTTAGAGAGAATATCATATTATCAGTCAGAAATAAATGGGAGAACAAGAATTATTACCAAGTTAACTCTTTAAGATAAGGATTTAAGGCACAATATACCACAAAAGGACAGGTATAGCTTTTAAATTTTTCTAATCCTTACTAAAAAAAGCTGAACATTCAGAGTGTTCTTACATAAATTGTCAGTTATAATTTCACAGTATTACATGCTATAATCTCCAAGATTAAAGAATGTTCTTAATGATATATCCATATAGTATGCTAGAAAACAATAAAGATGTTTCAGAATAATTAAAGACATGAAAAATGTTCACAAAGTAATGATAAATGAAGAAAACCCATACTACATATATTTTGATTCTAATTTTTTAAAAGAGAGTGAATATGTATGCCATATAGACATATGTGTATATATATATATATATTCATGTTTTTCTCTCACACATGTATACTCTTATCAAAATGTTACCTTTGGGTAATGGTATTACTGCAATGAATTGTCTTCTTCCTTATATTGTTATTTTCCAATTAAAAAATAATATGTATTAGTTTTATTGGTTTTTTCAAAAATTACAAAAGAATAAATGCTCAAAATAAAAATTTAAGCAAAGTAGAATATATTGCTTTAGAACAAGCACTTATTTCTTTTTCTTTTTTTACGATTTTATTTCTTTTTTTCACAGAGAGAGACACAGTGAGAGAGGGAACACAAGCAGGGGGAATGGGAGAGGGAGAAGCAGGCTTCCCACTGAGCAGGGAGCCCGATGTGGGGCTCGATCCCAGGACCCAAAGGCAGATGCTTAACAACTGAGCCACCCAGGCACCCCTAGAATAAGCACTTATTTCAATTCTGTTGAAGGATAGTTAAAAATCAGTATATAAAAGGTACCTTTCTTTCTAGCCTGTCAAAAAAGAACTTTTATATGGTGAAATAAGCAAGGATACAGTAAACTGGATAATCACATACCCTGATGGTACTGAAAATTGGTAAAGATATGTTTATTTATTTTTATTTTTTTAAGATTTTATTTATTTATTTTGACAGAGAGAGACAGCGTGAGAGGGAACACAAGCGGGGGAGTGGGAGAGGGAGAAGCAGGCTCCCCGCAGAGCAGGGAGCCCGATGCAGGGCTCGATCCCAGGACCCTGGAACCATGACCAGAGCCAAAGGCAGACGCCCAACGACTGAGCCACCCAGGCGCCCTGGTAAAGATATGTTTAAACACATCTGCCTTATTCTTATTCTAAGGAAATAACCTAACATGAAAAAAAAAAAACCTATCAGCATGAAAGATTTTTTTTTTCCAGGATTGCAATAGCAATACATTGGAAGTCACCTATATTTCAAAAAACAGGTAAATGAATGAAGTATGATAAATAGATGAAATATACAACCATTAAAAATTAAAATAGCAAAGATCACGCAGACTTCTGGTTGAACAAGACAAATTAAACACAACGATTTACCTTCACTCCCTCTTGAAATCTCACCAAACTGAGAAGTAAGGGGATTGAAAAAAAAAAAAAAACCCAGCAAAGGCAAAATGAACTGGAGAGAGGACAATAGCACAGCTGGAGTTCAAAACATTTTAGAAGCTGCAAAGTAGATCGATGTGACCTGTGAAAGCTGAAAGCCACAGATCCGGCACTGGGGAGGGGATAAAGGAGAAAAAGCCAAAAATCTAGCCATTTTGCTGTGTAGAGTCCCAGAAAGGTCAGGAATGAAAAGTGCTCGATGACCTTGAAGATGGGAGTGCACATGGAGCTGAAGCAGGAGAATTAGTTAAAAGCCTACGTTTAAGGACTCCCAGATCCCTGACACAACCCAGTATTAGGCCACTACCTCTCCCCACCGTGGCCATAGACTAGGTTGGGTCTTTCTGTGTGAACCAGAAGGACTCTAGACTTGAGGACACCAGACAGAGCTGTGGGAGATGAAGGAGGCTAATAAAAACAGGTGAAGGGAGTAAAAGCCTACATGTTACAACAAGGGAAAACCTCAGTTACCTTCCCCACTCTGCTGTGAGAATATTGGCAATCAGGCTTACACTCCTCAGGCTAAAGACTGGAGATAACCTCTTGGGGAAACTAAGCAGCCTAAAAGAAAATAATTATAGACATCGATCAATCAGGGACTCTAACGATATAGCTGAGTTCCTTTATGATCATCAATCTCATACCTAAGGAAGCTCCAAGCCTCACCTTTCCATTAAAGCTCCAATGAGTTCTTTGTGCCTCATTCTTGAAATACTGACCAAAGATTACACAAGGAAAACTAATAACTTGAAGGAAAATAAAACAAGTATTAAAAGCAACATTTGACTAAGAAGAAGCAGAGACAATGCAAGGGGAAAAAACTGCTCAAAATAACTAAAACGAATAAGCCTACATCCATGAAAAGAAGATGCTATAAAAAAGAGACTTAGGGAAATTATAAATGTGACAGAAGTAAAAATTATACTACAGAAGTTGGAAAATAAACTTGAAGAAATCTCCCAGAAAGTGGAGATGAAAAACAGAAAATGGGATGAAAAAGTTAAGAGGATCAGGATAGGAAGGCCAATATCCAAACAATACATACTTCAGAAAAAGAGAACCAAAGAAATGGAGTAAAGAAAGAAATGGGATGCAGGAAAATGGCCCAGAATCTGAAGAAAATGAGTCCACAGAGTAAAAGGGCCTGCACGTACTCAACTCAATGAAGAAAAGAAGGCCTCCACCAGGCATATCCTTATGAAACTTTAGAACATCAAGCATCTTAAATGCTTTCAGAGAGAAAAAGAGATCAGGCACAAAAGGTCAGAAATCAACATAGCATTAGACCAGATGTTACTCTCAACAATAACATTCAAAGCTAGAAGATTTTAAAATTTTACATCCAACCAAATTAGCAATCAAGTATTAGGAGAGAATAAAGATATTTACAGACAGGGCATCAAAAAATGTTTATCTCTCACATACTCTCTCTCACTAAGCTACTGGAAGATGTGCTCCATCATAAAAAGGAAATACACTATGAAAGAAGTTACTGAAGCCAGAAAGCAGCGGATCCAACTCTGGAGAGAAGTCAGTATAAGTCCCAAGATGATGGTGAAGGAAAAAACCAGGATGAGAGACTAGCAAGCAATCAGTTCAGATTAGAATACAAAAGGAAATTTCCAGCAAAAAAAAAAAAAAAAAATCAAATGGATAGATTACCTGATATGTTGGAAAAATTGAGATTTTAGATTTTTCACTTTTGTAGAAGAGTTTGGAGATGAATTAATAGTAGACACAAAACAAGAAATACAGTAATTATTAACTTGGGAGAAACCAAAATCCATGCATGAAAGGAAATCTAATTACAATATATATGTGGCCTAGCTGGGATTATATACAAAGTGATAATAATATTAACACTGAACAACCATTTGAGCAAAATTCCTTATAATGACACTGGGAGAATTCAGGTGATGTGGTAGGAATGACATTAATGGATAAAAAACAATCAGCAGCAATAAAAACATGTTATTTGGAAATCTGAAGGTAAATAGCTGAAGAAATGGATGAAAGAGAAAAGTGGTTGCCTTTGGGGAGTAGAAACTAGGGGCAGGAAGGAATGGAACCAAAGCCTTGGAAAATTATTTGACTTTCTAGATTATTATGTTTTACTGCAGTAAAAATGAAAATTTCCTTTTATGAGATTTGGCTGTGATATTAAAAATGCTTATAAGATCTGGTTGTATAAAAAATTGGGAAACTACATTATAATTATGAAAACAACACTGAAAGTGAACGTCAAATGGATATTAGTTAGGGCACTGGGCTTTACAGAGTTTTTTCTCTCTCTTATTTTCCACACTTCCTGTTTCATTAGTCATTTAATAATATTGTTAAAAATTAAACTTTCAATAAAAACAGAGAACACCTGAGCCATTATTAGCAAACCGAGCAATATTTTTAAAACAACAGCATTAGGAATATGTCAGTGATAACTCAAAATCATAGGTATCCCAATAGGATACAGTGTCCATGGGTAACCCAAGAAAAATGAGAAGCTCTACACACAAACCTTTTATGCCGATGAAGTGTGGTTAATCTAATTATAAGGGCAGCAGTGATAATGAAAAAGAAGAGATGGTTAAAACAAATACCCAAGGTCATTGGAAAGAAAGTTGGAAATTACTCCTGTCTCCATGATGGACTATTACAAGAGTGAACTGCTTGTCTGTGAACAACAGATGTTTTTAAATTTTTATTTATTATTTATTTTTTTAAAATTTATTTGTCAGAGAGAGAGAGAGCAGAGTGAGCCAGAGAGAATGTACGTGTGGGGGAGGGGCAGGGGAGAACCAGGAGAAGCAGGGAGTCTGATGAACAGGGAGCCCGACTAGGGGGAGGGGGAGCTGGTCCCAGGATCCTTAACCAACTAAGCCACCCAGGCGCTCCTAAATTTCCAGCCATTTTGTTCACATAGAAAAAAACCTGTGTATGAGGACAACTGCTCTAATTCTCAGTACTGTAAAGTCTATTAAAATATTAAAATTTTGCACTGTAGATTCAGTACCCTGGGAAAAGATATTTTCCTTAACTTGTATACCAATAAAATCGCATTTCAACATTATAGAAACAGCCATGCTATATACATCCTACATGTATCAGTTGGCCATTTCTGTCTTTTGGAAAGCACAGTGACATCTGCCCATTGGGAGAAAAAGAAATCCAACACCCACGACAGGATAAAATTAAAGTAATTTTCATATTCTCTTCATATTTTTTCCACAAGACATTAATATACTTAGAGAACACTGCAGAGGGATGCTTGGGAGACTAAGAAAAATCTTACCAGACTATTTGTTACACAAACCTGCCCTTAGTTAAGAACCCTCCTATAGGAACAGATTGTAAGGATTTAAAACATAATCATACGAAGAACAAGAACACATGGTTCTTAAATTAGTCATAAATGAAACTCAAATAATTCTCATACATTGTTTTTCTTATTCCTATTCAGCATTACCCACTCTAGCTTTTTAAAGTTGGGCAAGTGTTTTCTGTTTGAATATGCTAAGATCAAAAGAGGAATATGTCAGGGCGCCTGGGTGGCTCAGTTGTTAAGCATCTGCCTTCGGCTCAGGTCATGATCCCAGGGTCCTGGGATCGAGCCCCACATCGGCGGGAAGCCTGCTTCTCCCTCTCCCACTCCCCCTGCTTGTGTTCCCTTCTCGCTGTGTCCCTTTCTGTCAAATAAATAAATAATCTTAAAAAAAAAATTTAAAAAATAGGAATATGTCTAATTCCTATTCAATCTTAATCATGGATTGACTTAGGTAGTTAATTTATATATATTATTATTTATATATAACTTATATAAAAACTTATATATAAATATATAATATGTAATTTATATATAAATACTACTTATTTCCCATAGCTAAATTGCCAGAGGTAAAAGGATCTGTTCACTTAAAAAATTAAGTTAAAAGTCACCCAACTAAGAAATAACCCTACATAAATGATTATTTTAAAAGTATTACTGATATTCATAAAACATTTGCAGATTAAAAGCAAGTACTTACTTGTACTAAGTGTACTTAAATTGTGGTACTATAATATGAAAGGTAGTAACAGTACTGTATAATTATTTACTATTTCAGAGAGTTCTGCTTAATAATACTAGGAATACAATTAACCTCTAACTGCATATGAAGGTTATTAAGATGTATTTTGGATCTTGTGACATTTTGTTATTTTCTCTAATAAAAACTTCCTTGAATTATAATAAAGCAAATACAAGTAACTATGTTTTAGTGAGTTAATTTTGAGTTTTAATTTTCTTAGTCACTAAAATCTTTAAGTGCAACATGATTCCATTATATGTAAGTGATCTTTTGTTGGATCTAGATTTTGAGTAGGTGAATAGCATTTCAGGAAAATAATCTGTCTAGAAACAATGGTTACACATTTAATGGGACTGGCTTTTTTTGACAGAATGTATATTCTTTAAGCAATTATTCTCATGTCCTGTACTGACTCCAAGTAAATAGCAGGTGACCTACTTTCAGAAATTCCTAGACAATATAATGTAGTAATTATCAGTGATAAAATATCGTTCTTAGAACATGATGCCCTAGGTACCTAGCAAAAGTGTTATATGTCTTACAATACTAATGAGTATTTTAAAAACCATATGATACTGACATTACTGTATGAATTCTTAGTTGAAACACAAACTTGTGAACAAGATACATAAAGTAAGTAGAAAAAGGGAACAATACAAGATTTCTGTCGTTTGCACAGTTAAGTGGATTCCTACAACAAATTTAGTGTTCCCATGTGGATTAATTAATGTATTGGCTAAAGTATGCTATTAGCAAAACTCTGGTCACTAGTTCAGTCCCTTACCATTCAGTTAGCTTGGCACAGGAACAAAGTGTTACACAAATGTATGCCACTGTTCACAAGGTAAGCTCAATGAGCATATATGGATGACCAGTGGAAGTCCAGCACCAGAGGGGAAAAACTTTAAAAGTGCATAATGCTGTAAGAAACATCATTAAAAAAAAAAAAAAAAAAAAAAAAAAAGGCTCTACGCCCAACGTGGGGCTTGAACTCATGACCCTCAGATCAAGAGTCACATGCTCTACCCCTGAGCCAGCCAGGTACCCCCAGAAACATCATTTTTTATATAAAACAAAACAAGTATTCCTATAAAAAAGGATTTAAAGCACACTTTTCTATTTACCACACACCTTTCTATTTATTTATTCTTTCCATTAAGCACCAAATAAGGCAAACCTACAGATTTGATTAAAATAGTGAAAACCAAGTTCTTGGCACAATGCTGCAATGAAAACAAAACTGTCAAGGAGCTATGGCATTACCACTCAAAATAAACAGGATTTTCAAGCTCTATATAGGCAGAGTTCAACTTACCAAAAAGGCAGGGTTCTAAAAGTCCACTTCTAAATAGAGTATTCAAAATTAGGTTGATAGAAATGTTCTATGTTTTGGAGTCATGGTCACATGGAAATCTGTATTTGCCAAAACTCATCAAACTGTACATTTCAGAGGTGCATTTACTATTTGTATATTATATCTCAATAAACTTTGGTTTTTAAAAAATGTCCTAAAAGGTGGTTACAGTACCAATCTACCAGAGAGAAATTTAATAGATATCTTTCTAGCAGAACACTGAAGCCCTGCACCATTTGAACCATAGCTAATCACTATTTATACCCATGTTTCTATGGAAAAATGAATTATGAGTTCTAAGTAGATAATGGCATATATCCATTTTTTCCCCTACTCCAAAGCATTTCAAGGACTAGGGTGATTATTTCTAGGCACCTTAACCTGTTAATTCTCTATCAGCACCAGAACAGTATTTCTCTACATCAACCAACCATCAAGTGTTCTAAATTGAAGGATCTGAACTTGTTGTTCATATGTATAAGTCATTCAAAAGTCAAACATTTCTATGTCATGAAATGATAAAACCAAATGAACTACCACTCTATAAAGTCAAATAAAAATCAGCAAAATATAAAAAATAGTCATGTTTTCTACTTTTTGGTTCATACAACACTACTCTGAACACTGGGAGATGTGCATAATGATCTCTCCTCACAATATATACATATATATATTTTTTTTTACTTTTTTTTTAAACATATAATGTATTATTTGTTTCAGGGGTACAGGTCTGTGATTCATCAGTCTTACATAAATCACAGCACTCACCATAGTACCTACCCTCCCCAATGTCCATCACCCAGCCACCCCATCCTTCCCACCCCCCTCCACTCCAGCAACCCTGCTTGTTTCCTGAGATTAAGAGTCTCTTATGGTTTATCTCCCTCTCCGGTTTCGTCGTTTCATTTTTCCCTCCCTTCCCCTATGATCTTCTGTCTTGTTTCTCAAATTCCTCGTATCAGTGAGATCATATGATACTTGTCTTTCTCTGATTGACTTATTTCGCTTAGCATAATACCCTCTAGTTCCAACCACGTCATTGCAAATGGCAAGATTTCATTTTTTTGATGGCTGCATAATATTCCAGTGTGTGTGTGTGTGTGTGTGTGTGTGTGTGTGTGTGTGCGCGCGCACACATCTTCTTTATCCACTCATCTCTTGATGAACATCTAGGCTCTTTCCATAGTTTGCTATTGTGGACATTGCTGCTATAAACATTGGGATGCATGTGCCTCTTCGGATCACTACATTTGTATCTTTGGGGTGAATACCCAGTAGTGCAATTGCTGGTTGTAGAGTAGCTCTATTTTCAACTTTTTGAGGAACCTCCATACTGTTTTCTAGAGTGGTTGCACCAGCTTGCATTCCCACCAACAGTGTAGGAGGGCTCCCCTTCCTCCATATCCTTGCCAACATCCGTCATTTCCTGACTTGTTAATTTTAGCCATTCTGACTGGTGTGAGGTGGTATCTCATTGAGGTTTTGATTTGGATTTCCCTGATACTGAGTGATGTGGAGCACCTTTTCGTGTGTCTGTTGGCCATTTGGATGTCTTCTTTGCAGAAATGTCTGTTCATGTCTTCTGCCTATTTCTTGATTGTATTATTTGTTCTTTGGGTGTTGAGTTTGATAAATTCTTTATAGATTTTGGATCCTAGCCCTTTATCTGATATGTCATTTGCAAATATCTTCTCCCATTCTGTCAGTTGTCTTTTGGTTTTGTTGACTGTTTCTTTTGCTGTGCAAAAGCTTTTTATCTTGATGAAGTCCCAATAGTTCATTTTTGCCCTTGCTTCCCTTGCTTTTGGTGATGTTTCTAGGAAGAAGTTGCCGCAGATGAGGTCAAAGAGGTTGCTACCTGTGTTCTCCTCAAGGATTTTGATGGATTCCTGTCTCACATTTAGGTCTTTCATCCATTTTGAGTCTATTTTTGTGTGTGGTGTAAGGAAATGGTCCAGTTTCATTCTTTCCATGTGGCTGTCCAATTTTCCCAACACCATTTGTTGAAGAGACTGTCTTTTTTCCACTGGACATTCTTTCTGGCTTTGTCAAAGATTAGTTGACCATAAAGTTGAGGGTCCATTTCTGGGCTCTCTATTCTGTTCCATTGATCTATGTGTCTGTTTTTGTGCCAGTACCATACTGTCTTGATGATTACAGCTTTGTTACAGAGCTTGAAGTCCGGAATTGTGATGCCACCAGCTTTGCTTTTCTTTTTCAACATTCCTCTGGCCATTCAGGGTCTTTTCTGGTTCCATACAAATTTTAGGATTATTTGTTCCACTTCTTTGAAAAAAGTTGATGGTATTTTGATAGGATTGCATTAAATATATAGATTGCTCTAGGTAGCATAGACATTTTCACAATATTTGTTCTTCCAATCCACGAGCATGGAACATTTTTCCATTTCTTTGTGTCTTCCTCAATTTCTTTCATGAGTATTCTATAGTTTTCTGAGTATAAATCCTTTGCCTCTTTGGTTAGATTTATTCCTAGGTATCTTATGGTTTTGGGTGCAATTGTAAATGGGACTGACTCTCTAATTTCTCTTTCTTCTGTCTTGTTGGTGTATAGAAATGCAACTGATTTCTGTGCATTGATTTTATATCCTGCCACTTTACTGAATTCCTGTATGAGTTCTAGCAGTTTTGGGGTGGAGTCTTTTGGGTTTTCCACATAAAGTATCATATCATCTGCAAAAAGTGAGAGTTTCACTTCTTCTTTGCCGATTTGGATGCCTTTTATTTCTTTTTGTTGTCTGATTGCTGAGGCTAGGACTTCTAGTACTATGTTGAACAGTAGTGGTGAGAGTGGACATCCCTGCCATGTTCCTGACCTTAGGGGAAAAGCTTTCAGTTTTTTCTCCATTGAGTATGATATTCGCTGTGGGTTTTTCAAAGATGGCTTTTATGATATTGAGGTATGTGCCCTCTATCCCTACACTGTGAAGAGTTTTAATCAAGAAAGGATGCTGTACTTTGTCAAATGCTTTTTCTGCATCTATTGAGAGGATCATATGGTTCTTGTTCTTCCTTTTATTAATGTATTGTATCACACTGATTGATTCGCAGATGTTGAACTAACCTTGCAGCCCAGGAATAAATCCACTTGGTCATGGTGAATAATCCTTTTAATGTACTGTTGGATCCTATTGGCTAGTATTTTGGTGAGAATTTTTGCATCCATGTTCATCAGGGATATTGGTCTGTAGTTCTCCTTTTTGATGGGGGTCTTTGTTTGGTTTTGGGATCAAGTGAATGCTGGCCTCATAAAATGAGTTTGGAAGTTTTCCTTCCATTTCTATTTTTTGGAACAGTTTCAGAAGAATAGGTATTAATTCTTTTTTGAATGTTTGGTAGAATTCCCCTGGGAAGCTATCTGGCCCTCGGCTCTTGTTTGTTGGGAGATTTTTGATTACTGCTTCAATTTCCTTCATGGTTATGGGTCTGTTCAGATTTTCCATTTCTTCCTGGTTCAGTTTTGGTAGTTGATAGTCTCTAGGAATGCATCCATTTCTTCCCGACTATCTAATTTGCTAGCATATAGTTGCTCATAATATGTTCTTTTTTTTTTTTTTTTTTTTAAAGATTTTATTTTATGTATTTGACAGAGAGACACAGCGAGAGAGGGAACACAAGCAGGGGGAGTGCGAGAGGGAGAAGCAGGCTTCCCACAGAGCAGGGAGCCCGATGCGGGGCTCGATCCCAGGAACCTGAGATCATGACCTGAGCCGAAGGCAGACGCTTAACGACTGAGCCACCCAGGCGCCCCCATAATATGTTCTTATAATTGTTTGTATTTCTTTGATGTTGGTTGTGATCTCTCCTCTTTCATTCATGATTTTATTTATTTGGGTCCTTTCTCTTTTCTTTTTGGTAAGTCTGGCCAGGGGTTTATCAATCTTATTAATTCTTTCAGAGAACAAGCTCCTAGTTTTGTTGATCTGTTCTACTGTTCTTTTGGTTTCTATTTCATTGATTTCTGCTCTGATCTTTATTATTTCTCTTCTCCTGCTGGGTTTAGGCTTTATTTGCTGTTCTGTCTCCAGCTCCTTTAGGTGTAGGGTTAGGCTGTGTATTTGAGACTTTTCTTGTCTCTTGAGAAAGGCTTGTATTGCTATATACTTTCTTCTTAGGACCGCCTTTGCTGCATCCCAAAGATTTTGAACAGTTGTGTTTTCATTTTCATTTGTTTCCATGAATTTTTTAAATTCTTCTTTAATTTCCTGGTTGACCCATTCATTCTTTAGTAGGATGTTTTTAGCCTCCATGTATTTGAGTTCTTTCCGACTTTCCTCTTGTGATTGAGTTCTAGTTTCAAAGCATTGTGGTCCGAAAATATGCAGGGAATGATCCCAATCTTTTGGTACCGGTTGAGACCCGATTTGTGACCCAGGATGTGATCTATTCTGGAGAATGTTCCATGTGCACTAGAGAAGAATGTATATTCTGTTTCTTTGGGATGGAATGTTCTGAGTATATCTGTGAAGTCCATCTGGTCCAGTGTGTCATTTAAAGCCTTTATTTCCTTGTTGATCTTTTGCTTAGATGATCTTCCATTTGAGTGAGGGGTGTGTTAAAGTCCCCTACTGTTATTGTATTGTTGTCGATGTGTTTCTTTGATTTTGTTATTAACTGGCTTATATAATTGGCTGTTCCCATGTTAGGGGCATAAATATTTAAAATTGTTAGATCTTCTTGTTGGATAGACCCTTTAAGTATGATGTAGTGTCCTTCCTCATCTTATTATAGTCTTTGGTTTAAAATCTTAATTTGTCTGATATAAGGATTGCCACCCCAGCTTTCTTTTGATGTCCATTAGCACGGTAAATGGTTTTCCACTCCCTCACTTTAAATCTGGAGGTGTCTTTGCATCTAAAATGAGTTTCTTGCAGACAGCATATCGAAGGGTCTTGTTTTTTTATCCAGTCTGATACCCTGTGTCTTTTGATTGGGGCATTTAGCCCCTTTACATTCAGGGTAACTATTGAAAGATATGAATTTAGTGCCATCGTATTGCCTGTAAGGTGACTGTTACTGTATATTGTCTCTGTTCCTTTTTGGTCTATGTTACTTTTAGGCTCTTTCTTTGCTTAGAGGACTGCTTTCACTATTTCTTGTAGGGCTGGTTTGGTGTTCGTAAATTCTTTTAAATTTTGTTTGTCCTGGAAGCTTTTTATCTCTCCTTCTATTTTCAATGACAGCCTAGCTGGATATAGTATTCTTGGCTGCATATTTTTCTCATTTAGTGCTCTGAATATATCATGCCAGTCCTTTCTGGCCTGCCAGGTCTCTGTGGATAGGTCTGCTGCCAATCTAATGTTTCTACCATTGTAGGTTACAGACCTCTTGTCCCGAGCTCCTTTCAGGATTTTCTCTTTGTCTCTGAGACTTGTAAGTTTTACTATTAGATGTTGGGGTATTGACCTATTTTTATTGATTTTAAGGGGGGATTCTCTGTGCCTCCTGGATTTTGATGCCTGTTTCCTTCCCCAAAATAGGGAAGTTCTCTGCTATAATTTGCTCCAATATACCTTCTGCCCCTCTCTCTCTTTCTTCTTCTGGGATCCCAATTATTCTAATGTTGTTTCGCTTTATGGTATCACTTATCTCTCAAATTCTCCCCTTGTGATCCAGTAGTTGTTTATCTCTCTTTTTCTCAGCTTCTTTATTCTCCATCATTTGGTCTTCTATATCACTAATTCTCTCTTCTGCCTCATTTATCCTAGCAGTTAGAGCCTGCATTTTTGATTGTACCTCATTAATAGCCTTTTTTATTTTGACTTGGTTAGATTTTAGTTCTTTTATTTCTCCAGAAAGGGGTTCTCTAGTATCTTCTATACTTTTTTCAAGCCCAGCTATTATCTTTGTAATTGTCATTCTGAACTCTAGTTCCGACATCTTACTAACGTCTGTATTGATTAGGTCCCTGGCAGTCAGTACTGCCTCTTGTTCTTCTTTTTGAGGTGAGTTTTTCCATCTTGTCATTTTGTCCAGAGGAAAATAGATGAATGAGAGAACAAAATGTTTAAAAAAATGCTAAAAGGGCAGCAATGACCCCAGAAAAATATACACTAAACATATCAGAAGAAACCTGAAACTGGGGGGGGAAAAGAAAGGGGAAAAAAAAAAAGAATATGATCAGGCTGGTGAATATAACAGAGCCACACACTCGATTTTGGGTGTATTTTGGTCTGTTAGAAGAAATTGCCTCCCAAAATTTTAAAGAAAGAAAAACTTATATATATACAAAAATAAGGGTAAATACGATGAAGGGATGGAATATGACTGTAAAGATGAAAATTAAAAAGGATTTTAAAAAAGGAATTGATAAGAAGTTGGTTGAAAAAAGAATGAAAAAAAATTTAAAAGAAGAAAGAGAGAATGTGATCAGGCAGGAGACTAGGACAACGTCATACACTAGATTTAGGGTATATTTTGGTCTGTTAGAAGAAACTGTATCCCAAAATTTTAAAGAAAGGAAAACTTATATATATACAAAAAATAAGGGTAAATACAATGAAGAGATAGAATATGACTGTAAAAATGAAAAATTAAAAAAGATTAAAAAAAAGAATTGATAAGATGTTGGTTGAAAAAGGAAAGAAGAAAAATTCAACTAAAAAAATAGAAAAGGAGAAAAATAAAGAAAATTAAAAAAATTAACTTTGAAAGACTAAAGAATCATGGGGAAAACCCCATGAATTTTATGTGTTGTATTCCCCTAGCACTGGAGTTTTGCCGTTCTCATTGATCGGTAAACTTGGTCTTGGCTGGCTGTTCTTGCTGATCTTCTGGGGGAGGGGCCTGTTGCAGTGGTTCTCAAATGTCTTTGCTGGAGGAGGAATTGCCCCGCCCTTGCTGGGGCCGGGCTAAGTAATCTGCTTGGGTTTGCTCTCGGGAGCTTTTGTTCCCTGAAAGCTTTCTGTCCAGTTTTGGAAGACAAGAATGAAAATGGCAGCCTCCCAATCTCTGGTCCCGGAGGAGCTGAGAGCTCAGAGCCCCACTCCTCAGTGCGCCCCCAGAGAAAAGCAGTCAATCACTCCTGTCTCCCCAGTCTCTGGCCACACTCTGTGCTCACCTGGCCTGTGACCGAGTATTTCTACCTCTGGCACATGACCCTGTTTGGAGTCTCCAAACCCAGCAGATTCCTGCGGTGCGCTCCGCTGCTCCTCTGGGGGGTGGGGGGAGGAAGGGGAGTCTCCCCGGATCTGCCACTTGTTGGGTCCCTGCTCGAAGAGTGGGTCACAGTTTATGGCAACCCCGATCTGAGAGCCCACTCCTTGGCTCCATCTTTGCAGCCAGCTTCCCTGCTCCAATACCTGGGAGCTCTGCCACACTCAGGCACCCCCGGTCTTTCTGTGACCCCGAGGGTCCTGAGACCACACTGTCCCAGCCAAGGTTCCACCCCCCGCTTAGCCACTGGAGCAACATTCCTCAGCGGAGCTGACTTCTAAAAGTTCCAATTTTGTGCTCTGTTGCTCTATTACTTGCCGGTAGCCAGCTGACGGAGGCCCCCTCCCCCCGCAGTCTGTCTTCCCGAATATTGCCTCGGATTCACTTCTCCGCACGTCCTACCTTCCAGAAAGTGGGTACTTTTCTGTTCAGAGCGTTGCTGCTATTCTTTTCTTCGATCTCCTGTTGAGTTTCTAGGTGTTCTGAATGGTTTGATAACTAGCTGAATTCCTGGGACCAGACGAAATTTGGGTCTCCTACTCCTCTGCCATCTTGCTCCTCCCCCCTCACAATATATTTTAAACATAGGTAAGAAAACAACACAGAAAGACTAGATGACTTGACTCAAATCACAAGTATAAGAGCTGGGACTCAAGTTGTCCTGATTCCCAATGCAGTGTTTTTCCTATTACATCTGGCATAGTTAGAATCATTTCTCATTTTGTAAGACATATTTGGTACTGATTTTTTAGTTAGTAAAGGACACTTTCGAGTCCAACTCAGAACTGAGCGGATTTCTGAATACTGAGGGATGAACTATACTTTGGCTGTTATGCCCCCTGCCCTCAAAAATCACTGATTTTCTTTTAGTCACATAAATTTGAACGTGATGGACTTCTTTAAACAGCCTTACAAGTATAACCTGTTGAGTAAATATATGACAAAGCTTTGCTTTCTCCCTTTCTTCTCTTGTCATGGGCATAAAATCATGAACATTATGTATATATAGTCACAAATTTATACAAGAGTTTCAAGTATAGTTAACTTTTCATGTACAAACAACTTTTCCCCCTTAATCTTTTCAGAGTAAATTGCTGGCCTGATGACCCACCACCCCTGAATACTTTAGTGTGTACTTCCTACAAACAATGACATTCTCTTATCTAACCATAACACAACATGAAAATGGAAATTAACATGTTACACTACTAATGTCTAATACTCAAACTACATACAAGTTTTAATGATTATATTAATAATGTTATGCCAAAAGCATCCAGTTCAGAACAATACGTTGTATTTGCATGTCAAGTCTCTTCAGTTTCCTTCACTTTTGAACAGTTTCTCAATTTTTCCTTTATTTTCTTAACCCTGACAGTTCATGGATTACAGAACAGGTATTTTGTAGAATGTCACTTAATTTGAGTTTGTATGATATTTCCTTGAGATATGCAGGTTATATGCATCTTTAGCAGAAATATAGAGTTGATGTTGTATTTTCACTGTGGCCTATTATACGCATATGTTGATTTGTTCCACTATTGATGATGTTTACTTTGATGATTAGACAAAAATGGGGTCTGTGATGATTAGATAAAAATGGGGTCTGCCAGGCATTCTGTTCCACCATAAAGTTATTCTTTCCCCTTTTGTAATTAATATGTATTTTGTGCAGAGGTATTTTGAAACTAAAATCCTGTTTCTCATCAGACTCTTGATTGATATCTGTGTAAACTCATAGTTTCCTATTTTTTTTCAATGGGTTATAATCTGTTACTAACATTTGATGTTCAAGTTGTCCCAGATGTAACCAGTGGGAGTCCCTTCAAGCTGGCTTGTCTTTGTATGTGTGTGCGTGTGTATATACACACACGGGCACGTGCATCTGCCTGTATGTGTGTGGTGTTGTTTTAAAAAACATGTCTCCATTATTCTTGGAGCAATTCCTTGTTTTCTAGCACAAGCTACTTCAGGGCTCGTTTTGTACTTTCCTTGCCCTAGACCCAGTAATTTCTCCAAGGAGTCCTAATTCCTTTTAGTGGAGAACGGTATTTAGAAGTCAGAATCTGTGCATTAGGTGTACTCATTGCTATTGGGGATGGCTGCTCCTAGGTCCTCACTGTGTACAGAGCTAGGGAATATATGTTTGTACACACAAAGACACACATACTTGTATCTATATTTATTTCTATATTTGTCTATACATATTGAATACCAATGATATATCAAACCTTCATTTCCATTCTAATACCACAGAGTTCATTCAGGTTTTCTCCTTTTCTGTATTTGTAAGTCCCTTCTCTGACAGTGACTAACTTCATTATCTTTAATATATTTATTTATTTGATCCATTCCCCCATATGCTATATTCTCCCATCTCTACCATCACCCTTCCCCACACATATGACTTCTTCACCCTAATTTGGCTTCAACAACTACTTCCAGACCAAACCTCTACCCCCACCAAGCTGGCATCTTCCTCATCCAGATCAAACTCTGATACCCCATTTGCTGCCCCTACCCAGTAGAGACACTCTCTTTACCTTGCTCAGACTCTGATATTCACGTTGTTTCTGCATGGATATTCTCCTCATCCTATTTATTTTGACCCCCTGCAGCTGTCTGTCCCCTAGCATGGACACTCTTTTTATCCTCTCATCCTCTGATTCTCCATGCTAGGCTGCCCCTTGCACGGATGCTGTCTTCACCTGGCTTGGGCTCCAACACCCAATGCTAGGCTGCTCCTCCCTCCTCACCCCATTCAGCTTTTGACACCCCACTCTAGGCCACTGTTCCCCAACCTCCTCTCTGTTCCGTAGGGATACCCACCTTGCTCCACCCCACCTAATGATATTAGGACTGAAGGGGAAGGGAAGGTTTCACACATCAATTTAAAATAGCACAATTAATGCACTTAATTTCAGCTACAAATTCACTTCCACATTGTAAAAATATTCAAGTGAAATATTCATTATGCTCTACACCTACTCTCAGCACGTGGCAATCCTCAAAAAGGAGAGGTGAAAATTAAGGATGTTCAGGTTAGAGGTCCACACACTTGGACAGAACTCCCATAGTCTGTAAGTGGGCAGGCAAGGTTACAGATCCTGAGTGCTAAAATAAAACTGATGATTTGGCAAGATCCTGCAAGGTACTCCTAAGAGGTGCTCTATAACATCTAGTAGCCCAAACAGAACTTTCATAATAAAGAGTCAATGATGAAATGGAATGAACTTAGATTTTGTTAAAAGCTGATAAAAGTTAAATAGAAACTGTAACTCATAACATTTAAAACAATCACGCAAAATAAGTCAGGGCACTGTAGACATACTATTACTTACTTTATCTACACAATCATCAAAAAATGCCAGGCTTGCATCTTTATCACTGACAAAAGAACATTCCTCAATGAAGCGAATGAACATTTGTGTTTTGGTCATCATGCTATAGAATTTTTGATGTGACCGGTCCCGGCTTCTTAAGAAAGCTGTTCAACATAAATTCATAATGTCACAAAATATAGCATCATTCAAAGATTCATTACATTTTAAGCCAGAAGAAACCTGATTAACCACATCATCTATACCCCCTCAACCCACCACTTTGAAGAAAAAGAAACTAAGACCCCTGAAAAGGGATATGACCTGACAAAGATAGCAACAGGAAAGGAACTTGAACCTAGATCTTTCAAATCCTCACCCAGAATTGTCTCTGTGGTCCCCCACTACCTTGAAGATTACACATAAAGTAGTAAATTTGAAAGCATTTTTAAAATTGCTTTTTCCCTCCCAATGTGTTGCATGTTCTATGCTCATGGCATACTCTCTGTCCATGTATTTGGCTTTTCTCAAAACAGCAGTTACATCTCTTCTAGTATTTGTTTATGTCTGTGTCTTACTGAAACAGAGTAAAAATTTATTTCCTGATTTCATGCTCCACATTGCTCGCTATGGTCAGTTACACTACATTTGGGCCTTCTTTTGGGCCCATATGCTCAAATTATTTCCAACTGTTCTCTCTGCTTAAAACTGTCTTCTACTTTTCTTTTGCCTGGCTAATTTCTACTCATCCCTGAGATCATGGCTCAGATATAAATTCCTCAGAAGGGCTTTCTGTGATCTAAAGTTGTAAAATAAAGTGTTCATTCATATTATTTTCAAATTGCTTATCTTCTTGACTATAAGCTCAATGGGAGAAGTGACCATGTCTTTCTCTCTCTCTTTTTTTTGTGACCATGTACCTTTTGCATACCACTATATACCTAGTAGTTAGAGGAACTCAATATATGTATATTAAATGAATTTCTCTTGCAAATGTTATATACCACCAGAGAAAAATAAATATGTATTATGACAGAAACTGCACTCTGGGGCTCTCCTACTTCTTTTGCTTTGGGGCACAAACAGAAAGTAGTATTTATAAAGCACACTGAAGTAAAATGAATGAGGCTGCTCATGCCTGGAGGTGACCATCCCAGGGGCTCCTCTGAGTGTCCAACATTGCTTAGCTGCTCTGAAAGCTAAAAATATCAATATCTCAACACATCTGTGATACAACATTCCTACATGGTTAGGAAGCTCTGTGCTTTTCAAGTATTTAGCTAATGGGATTATAACTAATGTGCCCGAGAAATAACTAGTTTTGTGGAGATGGATTACCAACAAAGTTGATCTTCACATACTTCCAAAATAGGTATGTATTTTGATAAACATGAGCTATTAATTAACACAGAAAACAACTGAATCATCATAAGGTTAAACTCAATAATATGAAAACTATAAAACTATACAATCACTCACCTTGTAGGGCAAAAAGAGAGGATGCATCTGTGGCTGTCTCAGACGGGGCTTGTGTTATTGGTCTTAAGTATGATCTATAACCTTTTAAAATAGAGGCCATGAAACACAAAAACGCCTCTTGGATTTCCAAATCTATCATGTGCAACCTCTTTCCAGAATTAAAATCATAGTCATTCATTGCTAAGTCCATTAGTCCATCATCTCTTGGTCTCTGCTGCACTGTGAAGAAAATCAGTGTTAGTGTTTTCTCCAAACTCTTAAAACCAATGTTCATAAAGATATCAATATAAATTTGTTATATATGTAAGTCAAGTCATTACGCTGTATACCTTAAACTTACACAGTCCTGTATGTCAATTATATCTCAATAAATTTGAAAGAAATAAATGTGTTGTTTTCAAAAGGGCTCAAGCTACCTCAACTCTGTGTTTATACAACTTCATAATAGGTAAACCCTAGCAAAGCTTGCTACATCGTTTTTTAGGCTCTGCTGCATGTATTTCAACCAAAGTAAATATAAAATTATTCCTGTTTATCTGACTACCATCAAAAAAATTCATGTTCTGAAGTAACTATATATAAACTAATAAATGAAAATCATAGCAACCATATCAGCAGGATATAGGGTTAAATTCATTAGCCCTATCTCTGCCCACCCACCCTCCCTTTTAAAAAATATAAGTGCCTACAGGAAAAACACGCAAGGCTTAGAATGTGAAAAACAGCTCTTCCTCTTCCTGAACAATTCAATGCTAAAGCCCTTAGGTAGTAAAATAATAAATTCACAATAGAGAGGCCTGGTAGACGCCACCTTAATCAAGTGCACAAAGTGAACATCTTCATCAATTATGGGACAAACTGAAGTAGTGCCTGATCTGGTAAGGATGCTAGGAAAGGAACATAGTGTCACTTCTGTGATATTCTTGCCAAAGATGTATGACCTGTATTTATCATGAGGACACTCAGACAAACCCACATCATGGACCATTCTATGACAGTAAGTATCATCTTCAAAAGTATCAAGAAAAAGAAGGAAAAAATCAAGAAATTGCTTGGAGAAAAGGAGATTAAAGAGACTTGAAACTAAATTATAACATCTGATTTGGAAATGGATTATTTTGCTATAAAGAATATTATTATGATAACTGACAAAACTAGAATCTGGTCTGTGGGTAAAGATGGCAGTAATGCTCAGTGTTAATTTCCTGATTTTCATGGTTATATTGTAGTGATGCAGGAGAATATATTTTTTTGGTAGGAAATATATTCCATTTGGAGGTGATGGGCATCTATTCTCAAAGGTCAGGGAAAATGTGATTGTTTCAAAATTAAAAAAATTTTTTTAAATATGAGGAACAATAAATCATCTTAGTTTTTTTTCTGGAGTTCTTATTGTCTAAAAAAGTAACAGTGCTAGGAAGAATGTGGGCATTGATATAGAAGGCCTAGATTTTAATCCTAACTTCATCCTTGTTAACTGTATGATCTCTGACAAGCTATTTTACCTCCCTCAACTTATGTATGTGAAAGTGTTCTGAAGCTGTAAAGTATCACACAATCCTTAACTATCAGTACTGTTTAAAAGTTTATAGTTTTAAGTTTCTGCCCTTCAGTTGAGCTGGATGGGCTATTTCATTGATTTTAATAATATTTTAAATATTGCTACAAAAGCTGCTGGACTTCTCAGCCATTTAAAAGAAGTACATGCCTTGTTAGAAAGCAATTAAGTAGTTAGCTTAAGTAAAATTCTATACATAATTTATTTGTTCCATAAGATAAAATGTGGTTCTATTTGACATCACTGTTTTCATATCCCAGTCCTTACGAGCTGCTTCCAAATTATCTGCTTGTTGTAAGGTTTACTTTGGAAACACTGTCTTCTTCCATGCTATTTCCAACTCTACAGGCACTTTGAACCCTCAAGGATGTAGGCCCCATGCTATGTTTACATTTCACCTAAGACATAAACAAGAACCTCAAATATTGCTGTACCATTACTGACCATTTTTTCACACAATAATTTAGTAAGTATTAAATTATGGGCCCTGAATGAGCCATTGTTATAAAATACCAAGAAGATTAGATAAATGATAAATACATAATTGAGAACCTCAAATATTGCCACACTATCACTGGCCATTTTTCATACAATAAGTATTAATTTATGGGCCCTGAATGAGCCATTGTTATAAGTACCAAGAGGATTAAATAAATGAAGGTTTAATTCTTCTTATATATATCTCTGGATCACTGACAAGGTATTCTTATATAAGCTTTTTACTAAAGTATTCCATATCTTAATCAATTTTCATTTTGATTAATTTCCTAATGCATTTGGCAAGCTTCTATTTTCAAATTATTTGAGGTAAGCATAGCATTAAGATCCATGGAAAGTGAAAAGCATATGACCCAGCTCTCACCCCACTAAAATCATCAGCATTTTCTAATTTAAACCATCTGTCTTAAATTTTCAAAACGAAACTTCTATGTATGAAGAAAATATACAAGAGGAAACCCTTATTTTTTCCCTGGTATTTCAATAATGGTAAAATTAAAGAAAACAATCACCCTAACCTCTTTTTGAATTTTATTATTCTAAAATGGTTCTATGAAAATGTAGTAGATATAAAATGTAAATTTTATAAATTTCCTATTCAGCTTCTAACAAATTTTGCTTTAATGTTCACGTACCCTTAAGATTATAAAAACATTTCCCTCAGATAAAATAAACAGTATCCTTTTACAAGTAAGGCAAAGTAATTGGAGTCCTTTTTCAGATTAAATTACTTCCTTTAATTAAGTTATATACTTACATTTTGCCAACTGCTGGTGCAAATTATTCAGTGTGTTCATCAGATTTTTACATGGTTTCTTTGGAAGTATCTTCCAGGCTACATTTTTCTTGTCACCAGTTCTGAGATTAAATGACAACAATAATATATTTGTTAGATGGACTTTTTTTTGCTATATATAAAAAAGGGAAAAGAGAAATTCATTGAACAAAAAATAAAACACATACAAAACATTCTAATTAATAGGAGAAAAATACCACAGGGGTAAGTTAGAATGCAGAATATTTAAAAATTAATTTACACGAGGGAAGAACCTTGTATTAAATACAGCTCAAAAGTTTATAATTATGGGGGCACCTGGGTGGCTCAGTTGGTTAAGTGTCTGCCTTCTTCAGCTCAGGTCATGATCTCAGGGTCCTGAGATCGAGCCCCATGTCGGGCTCTCTGGTCAGTGGGGAGTCTGCTTCTCCCTCTCCCTCTGCCTGCCTCCCCCCTGCTCATGCTCTCTCTCTGTCAAATGAATAAATAAAATACTTTAAAAAATTTTTTTAAAAATTTATAATTATGTTGGTACTGAGTAAATTCCACTTGCATTGGAATCATACTAATCACTACAAACAATATGGTGGTCATTACTCAAAACCTCATTTAAAAGACTTTAAATACCTAAATACTGGGACAATCTTACCAACTGGAGGTTTCTCTCTTATAGACTTTAAGAAAAAGCACTATGGAAAACTTGAACTCATATAGAAAAAATGAACTGATGATCCAGAAAGCTTATCAGAATTCTTGGGTATATTTAAATATTGAGTTTCTTAGTTTCCTACAAGTAAAAGTAAAATTTGTTTTTGTTTCAGAAAAGAACTAATCTATAATATTAAATTATTTGGATAAAGGATAACATTCCAAAATACTTTTATAACTACAAAAGAGGGTATCTGCTTGAAAGTGGTAGCTTTGTTTCTAAGACAAACTCCTATACTCTCCTTTATTACAATTATTGTAACATGGCCGTTCTTCAAACTATACATGGGGTAAGAGAAGAAAAGAACACAGTGATAAAACACCATAAAGCTTTTGGACTTAACTACAGCTTTGTTGATTACATTCTTTTTTTTTTTTTTTTTTTTTAAGATTTTATTTATTTGACAGAGAGAGAGACAGCGAGAGAGGGTACACAAGCAGGGGGACTAGGAGAGGGAGAAGCAGGCTTCCCGCCGAGCAGGGAGCCCGATGCGGGGCTCAATCCCAGGACCCTGGGATCATGACCTGAGCCGAAGGCAGACGCTTAATGACTGAGCCACCCAGGTGCCCCTCCATTCTTTATTTAGTAAATATTTTTTTGTACTTTAAAAGTACAAAATTTTGTACTTTTTTCTTTTTAGAAAACTTGAAAAATGGAGAGAAAAAGAAGAAAAGTAAATCACTCATGTTCTAAAGACAATAATAAAGTCCAGGTGTGCAGTGGAAGTTGAATTTTTTTTTTATGTTCCTTGTACTTCCCACAGAACAAAAAGGGCAAAATTATCACCTTGGAAACTAAACAAAGAAAAAAGAATGGATGGGAAAGCTTAGGCTGACCAAGAACCACTGTCTTGGAATCTACCCTATCTTTCCACAAATGAGGAAAAAATACAGAGAGGACAGGGTCAGTTGCAGATGTCCTACAGCGAAGGTTATATTTCATTTATAATGTGACCAGGAGTATAGAATACTGCATTACAGTGAGAAGACAATGTAGAACACTTTTTACATTATTTTTTCTTGGTAAAACTTAGCAACACACACTCCCGCTGTACCTTATCATTCACTTTGTGCATGCTTGCCTTGTAAAACCAGATTATGAGCAACAGGAGAAAGGAGTGTGCTTGGTTTGCCTTTTTATTCCCAGTGCCTAGCAAAAAAGGGAGTTCAAGATATGTCTGCAGCATAAATGAACAGAATCTTGGTATCTGTGCATTACATCTAATTTCTGTAATTTATTCACATAACTTCCTCCTCTTGCCCTTGATGTCTTCACTCTAAAACTTGGCTGGGTAGGAGAGTCTTATTTAGTACCTGAGTTTGCATCTATGATAGCCTTCTGCATTTTTATTCATGGTGATTTCCATTTACAAGATTACTATTACATAAATAGCCAGTAATTAGTGGCAGAGGTAGTGGGTTTGGAGCCAGACAGTGATGGTTTCAAAATCCAGCTGGCAGTATGTGCCTTCTGATAAATTACTTAAAAATCTAAGCTCTGGTTTCCTTACCTGTCAGAGGGGTTAATAAAAACTACCTCACAAAATACAAAGAATAAGATGAGACAACACAGGCGATGCATACAGCTTTATGCCTAGTACATACCAGATATTAATTTCCCTTTCTTCAAAAATTTATTGACATGCATAACATACTCTGTATCTATGTATCTAAGAGAGGGAAAAAGAAACCAAAATTGCATATTCAGAACTTGTTTTTCTTTCAAATTTCAGATTGAGGTTCCAGAAATTCTGGATGAAGGAAAGCAGAAAGCTGTTAGTTCACTAGTTTAGTCCTTCTATGGGCGATAATAACAAGAAGGAAGACTACTGAGGAGTGCAAATGACTCATGTTTTCTTTGATTAACTCATTAGTGATCAAAACAAAAACATAAAATTAAAAAAATTCTTTTAACAAACTGGAAAGTATAAAAAGAGGGTAACGTAATTTATTACCATAATAAATACAGTATATACTAATTCACCGCCCTTAATTTCAATTTTTAAAAGCATTGTGTCATGTAACAACTGGCAAAGAAAAGAGATATTACTTTAACATTTAAAGAATTAAATATTCCTGGTAATGAATGACATGTTCCTGGTAAAAAATCTTTGATTCTGTAAACCCCATATGTAAAATGGCTTTTATGCCCAAAGTATATCCCATATTTTCTTGGTTAAGTGTTGTCTGAAAAAAAGCTTTTTGACAGCGTATATGCTTTATAATAGAAAAGTATTCTTTTGCTATAATATATTATTTATCATTTTATATATTTTCTATATTATATATTATTTTTTCTGTAATAGAAAACCATTTTTTCTAGTGGTTTAGGCACTTGAGGTTTTGACATATGACAAGATGAGAATTAATATAAGATTATAGTATTAAATCAAAAGGCTTTAATATGAAATATCCTTATTAAAAATGGAGAAAAATCTATTGCATATACACATATTTAAGTTGTAAAAGGTGTACCAGCTTTTGGGCTTTACTGATAGACTTATTTTATTTTAAGTATGTCCTGTGAATGCAATGTGGTCATTGGATCAATTTTTCTTCTTCCCTGAATAGCTTAAGTATGATTAACTTGAAAATAAACAGTACAAGAGAACTGAATTACAAAAAAACTGTAAGTTTTTTATAGCTCCAATAGCTACAACTTAAATATTATTCCAGTAAAAAGAGAGGGAAACTTATAAAGTCCTAATATTCCTAAAGTATAAAAGTGATAAAATCATGTATAATTTAAAAGTTATTTAGAAATTTTAAAGCAGTATATAAATTTTTCTTGAAGTATTAGCATTCTAATAGTATTATACAAGACTAGAAATAGAATTGAAATACTAAGCATTCCAATTCAATTTGTGATTTCACTCCCACTCATCTGGAAAATGGAAAATAAACTTTTCTATTTCTAACCTCAATTTCCCTTCTGCTAAATTTCTAAGATTATAATTATGTTTCTTAAATATTTAAAGATCTGAGGATTAAATATATATTTTCTTTACAGTAAAACCTCTCTAATACCCTAAATTTATCCCACTGAACAGTATGAGTTGGGGGTGTCTGGGTGGCTCAGTTGGTTAAGCATCTGACTCCTGATTTTGGTTCAGGTCACGATCTCAGGGTGGTGAGATCGAGCTCCATGTTGGGCTCTGCGCTCAGCATGGAGTCTGCCTGAGCTTCTCTCCCTCTCCTTCTGCCCCTTCCCCAGCTCTCGCACTCTCATTCTCTTTCTCTCTCTAAAATAAATAAAATCTTAAAAAAAAAAATAGTACGAGTTGATTCAAAATGGTCATAACCCCAAATATAAAAATAATACAGCTCAAAGGAATTTCTAATTAGCATTCATAAAATATACAATTACATACATACACTATGAAGTTGTAAATTATTAGGTATAGAATCATTAAAATGTACTTACTGAGAAATGGTGTTGGTATCTAGGTCAACACAACTAACATCTGGTGGAGGGTCATAGAGATCAAAATATCTTGAATCGATTCCTACTATGAATGGACATGGTGCACTCAAGACATCTGCTAAAGCCAGTGGGCACAGAGGAACATACGGGCATGGCCAGTGGAAAGGGAAAATCATCTTGGATAAACAAAAGATAGGAAAGTATTCAGGTGTTTGACATTGAAGCATGATTTATCAGCATACACACAAAACTGTCTTTTAAATATTCATACCTAAAGTCTAACATTTGATAACAAATTAAATATTTATAACTAATATTAATGGTCAGAAAATTAGTATTTTTTCACAACATAAAAATTCATTACTCTCTGAATTTTAGCTAAGTCTTAAAGTAGCTTTAAATTAAATGAATAAATTAGGTTTAAAACAAAATTGATTGCCAATAAGAACTCCGATACTCACAGACACTAATGCTTCTGTCACACTAGTAAGCACAGAAGGCCGTAAGGAATGGATGAGAATCTTATGTTCTGTTACTGCAAACACCAGTAGTGTGACAGCATTTTCAGGGCCTAAATTTTGAAGTAGTGTTGAAAACTTGCCACCACTGTCAATCCAAAAAAAAAAGAAAAAAATACAATTAAAAAAATTCAAATGCCTCATTATCCAAAATAATGAAAAAAGGTCATGATTAGAGTAGGATTATATTATTTATTCAACTTTAAATGTGACTGCTGCCCTTATGTGTGGAAAACACTCATCAGAAACATGTTATGAAAACAACGAAGTTTTCTGAAGTTTCAAAATTATTCGATTTTTCTGCATTGTATCCAATATGGAAAATGAAAAGTCGTTTTTCTTTTCAGAAAAAGATCTGCTATGTAGATAATGTCCAAATAAAGAATTCAATCTATAAGAGGGATGCTTTGGTTGAAAGCAAATTTGTTCAATGGAAGTTTGTTTTTTAATTTCTCATCTTTCATGGTAATTATCAGAAAAAAATACATGACTTTTGGTCTTCCCTTAAGGTAAATATACATATTAAAATTTGGATTTACAAATAGATTATCTTTAGTAATGTAATGATAATAGTAATATGAAATCAAGAGCTACCAAGTCAAGTGATGGTATATACATACAAAGCAAATTAATAACCCAAACTGAGACATTCTGTGTGGTAACAAAATACTGAACTGATAAAGTAAATAATGCAGTAAGCCAATCAGTATATTGTCTTTATAATGCTAAATAACTGGCTTCACCGAATTAACTTTTTTTAAATAAAGCAAAACTATTAACAAGTTTTTTGGAGAAATGGAAACATGTCCACAAAAAACTTGTGCATGTTCAGAGCAACATTATTTATTGTAGCCAAAAATTAGAAACAAGCCAAATGTCCATCAACTGATAAATGAATAAATAAAATGTGGTCTATCCATATAATGGAATATTTGCTGGAAACAGAAAGGAATAAAGTAATGATGATACAACACGGATGAACTTTGGACACACTATTATAAGTGAAAGAAGCCAAACCCAAAAGGTCACATATTATATGATTCTATTTATATGAAATATCCAGAATAGGCAAATCTGGGCAAATCTGTAGAGAGAGAAAGTAGATTCATGGTTGCCCTGGGCTGGGGAGCGTGTGTGCGTGTGTGTGTTTGTGTGCGTAGAAATGGGAGAAATGGGGAGGGGTGGGGTAACTGCTAAAGGGCACAGGGTTTCTCTTTTAGAGTGACATAAATGGTCTAAAATTGATTACAATGATCTCTCTATATCTCTATATTCACAGAGTGAATATAACCACTGAATTGTACAATTTAACTGGGTGAATTGCACAGCATGTGAATTATATCAATAAAGTTGTTACCAAAAAAAAAAAAGCCTTTTGGGTAGTTTACGATCATTTTATACATAGTCTCAGTCAGTATTTCTAGTTTATTTTCAGCTCAAACAAAGGTTAAGAAAACACTGGTCACTCTGGACCAAGACCTAGTGATGAAATAATCTGCAATTCTTACAAAATTAATGTCAAAGATGGCAGCTGGTCTCCCTTAGTTATGTGCTACAAAATAATTATATTGTAACTATTTCTCTGCTAGAAAATTACATAGCTAATTACATCTCAAGAAGTGATACTTTAGAAAAAACATATTTCATAATTTCTCTTAACTTCTAAGTGATGAACTACCTTGTTTTATTCATGGTTAGTATTTAGGAGTATCTTTTTATTTGTGGGTTAAATTTAAAATTAATTGCATTTGAATGCTGTTCAGAGAGTATTTAAAGCTAAAAATAATTGTTTTCATACTCAAACTCTATATATATATACCTACTTATGTAATAGTAAGTACTTGATACACAAAATACCAAACTATTGTAAAGGTTTTTCTTTTTCCTTTAAGTAAAAGGAATTTAGGTAAGAAACAGTTAAATGAGAAGTATTTCCATCAATATTTGAAATTCTACCTAGGAAAGAGAAAGTATTTGAATGTCACTTTAGCTCACACTAGATTTGGAGAAACATAAGTAGAAATGAACTTTTACTTGCCTTAGTGGAAGAGGTGAAGAAACAGGTTGACTGAGAATCAGATTATCATGCGGTGATAACTGGAAGAAAATTTACAATAAAGTGTTTGAAATATAAAGACGAGCTTTAAAACACTACTTTCTGGTAAAAAAAAAAAAATATATATATATATATAGGCTAATTATGATGTCCATGAAGTTTCAATATATGCATTAATCAGTATAGGAGGGCGCCTGGGTGGCTCAGTTGTTGAGCGACTGCCTTCGGCTCAGGTCATGGTCCCAGGGTCCTGGGATTGAGCCCTGTATTGGGCTCCCTGCTCAGCGGGAAGCCTGCTTCTCCCTCTCCCACTCCCCCTTGCTTGTGTTCCCTCTCTCGCTGTGTCTCTCTCTGTCAAATAAATAAATAAAATCTTTAAAAAACAAAAAAACAAAAAAACAAAAAACCAGTATAGGAACTGTTTATATCACTTAGTAAGATCCTGAAAAGCATGTCCTAACCACTGACCTCTTCTAACTACTAACTTCCTACTCTGAATTCTCTTTCCCCTGATGCCACTTTAATAAAATTTTATTGAAAGACTAAATTATTCATTTAATACCACAAAATCAGGGTTAGCAAACCTATGGCCTCCAGGGCAAATCCACAGGCCACCTGTTTTTATAAATAAAGTTTTATTAGAACACTAGCCATGCTCATTCATTTGGGTATGATCTATAGCTGTTTTGGCACAATAAGAGCTGAGTAGTTTTGACAGAGATGGCATGGCCTATAAAGACTAAAATATTTACTGTTTGGTCCTCAGCAGAAAAATAATTGCCAACTTCTGTCACAAAAGAAATCGTTTATGTGTATTCAAACTGAATCTGCTATATATATAGATATTCTGGCACCAAATACCAAGAAGACATGTGGATAATACAGACTGATTATAAAGATTATAAAAATGATATTTTTTCTAGATTTTTTTATCTGTATCAATATTATAGTGCAATTGTTTTATCTACATACTTAAATTTATGCATATTTGTGCGTATTTCCACAAATTTGTAAATACCTATTTGCCAAATACTTCTAAATTTTGAATGATACCCCACCCCCATTAAGGGCTGTGATAAATACAGTAAGGCACATATAGTGATAATACATAAAAATATTTTCTTTATATAAATCACTTTGTAAATGGTGATTAAATAGGCAGACATCTTACAGATCAAGAGCACAAACAAAAAAGAAATGTAAACAAAAGAGAAAAGATACAGTCAATTGGGACAAGATATAGGGAAAATAATTTATGTTCATTTTGAACTTTCCCATCACAAAGATATGAACCTTCCCTTCCTGCATAATATATGAAAAAACACATAACTTTTCCTTATATCTATTCTAATACATTTAACTTCGGGAATAAATGCCAAAGGCAAAGACCAAACTTTCAAATACTTAGAACAAATTTAGGGGAAAGAAGTCCCTTTTTGTATGTTCAAAATGTCTCCTGCCAACTACTTTAACTCTTCAACCTTTTACCTAAGGGGAAACATTAGATGTCTGCCTGGGAGGCAGTTAATAAAACACTAAGGGCCCAAACTCCAACATGAACTACTATCTGATTCTTTTGACCACATTTGTTCTTTCCCTCCATTTAAAATTGTTATTCTTATGGTACATTTTGACAGAGCTGATAATGATTTAATAGGGCACTTATATCAAGAAAATCATACCTGAACTAAAATCCGTGGTCTCTGAGGAGATGGAAAAGGAACTTTATGCATAAAATGAGAAATATGCCTTAAAAACAAACAGACAAGAACCCAATTGATTCCAAAGTGAATGCCATATACTATAAAGGTCAACATGTCACCACAAGTCCGAGTTGAGTCAAATGCTCTGTGTACTTATAATTTCGAAATCCCTGCTACTACAAAAACAAGTGAACAAATAACACCAGAAATCATTTGTCACATTAAAGTTGCTTCTACCTAAATCCAATAACTTTTCATATTAACAGTTCCTCACATTCAACAATGTTTATGCTATCAATGTCTCAAAAGCCATTTTAACTTTTACCTCTCCCTAAGGAGATAATATATAACATGTTATAGGGACAGTACCAAAGAACCTAATTTTTGTTTTGTTCTTCTCACAGAATGTCATTTTTCCTTGGAAGAACAATTGACAAATTAAGGCTATCCAATGTTGGGTAGCCAGCAAGTATCTTCTATATAAAAATGAATAAGGTGACCCTATTGCTTCAAGAAAAATAACTCATAGGGGTGTCCGGCTGGCTCAGTTGGTGGAGAGTGTGACTCTTGATCTCGGGGTTGTGAGTTTGACCCCCACGTTGGGTGTAGAGATTACTCAAAAATAAAATCTTTAAAGAAAAAAAGAAAAAGAAAACTAACTCATAGTATTATTGCCAATAATTAACTTCAATTTTAATTCAATAAACAAATTAAATTTTAAGTGAAAATTAGAATTTTGTCACCATGTACTTGATAACTTCTCAATACTAAAAAAATTTTTCTGATGAAATAGGTGGCGATATTAACAAATGTGATTTTTTTACATTGATAGTAAAATTTATCTACGTTAACTCCATGAACCAGTATTTTCCAAACGACCAGTGTATGATGCTACAAAAATCATGTGTGTGTAAAAGTTCCACCTAGAGTGAGGAAAACCAACAGATTTTAATGTAACAGAGAAAGTTCATTACTAAGGTTTTAGATTGCACACTGTGAAAAACCTTTTGTCAAGTTTTGGTGCAGTATCAAAACAGAAAATCCACACAATAATCTGAAAAGGCTTTTCAAATGCTTTCCCTTTTCTACCTAAATACTTGTGTGAAGCCAGGTTTTTTTCATATACTTTCACCCAAACAACATATTGCGATAGACTGAATGCAGAAGTGTGTATGAGAACCTTGATGTGTTCAGTCAGGCCAGACACTAGAGATTTGCAAAAATGTCAGACAATGTCACTCTTCTCACTAATTTTTTTTGAAAAGTTATTTTTCAAAAAAAGATACTTGTTAACATGTAATTATTTTAGTATATTATTAAATATTTTCTCCATTTTAATTTCTATTGTAGTAAATATTGGCAGATAAAACACATGAAGAAAAGCTCTTTGGGGGGTCCTCATTTTTTAAGAGTATAAAAGGGTTCTGAGACCAAAAAATCTGCTAACTGCTAGAGTAGAATACTGAGAGGAGAGCAAAAAAAAATACAAGAAAAAATTAGAGTAATATTGTACACTGAATGTTCTTACATGATAATTCTATCACTTCCGAAATGTCACGGGGGTCAGAGAATTCTGCTTAAGAATACAAAAGAGTTTGCGTAACAGATGGTATAAAATAAACAATAGTCAAATAGACAACGAAGATATTTAGATCTCACTTGCAACAAATTTTACTGCATAAAACGTTACTCAGTTTTAGAGATTTTAAAGTAAATCACTGAGGGGCGCCTGGGTGGCTCAGTCGGTTAAGCGGCTGCCTTCAGCTCAAGTCAGGATCCCAGGGTCCTGGGATCGAGCACCGTATCGGGCTCTCTGTTCAGCGGGGAGCCTGCTTCTCCCTCTCCCTCTGCCTGCTGCTTCCCCTGCTTGTGCTCTCTCACTCTCTGTCAAATAAATAAATAAAATCTTTTAAAAAAAAGGTAAATCACTGAAATTTTAAAAAGAATAAAGAATGTGTTTATCTAATTTTTCTTTAAATTCATGATATCTAAAAATAGGGAATATTTTTAAAAGTTCATAATAAACCCAAATTATTTGAAAAATAAGAATTATAAAACTAATTAAAAATTGCCAAATAGGATCTCCAAACTTCACAAGAGCTTCAAAAATGAGACATTCATTTCATTTTGTTAAGAGATAAAATCATTTAAAATAACATGACTGTGGGGCGCCTGGCTGGCTCAGTCAGAAGAGCACACAACTCTGGATCTCGGAGTCATGAGTTTGAGACCCATGTTGGGTGCAGAAATCACTAAATACATAAATAAACTTTAAAACAAAATTAAAGTAACGACTATAAAAGTATAATAGAGAAATACTACCTGATTGAAATAACTAAACTTTTTTTTCAAATAACTCTTAAAAAACCTAGTTTCCATATAATTACAAACATACCACACATAATGGAAAGATCTACCAAATTTTGAGTGAAGAAGGCTTCTCTAACTTACTTCTCAATTGGAAGGACATGAGGTCCAGAGATAGAGTAACGATACAGAAAAGTCAAAAACTTCCTGAATGCATCAAAAAAAGGCCAGTGAGAAAGAAGACAGATGCATTTATTAGTGTGAATTGTTTTGGAATTATCAGATTTCCCATCTGCTGATGATGTTAAACCCAAAAGAAGTCTCTGTTTTTCTGTGAGATTCTCCTCAGAGTATGGTTCATAAAACTGAATAGCAGCACCATAGACCTGGAAAACAAGTAATATATTTAATAAATACACCTTATATCATTTATTCAAATCACATAATTAAATATTTAATGGATGAGCCATTACGAGCTAGACCATTATGAGCCATTTACATGCCTATGAGCCAGGCAAGGTGCCAGGTACCAGGAACACAGCAGTAAGCAAACATCACTGTTGCTTTCTTCAAGTACATTAAAACACACACACACACACACACAAAACTACACAGTGCTACTCTCACATCTCATTATTGAAAAAAAAAGGTGTTTTTAAAAAAAATTTTTTTAAAGATTTTATTTATTTATTTTGACAGAGAGAGAGAGAGACAGCGAGAGAGGGAACACAAGCAGAGGGAGTGGGAGAGGGAGAAGCAGGCTTCCAGCGTAGCAGGAAGCCCAATGCGGGGCTCGATCCCAGGACTCTGGGATCATGACCTGAGATGAAGGCAGATGCTTAAAGACTGAGTCACCCAGGTGCCCCTCCCCCCAAAAAACGTGTTTTAATTAAACTGAATTTGTTTTCTGAAGACTGAAAGCAACTGTATCAATATTCTCTACAAAAAAGTTACTGAAAAGGCGCCTGGGTGGCTCAGTCGTTAAGCGTCTGCCTTCGGCTTGGGTCATGATCCCAGGGTCCTGGGATCGAGCTCCGCATAGGGCTCTCTGCTCAGTGGGGAGCCTGCTTCTCCCTCTGCCTGCAGCTCCCCCTGCTTGTGCTCTCTCTCTGTCAAATAAATAAATAAAATCTTTAAAAAAGAAAAAAAAGAAAGTAACTGAAAATAATTATTTAGTAGAGAGTGGGACAGAATTTTAGATAAGGAAATATATATTCCAGCTTCAGGCAATTCACTAAATTTCTCTGGACCTCAATTTCCCAATCTATAAAATGAGGATGTTAGACTAGATGATTTCCAAGGTCCTTTCCAACTATAATAGTCTATAATTCCAAATAGCTTTGCATATTTAATAATGTCTTTTATATTACTCTCAAAGCTTCTGTATCACAGAAAGTGAAGCAGTAAAGGGATCATCATTTGATGATAAAAAAATCTTTCACCATATTCACAAAAAAGCATTGGGTATATGGGACAGAATGAAAATTCTCTTTTCCTTTATCTCTGTATATAGTTATTTTAATCAAGTGGAAGAAGTATGTATAATAGATTCAATTTAACCAGTTATTTCTACTGTTGCTTACATTATATAAAACTTAAGACTTGATAATATACAAGAAATTTGTTGATACTAGTTAAAACACACAGTACCTTTTCAGCTGAGGCTCCAGTTAACACAAATGTAGAAAATACAGGGAGAGGGTATTTGCTATTTGGTGGCCAGCATTCAATAGTTGCACCCATTGGTAAACAAAATAGGGGAACAGATTCTGGGAGTGAGAAAGATTCATAATCTTCTTGAGGATATCTACAAATTAGACCTATAAAAAACAATAATAAATATTAGGTCATCAGCTCTTGAACTTAGGTGCTCATAATATGAATGATGCTAAAATGCCTTATTATTTAACATATTTAGTAACATTACATTACATATATGTTCATCAAATAACTGAATGCTTCAGTAGGATACATCTAGATTTTAATCCTCAAACATTATAACTATTCATAATAACTAATTAATATTTATCAAGCTTCATCCATGAAGGCTAAGTAAGACAAACAAGAAAAGATTATTCTGAAGAAACATACACAAATACAAACACAATCCTAAAACTTCAGTTTGTGGTCACACTACCTTGAAGCACATGAATATACTAATTTTTTGGAATACTTATCATGGTTACGGCAGCTCCTTTTAAAATCAATCTTCCATTAAGTATCCAATAAATGTAAAGATAAGATAAAACAGAAAAAAAAAAAAAAAGACATGGGTTGTGGTCCCAGTCCTGACACTAAAACATCTTAAGACATGGGTTTTTTCCTTAAATTTTACTGGCCCTCATAATACATATCTATATTAAGTATCCCATGAAAAATTATACTTACCAGCTTTGTAGGATATAGTGTTAGTCTTTGCCACTGATTTTTTATAACATAAGTATACTGCAGATCCCCACTGAATTAAAAAAAAAAAGGAAATATAATTTAATTTTAAAAGGTAGTAACTGGCATCTCTTTGATATCTCCAGTATATATTATCTAAGATGTAGTAACAGATTTCTGTTAGGTATTTTTAGTTGGTTATTTTACCAGTATTTTATTGCAGTTTTTGCCTACTTTTCTCTCAGAAGTGATATTTAATGTTGCTTTCCCCTTGTAAGAGCAATAATATGACCCTTTAAAATAACTAAGCCATAACAATTTAGATTTTATTCTAACTCCAAACTTTGGGCAGAAATGATCAAGAAATATCTACTCATGGGTATACCTGCCTTTAGATTCCACAACCTCTTTCCAATATTGCCAGATCTTTCTGCAGCTCTTTATAACAAAACTGAAGAGTTAGAATTTGCTATATCCATTTCCTTGTTTCCCATTCTCTCCCGAATCCATTCCCAATCAGGTGTTAATCCCACCATTCCTTAGAAGAACACTTTAACAACTTTAATGATGCCAAGTCTAACAGTTGTTTCCTAGTCTTCATCTCATTTAACCTCAGCAGATTTGGATACTACTAATGACTCCCTGAAACATGTTCTCATCTTTTGAGGCATCACATTCTCCTGGCACCTCCCCACCAAATCTCTGGCCACTCCTCAGTCTCCTCCTCTCTCTTTTCCTGATCATTGAATGTGATCTCTCCTTTTCTTTCTGTAAATGATCTCATTCATTCAATCCCATTGTTTTCTATAACAGCTTCTCCCAAAGGAGTCTCAAATTTCTAGTCCCAGCGCAACTGAGATGGGGAAACTGTGGGTAAAGCAGACTGGGGGGGTGAAGAAAATGAGTTCACTTTTAGATATGATAGGTTTGAAACATCTATTAGACATCCAAAGTGAAGAATCGAATGGAAATAAGGCGAGAGGTTTGAAATGGAGATGTAACTTGGGAGATTCACTACTTGACATTAGATGGTGACAGATACATGCACACAGCACACTCCCTCACCTCTTTTAGGTCTCAACTCAAAGGTCACTTCATTAGAGAGCGCTTCCTTCATCATCTTATGCAATAGCAATCTTCCCTCTACCCTACCCAGTCCCCCTGATCATCCCATCTTGCTTTCTTCTCCTCCATAGCACTTACTACTATGTGGCATATTGTATATTTTCTTACTTATTATCTGCTTCCCACCACTAGAATATAGGTTTTATGATGGTAAGGGCTTTGTTTTGTTCACTGCTGTATCTGTAGCACCGAAAACAGCGCCTTTATGTAGAAATGCTTAAAAAGTATTTGTTGAATGAATGTGAGAGGATGTATCTGTACACACATGATGGAGTGCCCACACAAGCCAGTGTGTGGGGACCGATTCACAGCACTGAAGACAAATATATAGAGAAAATTAATTTACTTTAAGAAATATTTTAAAAAGATTTTATCTATTTATTTACTTGAGAGAGCGCGCATGAGTGCACACAGGGAGGGGCAGAGGGAGAAGGACAGAGGAAATCTGAAGCAGACTCCATGCTGAGCACAGAGCCGGATGCAGGGCTGGATCCCATGACACTGAGATCACAAACCTGAGCAGAAATCAAGAGTTGGATGCTTAACTACCTGAGCCACCCAGGAGCCCCAAGAAATATTTTTAATTATTAAGAGACTACTATAACAAACACCTATATACTCATCCCTTAGATTTAACAAAGGTTTAATAATTTAACATATTTGCTTCAAATGTTTTAATTCATAAAGAAACAAAAAAATTACAGGTTTAGCTAAAGCCTCATCTTCCATCCCTTTCTGTCCTCCAGAGTTAACTACTAGACTGAAGTTAGTGCATTTCATTCACATGCATTTAAAAACTTTCTACTACATCTATAAGTAAATATTATTCTTTTGTGCACTTTTTAATTTAACATAAATGGTGAGATGCTGAATATATGCTTTTATGGCTTGCTTTTTTTAACTCATTAATATGTTTTTGATAATTAGTAAAGTTGATACAGATCTAATTTCTTCATCTGAACTACTGGGTATTATTTCATTAATAAATGAACCAGCACAGTTTATTTTAATCATTCCTCTACTGATATAGACACTTGGATTATTTCCTTTTTTGGGGGAGGGGTTATTATGAACAATGATGCAGTATGTTGACTCCTCATCTAGAAATTTTTCTTGCTTTCTTAATGTGTCTCCAGCAAAGTAGTATGTTAAATTGTGCTTAGGACATTCAATTATGCTCACTGCTGTGTTGGCATTTTATTTTTATAAATGTTTTAATACTTTTGCATCAAAAGAATGGATGTATAGGGGTGCCTGGGTGGCTAAGTCAGTTGAGTAACTGACTCTTGGTTTTGGCTCAGGTCATGATCTCAGGGTCATGGAATCAAGCCCCATGTCAGGCTCCGCGCTCAGCACAGAGTCTGCTTGAGATTCTCTCTCCCTCTCCCCTTACCCCTCTTGTGCACACTCTCTCTCAAATAAATAAATCTTAAAAAAAAAAAAAGGAATGGATGTATATAAAAGTCAAGTGGATATTATGAATGTAGACAAACTAGATGTTTAGTTTCTGAGGTGTGTACAAATATATAAATAAAAGACCTTCTACTGATAGGCCCCAACTGCAGTTCCTAATAACCAATTTGTAAAGATAACAAAAAACCCTCAGTGATAACCTTTGTGATGATAAGAAGGGAACTACAGGACCACTGGATATGGTAGAAACCAAAACAAATATCCTAAAATAAAAAATAGGGACTTAGAGATAACAGTAAAAGTTATGGAGCTCTGAAGGAAAAGAACCATGGATATCAAAACTAAAAGAGGGTTTTCTGAAGTTTTTTACATACAAGGTCCACTGAAAAAGAAAGTAGGAGGAACCATTGTTCTGGAAATACTTTAAATGTTTAACTTATAAATAAAGTACCCATATTGTGGTTTACATGACAGAAACATACTTTCAGATACCTTTTTTGGGCGGGGGGAATTAGGTACATGATTTAATTACTTGCTTAGTTAGTAACTCTACTTTTTTAAAAAAAGGTTTTATTTATTTATTTGTCAGGTAGAGAGAGAGAGAGAGAGAGCGCACAAGCAGGGGGAGCGGCAGGCAGAGGGAGAAGCAGGCTCCCTGGTGAGCAAGGACCCCGATGCAGGACTTGATCGCAAGACCTTGGGATCATGACCTGAGCTGAAGGCACACGGTTAGCTGACTGAGCCACCCAGGCATCCCTATAACTCTATTTTTCTAAATAACCTTGCTAGATCAAATACTGACATTCTTAAAAGTTGTAAAACAAGAACCATTTGGATAGAGTATAAAAAAAATACTCTCAATGAGTCAAAAACTGAAGAGATGGTCCCAAATTTGCCAAAAAATTAGCTGTGTGAATCAGAGCACCCTTACTAGCATTTTTGAACCACCTGAGTACTTTTAAGTTCTCTTTTGGCTCTAAAATATGCTTCTCCTTTAAATCAAAGTTCAAATCATTTAAGGCTTACAGTCCAAAGTTTAAAAACTAATAATTCTTGAAAACTCTTTCTATAAGCTTAATGGGAGGGTGGGGGAGATTCCTTTTGAGGCCAAAGCTATAAGCCTGGTACGAAAATCATGTAGGAATTTGAGGAAAGATTCAACACACATCTCATGTCCATTAGACTGGTTTTTCTGTTTCCCTGGCTTAGAAACCTAGTAGAAGACTTTCATTCAAGCTACCTAATCTTCAAAAACAAGAGTCAGCTACATAACTACTGCTGGGTATTATCAACACATCAATAATTTAATCCTAACCACTTCCTGATTCTTTATATATACATTAGACAGACATGAACATAAGTTTCCTATATTGCATGTCTATTTTAAATTTTCTGAAAGAGTAAGAAGTCATTGTACATCTGCTCCAAAGAACTAAATTTGCTTTTACTACCTTATAGTTGATGGAAACAAAGATTGTAAATAGATACAAACCACAACCCACTGCTTAATATTTCTTAGAAGAATTTAGGAGGAGCTTAAACACTGGGCAAAAATAAAAATAAAGAAGTTCTTCCTTGCTGAATGTCAATTATATTTCAATACAACTGAAAAAAAGAAAAGTTCTTCCCCAGACATTAAATACACATAAAAAGGACTGATGAAGCACAGTTAACCAAATGTATAGCTAACATTTATAAAGCACTTACTGTGTACCAGACTCTATCCTAAGTTATTTAAAAATATTAATTCAACGGGGGTGCCTGGGTGGCGCAGACTGTTAAGCGCCTGCCCTTGGCTCAGGTCATGACCCCAGGGTCCTGGGGTCGAGCCCCACATCGGGCTCCCTGCTGAGCGGGGAGCCTGCTTCTCCCTCTCCCTCTGCCTGCTGCCCCCCCTGCTTGTACTCTCTCTCTCTCTCCCCCTCTCTGTCAAATTAAAAAAAAAAAAAATTCATTGAATCTTCACAAAAAGCCTATGAAATAAAGTACTACTTTATCCCTATTCATGAATGAGGAAACTGAGGCACAAAGAGTCAAGGAACTTGTCTAAGACACATAATCTGGAGTTCAAATCCAGTAGTTTAGATGGAGTCCATTTCTTTTTTTTTTTTTTTTTAAAGATTTTATCCATTTATTTGACAGAGAGAGACACAGCGAGAGAGGGAACACAAGCAGGGGGAGTGGGAGAGGGAGAAGCAGGCTTCCCGCGGAGCAGGGAGCCCAATGTGGGGCTCGACCCCAGGACCCTGGGGTCATGACCTGAGCCGAAGGCAGACGCTTAACGACTGAGCCACCCAGGCGCCCCATAGATGGAGTCCATTTCTGTTCACATTATGTTACATTCTTCTTTCTTCTTTTAGGAGAGAATAAATGCTCTCTGACAATACTGGGACCAATGTTTCAGGATAAGGAAAAACAGAAACTCGTATCTCTGGTTTCAGTTTCAATGCAGTAACTCTACCTTGAACACCTTGATTAACTAATAAAACCTAGAAATGGTTCTGATGACACTGTCAATTTACTTTGAATCAAAAACCAACACATCCACAAAATAAATAGAAAATTCACTAATGGGAAAATGGGAAGTACCTGTGAGCCTGCACAATCTTGCTAAAATACCAAACCAAATCTAAAATGATATTAAGCTGGACATCACATCATGGAAGTTCAAAAACCTTTCTTGCCATCACTCTCAGTACCACATAAGGCCTGTAAACTCTTGTTTGCTACCATGATCTTTTTTTTCCAGCATAATCTCTGCAACTATCACCTGTCATCACCAAGCCAAAATAATATGTAAGGATGGCATGAAAGGATGGGGCATTTTATATATGAATGGCTGTTGACAAAAAAATGGTCATCTAATTAGGTGTCGCATTGCTGCAGATAATTTGTTTAGGATACAAGTTAGATACTGTCAAATATCCATTTTTTGAACTACCTAGTTAAAAATTTTATTTTTTTTTTTAAGATTTTATTTATTTATTTGAGAGAGAGCGAGAGCGAGTGCTCAAGTGGGGTGATGGGCAGAGAGAGAAGCAGACTCCCTGCTGAGCAGGGAGTCCAATGTGGGGCTCAATCCCAGGACTCTGGGATCATGACCTGAGCAGAAGGCAGACACTTAACCGACTGAGCCACCCAGGCGCCCCCCTATTTGAAGATTTTAAACAAATACTGCTACTACTTAAAGTTGCAGATTTTTCTTAAAGAAAATCTGGGATTGGAAGATGCTTACAGGTAACAAGCTAACACACATACAGTACTTTCATATGTGTACTGGAACACAGTTCTAAATTCATTTAATCATCATGATACCTTATGAGTTAGATGCTATTATCATCCTCATTTTACAATCGTAAAATTGATGCATAGAGAGACTAAGTCACTTGCCCAAGGTCACAGGTCACAGAGCCAGTAAGTGTCAGAATTAGGATTCATATCCAGACACTCTGGCTCCAGAGTCTGTACTCTGACCCACTGGGCTACACTGACCTTAACCACTACAACACAAATCTATTTTACTATCTTACTGAGGGAGTTCAAAACTTTTTCATGGTCTCAAAATCTGCACTGTATCCAGTCACATATCAATACACTTCAGTTCTTCCTCTTCTTGCTTTATCTAAACCTTCAGTGTTTCTCATGTTGCTAGCTTAACAGAAGAGAAAATAAATAATAATTTAAAAAATCAGCTTCCCATAAAAATTTAATAAATGAGATGTGTATAAAATCTTTTAAATCTTAGCAAAGTATTCATTTATATAGTTATAACAGGACAACGTACATGTCTGCTCTAGGATCTTTAAGAAATTAAGTTTGAAAATTTGTGATTAAAAATCCAACTATTGACAGTTATTTAAAAAAAAAAACTAAAACCTTTATATTTTGTTGGTAGGATATAAATTGGTTAAACTTTTGGGGATAAAAATGTTAAAAGTAAAGCTTTGATCTACAAATTCCAGGATATAAAGAAATAATCTAGCAATTCGGTATAGTGTTTTGGAGTTTGGTTCTAGAGTTCTTAGTTTGGGTTTGAATCTTGGTTCAACTGCTTATTGAAGGTATGACCTTGGGCAAGTAACAGCCTTTTTAACTCTCAAATTTCCTTCTCTGTAAAATGGAGGTGGGGGGTTGGGGGGTAGGGTGGGAAACACCATTCAGGGTGGTTGTATTAACTGGGTTAATGGATATGAAATACTCAGAATAGCGTATAGCACATAAGAGCTCAATAAATGTAAATTATTCTATAGAAAATTTAACTGTGACTATGTTCATAACAGTTTCGCTTATAATATAAAAAATTATATCTAAATGTCTTACAATAAAAGTTGGAATAAATAAATTGTGGCAACATCCATTTAATTCAGTAGTATTCAGTCATTCGATACTGTTGTTATATATTAGAAGATGCTCAACCTCCACAATAATAAACAGGACCAGGGTTGTGGCAATGGAGAGGGTGAGTAGTGGTCAAGTTTAAGATATATTTTGAAATTAGAGTCAACAGAATTTACAAAAGAAAAGGAGAAGAGAAAGGTGAAGGATTACTGCAAGGTTTTTAGTCTGAGTAACTAGAAGAGTGGAATTTCCATTTGCTAGATGAGCAGGACTATGGGCTAAACAGGTTGGGAGAGGCACACAAGGAGTTGAGCTTTAGACATGTTAAATTTTGAGATGATTTATTCGATAAGATGTCCAAGAAGCGATGAATTACAGAGGTCCAAGCTAGACACACAAATTTAGAAGCCAACCACAGATAACCTGTATTTAAATGATTAAATCATCAAGGGATTGAGTTTAGATGATAAAGATAAATGGTCTGAGGACCGAGCCCTGGGGCACTGCATTGTGTAGTGGTTAGGGATTAGCAAAGGCAGAAGGGGAATGGGGTAACGTAGGAGGAAAAAGTAAGAGAATACATCTTATCTTCCCGCCATGGTTTCAAGAAGGAAGAAGTGATAGTTGTGTCAAAACCTACTGACAATTTACAAATTAAAACCACTGGATCCAACAAGAACAATCTTGGTGGCATGATAGAGACAAAAGCCTAACTAGAGAGTCAAAATGAGGAAGAGGACAGAATATAGTCCCCTCTTCTGAGATGTTTTATTGTAAAGGAGAGCAATGAAATGAGGTAAAGAATGGACGTAGACATAGGGGTCAAGAAGTTTTGTAAAGATGGGCAATATTGCAACATGCTTTGCATGCTGGAGGAAATAATCCGATAGAGAAAGACTGATGGTTCCCAAAAAAGTAGGAAGAATTGCTGAAGCCACGTCCTCAAATAGGTAAGTATACAGCATCTAGTGCACAAGTAAAAGGGATTACCCTTGGCTAGTGTGTTACTTTTCCAGTAAGGAAAAAAATATGCTTTTACTTAAAAAGCAAGCAAGCAAGCAAACTTTTTGTACAGCTCCTTTTGAAAGTACAATTGAAAGTACAACTAAAGTACTTTCCCAAAAATAAAATATCCAACATCTTTAAAAACATATTTTTAGGGGGCGCCTGGCTGGCGCAGTCGGTTAAGCATCTGCCTTCGGCTCAGGTCATGATCTCAGGGTCCTGGGATCAAGCCCTGCGTCTGGCTCCTTGCTCAGTGGGGAGTCTCCTTCTCCCTCTCCCTCTGCCCCGCCCCCCCTCCCATGCTCTCTCTCAAATAAATAAAATATGAAAAAAACCCCGACAACATATTTTTTAATTCAGTTATTATGTTACACTGTTTTTCAGAGATTTTAAATTATGCTCTTCTCATCAGTGGCTAATTTTATCAGTATAAAAGAGTCACTTACCATACTGTTATTGAGATTCTTGTCGACTTTGCAAAATGTGTGTGGTGGACTTTCTCCTTTACTGGGTACAATAATACATATGTCTGTGACAGCCAATGTATTCTGAGTCATGTTTTCAGAGGCTCTTCGGAAAGTGATATAAATTTTTTGTGATGAGGTACTACCACTAATATTTGCAGGGCGTCCGTAGGGAGTACTCTGAATAATTTCACATCCCTGTTTCAATCTTTCTTTCCAGTCATACAAAACCCTAAAAGAAAAATACATAAATAACTACACAAATGCAAAACATCTTCAAACAGGATAGGTAATACTGTCAGGTATCATAAATTGATCCTTAAATGTAGCAGATATTCCAATCTTACTGCAAGTTTGAATTGCACAGTCCCATATAAAACTAAAGGAGAGTGGCTTCCCCACCAAAAACTAAAATAATGTAAGGAAAATTCAGATTATCTTTTGTGTTTGTTGGCATAAACCACATACTGGCAACGAGTAAGTGCAGAGGCACTTGCTTTAGCATTCCATTTAATAGATTCATTTATTTATTTTTGTCTCTAAAACCAAGCATCTTCTTTAGAAAAAGCAATTTTATAATTTAGCCAAAGTTAAAATTTTACAAAAGCCTCCTTGCCAAATATTATAGAACCTGCCTGCACACTTTTACCTCCAATGCTCTCTCAAATTTAAGAGACAGCTATAGGTTTTCAAAAGAGAAAATAACCTCAAATCCATCTGTAAGCAAAAGGATGGGTGAAAGACACAGGCTTTTTTTTCTTCTTCTTTTTCTTTATTGTGGTAAAATGGTAGGCTTTTATTAATGGTCAGTCCAGCCATCCATTCACTAAATCCTCTAAGAAGTACATTCACATACAAGGAAAACATCATACTGGAATAATATTAGTCTATTCCCTCAGAGAATTCACTGATTTGTATTTTACTGCTAACTCCCTGGCATGAGGAAAAAAAAAAAACTTTAAAGCTCTACTATATTAAGTGTGTTTCTGCATTTGCTATAAAAATTGTTATAACAGGCAATATCCTCAATATCAGTATTTCCTTTTATAAAATCCCATTATTCAAATAAAATTAAGTGCCAAAAATTGGTCAAATTATTTTTTCTAATATAATTTTTAATTTCCCTTTTTGTCATGGCTGTCAGCAAACTTAAATTTTTCTTTCAACATTTTATTTTGAAAATTTAGGGCTAAATTTTATGCTTGATCATAGCAACTATATTTATCCTAATGTTAACTTAAATGCTTACTCCTCCTCCTCTTTTTGATCTTGCTTTCGGTTTTTTTTTTTTTTAATCTTTAAAAAAAGGCATTGTAACAGAGAGAAGTTAGACACATCTCAATTCAAATTTCTACTACCTGTTACTAGCTGTATTCTCTTAGGCAAATATTTAATCTCTCTGAGCCTTGTACTAATCAGCTATAACATTTAAAAATCTAGGGGTGCCTGGGTAGCTCAGCCGGTTAAGTGTCCTCAGGTCATGATTGCAGGGTCCTGGGATCAAGCTCCATGTCAGGCTCCCTACTCAGCAGGGAGTCTGCTTCCCCCCTCTCCCTCCACCCCTTCTCCTGCTTGTGCTCTCTCGTGTGCTCTCTCTCTGTCAAATAAATAAATAAAATCTTAAAAACAAATTTAAAAATCTAACCCACAGGATCTTGAGAGAATTAGATGAGAGTATAAATAAGGCCTCCAAAATAGTGCCTGGAAAACAGACACTCAATTGAAAACAAGAAAACAAAAATACAACACAAAACAACAACAAACCACCATTTATTACCTTGAATTTCTTAAAGATATGGAATATAAATACATTTGAAACATAAGATACCTGTTTTCTTTAATCAGGTATTATGCTGTTACATATATTACTTGTGTTATTATTTTTTATTTTTATATTGTTAGGAACTTTTCTTGTCTAACTAAACTAAGCTTTTCAAAGGCTCTTAAAAATGTTGCCCTATCCTCCACAATGACAGAAAAGGGGGATATTTATAAGAGTGGTGAATTTATTTATTCCAGTTTAAGCCCTTAACTATTGGAGAATCCTTCCTATACTTGGAAAATTCCTCATCTCTAAATTAGGAAATTCCAACATCCTAACAAAAATCTGCAACATTCCCTTCATTTCATCCACAATCTACAATTCTGAGGATGATCAGTGGTCACAGGAGCAAATTACCTAATCTTTTGAAAAGAAGATCTATAAGAGACACTTAACTATAGACGACAAACTAAGGATTGCTGGAGGGTGGGTGAGCACGGGATGGGCAAGGCGGATGATGGGTATTAAGGAGGGCACTTGTTGGGATGAGCACTGGGTGTTATATATAAGTGATGAATCATTAAATTCTACTCCTGAAACCAATATTACACTACAGTCAACTAACTAGAATTTAAATAAAAACTTGAGGGTTGCCTGGGGGGCTCAGTCAGTTAAGCATCCAACTCTTGACTTTGGCTCAGGTCATGATCTCAGGGTCCTGGGTTCAAGCCCCATGTCAGGCTCCCCATTCAGGGGGGAGTCTGCTTGTCTCCTCTCTCTGCTCTCTCTCTCTGTGTCTCTCTCTTTCAAATAAATAAATAAATCTTTAATAAAGAAATAAAAACTTGAAACAAACAAACAAAAGACCTAACAGTTGGCTTATTTTCCCAAGCCATTTACTAAATACATTAAGCTTTATAAGAAGCAGTATAAGAGGGCGCCTGGGTGGCTCAGTCATTAAGTGTCTGCCTTCGGCTCAGGTCATGATCCCAGGATCCTGGGATCGAGTCCCGCATTGGGGTCCTTGCTCAGTGGGGAGCCTACTTCTCCTTCTGCCTGCCGCTCTCCCTGCTTGTGCTCTCTCTCTCTGACAAGTAAATAAATAAAAATCTAAAAAAAAAAAAAAAAAGAAGTAATATAGTAGCTGTTCCGAAACCAACTTAAAATTACTAGAATTCCTTCATGAAGAGAATAAAAATTGATTTTTGATACCAAACATTAGATGATAGAATTTTTAAAGTAGAAGAGATTTGAGGAACTTTTCCAATTCATTCTATCTCCCCTTAGGCATTAGTAAACATGACTGTCCACTTTCAGACTTAATATAATAGGAGATGGAAATTTAAAGCCCCTTCTGGTATCATCAGTAGGGATATTGATATCTTCTTTATTTTTAACTCAAACATTCCAAGTTAAGTGCATGCTCTTTTGCAACTGAGCAATGAAAACAAGAAGACTAATCTTTATTTCTTATAAACTCTTTATCTATTTTGAAGACATTAATATTAGAACTACTTGTAGCTTTCCTTAGGCCTTCTTCTTTGTTTTTCAGTGGGAATCTTATTTTTCTACCTTTAAAATATTGTTCCTCTTTTGCTCCATATATATATATATATATTTACATCTATATATTCTCCTTTTACATATATAATATATATTATATAATGTATATATAATGTCAATTTCTGCAAAGATTGGGGTTCTTTTTAAAAGATGAATATATATTTTATATATATGTAAGAGAGAAATATATGAATGTAAAGATACATATATGTAAAGGAGAAATATATAAATGTAAAGATAAATACATATACATATACATATCCATATTAAAAAGAACCCCGATCTTTGCAAAAATTGACAAGCTGAGTATCCAAAATCTATAAAGAACTTATCAAACTCAACACCCAAAAAACAAATAATCCAGTCAAGAAATGGACAGAAGACATGAATAGACACTTTTCCAAAGAAGACATCCAGATGGCCAACAGACACATGAAAAGATGCTCAACATCACTCGGCATCAGAAAAATACAAATCAAAACCACAATGAGATACCACCTCACACCAGTCAGAATGGCTAGAATTAACAAGTCAGGAAACAACAGATGTTGGTAAGCTTATGGAGAAAGGGGAACCCTCTTATACTGCTGGTGGGAATGCAAGCTGGTACAGCCAGTCTGGAAAATGGTATGGAGGTTCCTCAGAAAGTTAAAAATAGAACTACCCTATGACCCAGCAATTGCACTACTAGGTTTTACCCAAAGGATACAAACATAGTGATCCGAAGGGGCACCTGCACCCCAATGTTTATAGCAGCAGTTTCCACAATAGCCAAAATATGGAAAGAGCCAGTTGTCTATTGACAGATGAATAGATAAAGAAGATGTGATACACACACACACACACACACACACAAAATGGAATATTATTCAGCCATCAAAAAACTGAAATCTTACCATTTGCAATGATGTGGATAGAACTAGAGGGTATTATGCTAAGAGAAATAAGTCAATCAGAGAAAGACAATTATATGATTTCACTCATATGTGGAATTTAAGAAACAAAACAGAGGATCATACGGGAAGGGAGGGAAAAATAAAATAAGACAAAATCAGAGAGGGAGACAAACCATAAGAGACTCTTAACTATAGCTATGAAACAAACTGAGGGTTGCTGGAGGAGAGGTGGGTGGGAGGACGGGGTAACTGGGTGATGGGCATTAAGGAAGACACTTGATCTAATGAGCACTGGGTGTGACATGCAACTGATGAATCACTAAACTCTACCTCTGAAACTAATAATATACTATATGTTAATTGAATTTAAATTACAAAAAAAATCTGATAGGCAATCAAAAAAAATATTGACGAGCTGATCCTAAAATTTATACAGAAATTCAAGGGACCCAGACAGACTAGTCAAAATGATCGTCAAAATGATCAAAGCTGGAAGACTGACACTTCCAGTGTAAAAACTTACTACAAAACTATAGTAATCAAAACTGTGGGGACACCTGGGTGGCTCAGTTGGTTAAGCATCTGCCTTAGGCTCAGGTCATGATCCCAGGGTCCTGGGATGGAGTCCCACATCGGGCTCCCTGCTCAGTGGGAAGCCTGCTTCTCCCTCTGGCTCTGCCTGCTGCTCCCTCTGCTTGTGCTCACTCTCTCTCTGACAAATAAATAAATAAAATCTTTAAAAAAAAAATTAAAAAAAAAAACTGTGTAGTACTGGCACAAAGATAAGACATGTAGACAAATAAAACAGAATTCAGAGTCCAGAAATAAACCCATACATTTATGGCCTATTAATATTTGAAAATGGGGAAAGAATATTCTCCTCAACAGATGGTGCTAGGACAACTGGATATCCATAAGCAAAACAGTGAGGCTGGACCCCTTCCTCAACCATATACAAAAATGAATTCAAAATAGATCAAAGACCTAAATACAAAGGCTGAATCTATAAAACTCTTACACAAAAACTTAGGTGTAAATCCCCATGACCTTGGATTAGTAAAAGCCTTCTTAGATCTGATGCCAAAACACAAGCAACAAAAGAAAAAAATAGATCAGACTTCATCAAAATTAAAAACTTTTTAGCTTCGAAGGATACCATAAAGAAAGTGAAAAGACAACCCACAGAATGGGAGAAAACATTTGTGAATCATATATCTGATAAGGGACTTGCATCTAAAATATGTAAAGAACTATCAAAGTTCAACAATAAAAAGACAAGCCAATTAAAAAATGGGTAAAGGATTCTGTATAGACATTTCTCAAAAGATTTACAGATGGCCCACAAGTACATCAAAAGATGTTCAACATCATTAACCATCAAGTGAATGCAAATTAGGATCACAATGAGTTACCACTAGGAAAACTATAATCAAAATGACAATACAAAATGTTGGCTAGGATGTGGAGAAATTGGAACCTTCATACACTGCCGGCAGGAATGCAAAGTAGTGTGGCTACTTTGGAAGACAGTCTGGCAGTTCCTCAAAAGATTAAACACAGAGTTATCATATGACCCAGCAATTGTACTCCTAAGTATATATACAAGAGAATTGAAAACATATGTCCATAAAAAAAATTTATATATCATTATTTCCAGCAGTGTTATTCATAGTGGCCAAAAAGTGGAAACAACCTACATGTCCATCAAACTGATGAATCAATAAATAAATTGTGAAAATAAATAAATAAATAGGGGTACATCCATAAAATGGAATATTATTCAGCCATGTAAAGGAATAAAGTACTGACACATACTACAACATGAATAAACCTGGAAAACATAATGCTAAGTGAAAGAAGCCGGGTACAAAAAGTATTCTTTTTTTGCCTTAGAGTATGATTCTATTTATATAAAATGTCCAGAATAGGCAAATCCATAGAGACAGAAAATAGAATAAGCACTGCCTAGAGCTAAGGGGGTTAGGCAGAATTGGAAAGAAACTAAAATGAGTATGAGGTTTCTTTCTGGCATAATAAAAACGTTCTAAAATTTATTGTGGTTATGGTTGCACAACTCTATAAGGACACTAAAAACCACCAGATTGTACACTTTATTTATTTATTTATTTATTTAAAGATTTTATTTATTCATTTGAGACACAGAGATACAGAGAGAGAGAGAGAGCATGAGCAGGGAGAGAAGCAGAGGGAGAGGGAGAAGCAGGCTCCCCGCTGAGCAGGGAGCCCGATGCGGGGCTCTATCCCAGGACGCTGGGATCATGACCTGAGCTGAAGGCAGATGCTTAACCATCTGAGCCACCCAGGCGCCCCCAGATTGTACACTTTAAATAGGTGAACTGTATGGTATGTGAATTCTATCTCAACAAAGCTGTTATAGAAAAAAGGAGCCCTAAGTTCACTATAATATCCTAAGTAAAGGATTTTACCCCAAGATCCTTGTTTGATGCATACAGCCTTAAGCATCTATCTACAATGATATAAGACTGATGCTCAAAAGTCATCCTTTTCTAGCACTTAATTTTAAAATGATAAAAATTCTTGTGGTCAGGACAATACCCTAGTTTTCTGGTACTTTCCTGTAGAAGTTTTCAAAGTCTCTCCCCTTAACAGAAAGAAACTCTGACAAGAAGAAAGTGCTGGGCACCTGTAGGACAAAGGGATAATCAAATGGTATAAGGAACACAGAAAGAGAACACAGGATTCTAAACATGTGTCTATTTTTCTAAAGCTGACATGTATTTATTAATGAACAAATTGAACAGTGAACTTCAAAATCTATAAGGCATATTATTTTGATCAATAGCGACAATTAAAAAAAAAAAAACAACTTACCCTAGATCTGTAAGTGGAGGCTTATCTCTTCCTCTTCTGTAGCAAAGGTAAATCTGCGGCCCCACAAGACTTCCATTATTGAGATCAGCCGACAATCCAGTTGGGGTAACATCAATACATATATAATCCCGTGGCACTTCCTCCCCAAGAGATTTAATAATCACTGAAACATCTGTTATAGGTTCTTTTGGTTTAGCTACTTTATGACAGGCATCATTGAAGTGAATTTCTTCTTCAAGAGGCTTTGAAACATCAGTTAATCCTGCTACAACAAAGTAGTCAGCAACACGAGGCCCCTTATCTTCAATCATCTTCCATTACAGAAGGTTACATCTAAAAGAAAGTGAAAGACTAGTAGTATAATAAGTCAAATAAATAGATAAGTCAAATAAATAGAAGTGGTTTGTGCATAAATAAGAATGAAAAACTATAGAAAGAACACTACTTCTCTGATAAACAGTACTATTACACATTTCATTTTAATATGTAAAATGTATGGCTTTTTTTTTAAATGGGAATATATTTAGCATCATTTTCTGAATATAAAAGTAATGCATGAATTTCAATTTTTTACAACAGGGAAGCCTGGATTACCTAAGTACATGACAAAAACAACAACAAAACACATCCTTGTAAATGCACAGACTAACCTGTGAAAATGAAATTCCCAGGGTCCCAAAACACCGAGGAAACCAAAGACCAGAGTGCAGTGTATAAGCTGATAATGGGTTGGGGAAGTTTGCTGATTTCCTCAGTAATCAAGGGGTTTGTGTGTGGGTTTTTTTTTTAAGATTTTATTTATTTATTTAATAGAGCAAGAGAGCACAAGCAGGGGGAGGGGCAAAGGCAGAGGGAGAAGCAGGCTCTGCGCTGAGCAGGGAGCCGATGCAGGACTTGATCCCAGGACCCTGGATCATGACCTGAGCTGAAGGCAGACGTTTCACAGACTCAGCCACCCAGGCGCTCTGGGGTTTGTGTTTTAAAAGGCATTACAGGGACAGGAGACAAGGCTTTGGGACCACATAAGAGGGAATTAGAACTGAGACATCTGTATAGAACCAAGAGCCGCAAAGGACTATAGCCCCAGTTAAAGAGCGGATTTTAAAAATCCATCCGCTGGTACAGGGAGATAATAGTTTGCCTCAATCTGGGCCCAGCTTTGGTGGGGTAAAAAGTCTCCCCTGTGAATGTATAACAACAGGCCTACTCACACTTGGATATGAAGTTTGACCTTAAGCCATCTGCATAGTCCCAAGAAGCTCCAAACAGGTATTAACAATAACTGTGTTCCCAGGCTAGTGATATCCTGGGGGAAGCAAATAGAGAACAGTTCTAGAAGGGAACACCCTCAACCCAGGTTCTCCACAGATAAAGCCCAGCTGAAGATGACCTCCTATAAAAACATACAAAGAAAAACCCACCCTGAGTGAGCCTCAGCAGATACAACAAACAGACGAACTTCAAATAACAAAAGTAGGGCAGAGATTAGAACAGTAATGCATGCTTATAACAAATTCAAAGAAAAAATACACAAAGTAGAATCCCATTATGTATCTGCAAACACTTTAATAGCAAAACCTCCTTCAGGTGTCATTTCAACCTTATTTGTTTAACGAGGAGAATACACCCTCCACAGTACTGTCATTGCTTATATAACAGTTATAGGAAAAAAGTTTAATATTAAAACAGGTATTTTCCAACATGTCTCGTTAAATTTATTTCCAATAAATGCAAAAAAGGACAACTTAGGTATATATACTACATGCCTTTTTCGAATATTTATAATAAAATATATAAAAATATGAAAGCCTCAGCAGTCCTTTGATAAAGGTACCTGTTAACTTTGCTTGTTAGCCCAGGATTTCCGAAGTCTATTTGAACAATGAACCCTATTTTCCCACTTAAAAACTAGAAAAAAAAACCTCAAAACGAGCTTTAGAAAACGCCAGTTTAAAGTAAATAACCTTTGGGGGCGCCTGGGTGGCTCAGTTGGTTAAGCGACTGCCTTCGGCTCAGGTCATGATCCTGGAGTCCCGGGATCGAGTCCCACATCGGGCTCCCTGCTCGTCAGGGAGTCTGCTTCTCCCTCTGACCCTCCTCCCTCTCATGCTCTCTGTCTCTCATTCTCTCTCTCTCAAATAAATAAATAAAATCTTTAAAAAAAAAAAAAAAAAAAAAAAATAAAGTAAATAACCTTTGGGACGCCTAGGTGGCTCAGTCAGTTATGCGTCTGCCTTCGGCTCGGGTCATGATCCTGGGGTCCTGGGATGGAGTCCCGCATCGGGCTCCTTGCTCAGCAGGGAGCCTGCTTCCCCCTCTGCCTGCAGCGCCCCCTGCTTGTGCTTTCTCTCTCTCTAATAAATAAAAAAATCTTTAAAAAAAAATAAAGTAAATAAACTTTGTAGACTATAAAGTAACTGAGGGCAAACAAATTTTTATGGAGTATACTTGTTTATAATACAATTATCACCATTTTCATCATAATCCCAAAGTTATCGAATTTTCTTTATTGCTAACATAGTAAGTTTTCAGAATTCAAGCCACATTTTGTGCAATCTGTATCCATTGCTTAAATATACTCTAAATATTCCCACTGTTTGCTTAGAAAACAAACCTAAAGAAGGATCAAATGTTCCTACTTCTTTTATATGTATATGACTTCTTTTATATGTATATGACTCCAATTAGCAACTGCCTTACACATAAGATTTCTGCACAAAATAAAGGGCTTAAACTTTTCAGAAATGGCCCCTAGCCTGACAGTAAAGAGAAAGTAATAAGCTGTCTCTTGAGAAGACTGTTAAATAGTCGTCTCTCTCAGCTGACTACATGTAACAGGTAGGTACTCCACAAAAAATAAGTAGTTTCACCCTATCCATTTCTAAAAAGCAGGAGAACAAAAGCACCTTTTTTATTTATTTTTTATTATTTTTTAAAGCACCTTTTTTTTTTTTTAAAGATTTTATTTATTCATTCGAGACACAGAGATACAGAGAGAGCGAGAGCATGAGCAGGCGGAGAGGCAGAGGGAGAGGGAGAAGCAGGCTCCCCGCCGAGCCAGGAGCCGGAGGTGGGACTTGATCCCAGGACCCTGGGATCATGACCTGAGCTGAAGGCAGACGCCCAACCATCTGAGCCACCCAGGCGCCCCTAAAGCACCTTTTTTAAAAGCACTTTTGTATTTAACTTTTTTTCTTCATTTCATTACATAGTCTTTGAAAATATTTCTTAATGGCTCCATAGTATTTTATTTTATGGACATAACATTATTGATCTATTTCCTTATTGTTGATCATTTTTACTTCTACTTTGCTAATATTTTTAAATGCCATGATGAATAATCTTGAACATAAACCTATGGCTATTATTTCTTCAGAAATAATTTATTAAAGTAGAATTGCTAAGTCAAAAGTTAATCAAGCTTCTACACATGTTTATTTGCTTTTATGTGTGCATGAATTTGAAGCTATAAGCTCTTGATAGATACAAATCTTAAAAATACCTTGGTAAAACACTTTCCTTTCATTACAATAAAGACATTTAAATATTCTCCTTTTTCCTAGACCCTAACTTCATGTTATTTAGGTTTATTTATTTATTTTTTAAGTAATAATTATTAAATAATTACAGCCAATGTGGGGCTTGAACTCACAACTCCCAGATCAAGAGTCGCATACTCTTCCAACTGAGCTAGTCAAGTGCCCCACTAACTTCATGTTATTTAAACTACAGCATATAGTCACTATCACATACTATGTAGTTTTACGTATTGCTATGCAGAAAGAAGGGAAAGAGAATGAGAACAGTACTATCATGAAAACATACATATATTTAATAAATTCTTTTGAAAGTTACTACCTTAGCCAGCTAGTTGGAAATAAACAGCTATTATACTCATAAGCAGATATTTGGGAGAAATTTGTATGAAAAATTCATTTTGTTACATCTTCCTGATTCACAGATTTTAATGATTTGATCTCATTCACAACTGACTACAGTAAATAACTAATAAAGGAGAACAAATTATTATTCCTCATCAATACATAGAAGAAAATAATCAATTTTAAAGTGGTGATAAAATCTTCTTACATTTACTGACAAAAAAAATAAATTACATATCACTCCAGTTCTCTTGCCTTGGTGTTGTTTTCCATTTACTCATTTCAGGGCGGAGAGTGGTTAGGAAGATAAACAAAATGTTTTAAGGCACTGCTGACCAAATATGTAATGCCAAGAACATAGTTGGCAACATTCCAGGTGACTTCTTGCAATATCTAAATGGCCTTTAATTCACTCAGAAAATACTGAAAATGCACCTCTACTTTTTATTTTAATTCAACTGTTTTTAAAATAAGTTTGAGGTTTAGAAGCTAGGGGGGAGACATTGTTAAAAATTACAAGGCAAAGAAAATACTGAAAATCTTTACTATAGAAAAGAACAACAGTATTTTCTAACAATTCCATTTAGCCAAGAGACTTATACTGGAGTGTGAAAATTATAATCCTCGTGAGAAATACTACATGTATATTAAGACAAAATGCCTTGTGTTGGCAAGAACCACCAACGATTCCTTGGAAAGAGCATTTGAGGAAAGCATTCCTCGTCACACACAAAACTTGGACTTTTAGTGTAGTACATGAGAGCAAAAACCCCTAAACAATTAGGAGGTACATAGGTAAATTTCCTTTTTTTTTTCTTTTTGGACGTAAATTTCTTTGACTTCATTTAAACTGGGGGCCGTACAAAACAAGCAGTCAATCCAACAGTTCTGTAAATAATCACAGTAATATAAAACCCTGAAACAACTTTACTCAAGCTGGTGTAACGATAATACTGCATCATTAACCAACCACTGTTTTTTAATTCTTCTTTGTTCAATATGATTTAGATAACTTAAGGAGTTAGCTTATAAAATGTTTTTAGGCATCTTCTTAAAATTTCAGATACCTCCTTAGCTAGTATTTCACTTCAAATTACATCTATTTTCTTTGAGAATAGAAAACAAGAAGGATATGCTCTGTAGTCCTAAAAGGTTTATGAGAACTAAATTAAGAAATCGTTGTAAGAAAGCTCTTGCCCATTCACGAACTAATGGAGGCTGGTTTGTTTTTCTCCCTTTCAATATCTACCCAATCAATTCAGATTCTTTTGTATTTCTTCTATCACTCCATTAGGTCAAAGTAGTTAAGCATTTTCTACCTAGGCTAACTCTAAGGACAAGAAAAGACAAGAGTGGAAAGGTAACATTTTAAAGATATATGAAAAACAAAAAATCTGAGCATAGAAGTTTTGCAAAATTATAAACTATTATTGAAATGGTAAAAGGATAAAAAGTCTTTCAAATAGAGAATGATAATAGTCACAAACTCAAGATATTAAGTTTATAATCGATAAAATGGTCGATATGTTAAAATATGTTATAATCGATAAAATGGTCGATATGTGTCAATAACACAATGGACTAATTCAACTATCCTTCACTCCAGTTCACTTAAATAAATAGGCTAGAAGAAATTTTCTTTTTTTAAAAAGTAATTCCACAGTTAAGAATGTAATCTAGCCATCCTTTCTTACATTACTAAAACTAAACCAGAGATCCTCATTTCTCATCTTTTCTAAACTTCATCTTTCATTTTTCTTCCAACCAAGGTAACCTATCTACTATCCTACAAATTTAGTTTTTGTTCTCTTCCTCTTTGACAAAACACTATTTTCTCTTTCTGGTCAATACACATTCATCATATTTGTTTTAAAACTTAAGTTTATTTGCATTTTCATTTAAACTTTATGAATTGTACAAAATAATAAAAAGGAAGACAAATTCAATTCCATTCCCAATAATAAATCTGGTTTATATTTAACAATGTTTCCTAGTCTTCTTTGAGAACAGAAAACATCCTTCTCATCCTCATGCACAATTACAAGATAGAATATAAATATTTGTATATTTATTTAGTAAGCATTTTCCTAAACTGCTATAATCTTCATAATTATACTAATGGCTACATAATATTCCATGAAGTAGAACTATACACTATAACCACTAACCCATTTTTTTCATTCCCAGCTAGTACCCAAAGTATGGTAGGTGGGTGCTTAAAATAATATTTGTTAAACGAATTAATAGTTCACTTTATAACCCTCAAGCGTACGGACTTTTTTTCTGTAATTCAGAATCAATTTTCTGAACCTCAATTACCTTAATACTATCTGGAGTTGTTGAATGTAGAAGAGACAGAGATAATAACCTAGATGATTTGAGTCTAGTAACCAATAACCGAAACCATCACAGTCTTAGGCAAAATTAGAAATTTATTGAGTGATTCATTCATCCAATGCATTTTTCATAAATACTTACTAAGATCTGACACTATTCTAGGAGCTGGTGATAGACAATATTGATGAAAGCCATAGCTTCTGCCTTCAAGGAGTTTCCTGTCTAGTTCTACTTTTCCACATCTCTGTCTATACCTTTATTCCACCTCAAGCCCTTCCAGATACCAAGTGCTGGCCTTCAACCTGCCTAGTTTCCTTATCATTCTCCCTCCAAAAGCCCCGTGCATAGATGTGACCCCTATTTTATTGTCCCTTTCTCCCATCTCCTTGAAGACTGGCACTCCTTCAGGATCAGCATTCTATGGAAATTTTGAAAGGAAAGAAATCTTATTTGTATATTATACTTAACAGTAGGGTGACCTCCTTTTAAAAAGGTTCAACCCACCCAAGGCAAATGTGACTTTTTAAAAACAAGCTTGATTAACCCAAATTAGTGGACTATGTGGGGCAAATTTCTTGGGCGGGGGGGGGGGGGGGCTTACTTGTCTCCTAGTCTAATAGACTAATAGAACAGCCACCTCCTCTCTCAGTATCTATTTCCAAGCAAAAACCAACACAAAAAATCAAAACGAAACTATGTAATTTGAGAGCTCCCTTTTGGATGATTACTAACCTTTGATTTATCGTAAAAAGAAAAAAAGTTAAGCTGGGACTAACAGACATTTCCAGGGGAAAGGATTTTATTACTAATCCTAGTCTAATCCCTCATTTTATAGCCAAAGAAACCAAAACACAGAAGGTGGCTCACTTAGGATATGTAGCTAGTTAGTGGCAGACAAGGCAAGGACTCAAGTCCTTTAATCCAGTATTCTTTACACTTGAGGATGTTGCCTCTACTAATGGTCAATAATAGTGACCCGGGCATATTTTAAGACATCTTTCAATAAGCTATATTGTGTTACTTGTTATTCATAATCATTATGTGGTGAATATATGCCAAATTCTGTTTAGAGATTGGTAAATTAACTTTTCAGTGTTTAATACAGAAAACAACTAATAAAAACAAGTCAAAATGAAAAAAACTACTTACGCATTACTGAAGGTCTTTCTCTGAAAATAATGCCAGATCTCAATTTGTGAATTCTGCAAGCCTCAGAGTTTGAGAAATACTGTAATGGAAAGAATAAAAATTGAACTCAAAATTAATTCCAATGAAATATTTCCCCCTAAGATGCCTGTGGATACTTAAGTTCTGTTAACAATGATAATTTTCAAAGAAAATGATTGCATATATTGTTTTCATATGCTTAAGACCCAATAAGTCATTTTCAAACATCAGCTCTTCCTTAAACACCCTTCAGTTAAGAATAGCGATACACACACACACACACACACACACACACACACACACACACACACAAAAGCAGATAATGGGGACAATGACAGAGAGAAAATAAAATAATAAATAATGGAACAAAAGAGCAAATGTGTAAAGGAGCAAGGAGTATGAAAAAAAAAATGCCTATTTCTGGGGCATGATATATCTCATTCCTACAGAAAAATACACACATTTAAGACAATTCAAATACAGACTCAAGCAACTTCCATTTACATAACAAGTTTCAAAGAAGTCAATACTTGAAAGTATTTTCCCTTTATTACAGATTTTATTATTTTTTTAATTTAAATTTTAGGTAGTTAAGATACAGTACAATTTTGGATTCTGTAGTAGAATTTAGTGATTCATCACTTACATACAACCCCCTAATGCTCATCATAACAAGTGCCTTCCTTAATACCCATCACCCATCTGGACCATCCCCCACCCACGTCCCTTCATCAACCCTCAGTTTGTTCTCTATCGTTAAGAGTCTTTTATGGCTTGGGGCGCCTGAGTGGCTCAGTTGGTTAAGCGACTGCCTTCAGCTCAGGTCATGATCCTGGAGTCCCAGGATCGAGTCCCGCATCAGGCTCCCTGCTCAGCGGGGAGTCTGCTTCTCCCTCTGAGATCCTCCTCCCTCTCATGCTCTGTATCTCTCATTCTTTCTATCTCAAATAAATAAATAAAATCTTTAAAAAAAAAAAAAAAAAGAGTCTTTTATGGCTTGTTTCTCTCTGTTCTTTTTTTCTTTTCCCCTTTCGCCTATGTTCATCTATTTTCTTTCTTAAATTCCACATATGAGTGAGATCATGTGGTACTTGTCTTTCTCTGACTTATTTCATTTAGCATAATATACTTTAGCTCCATCCATGTCATTGCAAATGGCAAGATTTCATTCTTTTTGATGGCTGAGTAATATTCCATTGTATACATATACCACATCTTCTTTATCCATTCTCAGTTGATGAACATTTGGGCTCTTTCCATAGTTTGGCTTCTATTGATAATGTTGCTATAAACATCAGGGTGCATGTATCCCTTTGAATCTGTAGTTTTATATTCTTTGGGTAAATATCTAGTAGTGCAATAGCTGGATCATAGGGTAGTTCTATCTTTAACATTTAGAGGAACCTCTATACTGTTTTCCAGAGTGGCTGCACCAGTTTGCATTCTCACCAACAGTGCAAGGGGGGTTCCCCTTACTCTGCATCCTCACCAACACCTGTTGTTTCTTATGTTCTTAATTTTAGCCATCCTGACAGGTGTGAGATGGTATCTGTTGTGGTTTTGATTTGTATTTCCCTGATGGTGAGTGATATTGAGCACCTTTTCATGTGTCTGTTAGCCATTTGTATGTCTTCTTTGGAAAAGTGTCTATTGATGTCTTCTGCCCTTTCTTAACTGGATTGTTTTCTGGGTGTTGAGTTTGATCAGTTCTTTATAGATTTCAGATACTAACCCTTTATCAGATATGTCACTTGCAAATAACTTCTCCCATTCCGTAGGCTGCCTTTTAGTTTTTTTTTGTTAATTGTTTCCTTTGCTGTGCAGAAGCTTTTTATCTTGATGAAGTCCCAATAGTTCATTTTTTGCTTTTGTTTACCTTGTCTGTGGTGATGTGTCTAGTAACAAGTTGTTATGGCTGAGGTCAAAGAGGTTTCTGCCTGTGTTCTCCTCTAGATTATTACAGATTTTAAAATACCATTTAAATAGCATCAGTTATATCAACTCCTTAACAAGACATGGTTGGGATATCATTAAGGAACCCAGGTCTTCTGACCAAGATAAGCAATTTGTATTATGGAATTCAATATGCCATCACCATATTTTCTTAAAATTGAGTAGTTTAGTAAGTTGTAGTTACGAGTAATTTTAAACACCAAATGAAAAGATGATGCCACTGATGAAGTCTTAGAGTATAGTGAATCCAACTGTATCACATTAACTTATTTTATGTTATCTTTATAATACTGAACACACGCTCACACACACAAGTTTCAGTAAGGGTCAAAAGCTTTTGCAGGAAAGCAAACTGAAACACGGTAATCACAAGCACATCAAGAGGAAGAAACCACAGCTCTAACCAACATGGAGTATCTACTGATAAGAGGGAAATAATAGCAACAGACATCAGATTTACCTAAGCTGGTGATACTTGATATGGGTGTGTTTGTGGGAAGTAGAAGAGAAAGGAGGAAAGGACCAAAATTATTTGAGTCAAAATTTGATAAAATGTCTTAGAATGGAATGAAGGATGAAAGTGAATAAGAAAGAACAACAACCCTATTACGCTTTGAACTGCTAAAAATGGTCAGGATGGATATATGTGTTTCTAAAACTAAGATACCATTCCACTTCAGACTCACTGAAAAATTTCAGTCAGTAAATATGGAGTGGCATATATATTTGGCATATATATTTTTCAAATATTTCTAAAATCTTATTGCTAGAAGATAGCAAAGAGACAATGGGACTTATGGGACATCAAATGAACTACCATTCGCATTATAGGACTCTCAGAAGAAGAAAGAGAGAAAGAGGCAGAAATCTTATTTGAAGAAATAATGGCAAAAAACTTCCCTAATCTGGGGAAGGAAAAAACACTCAGATTCAGGAAACCTAACCAGCTCCAAACAAGAGAAAGCCAAAGAAACCCACATCAAGACACATTATAATTAAAATGTGAAAAATCCAAGGACAACATATTAAAAGCAAGAGGAAAACAGCTTGTTATGTACAAAGGAATCCCCCATTAGACTATCAGTGGATTTCTCAGCACCAACTTTGCAGGCCAGAAGGGAGTGGCATGATATTCAAAGTGCTGAAAGAAAAATACTTACAACCAAGGATACTCTACCCAGAAAAATTATCATTCAGAATTGAAAGACAGATAAAGTTTTCCAGACAAGAAAAAGCTAAAGGAGTTTATCACCACTAAACTGGCCTTACAAGAAAAGTTAAGGGAACTTCTTTCATTAGTAACAAAAACACATATGAAAGAATAAGTCTCACTGGGAAATTAAATATATAGCAAAGGTAGTAGATTAATTACTTATAAAGCTAATATGAAGGTTAAAAGACAAAAGTGGTAAAAATAATTATGATTAAGATATTAGTTAAAGGATACACAAAATAAAAAGATGTGAAATGTGACATCAAAAACATAAAATGTGGAGAAGGAGAGTATAAATATTGAGCTTTAGAATGGGATCAAACTTTAGTTGTTATCGACTTAAAATAGACTGCTAGAGATACAGGCGGTTATATGTAAGCCTCATGGTAACCACAAAGCAAAAACCTATAGTAAATACACAAAAGATACGGAGAAAGGAATATAACCATCCACTAAAGAAGGGCATCAGAGGCACTCAGGTGGCTCAGTCGGTTAAGCACCCGACTCTTGCTTTTGGCTCAGGGCGTGATCTCAGGATCGTGAGATCCAGTCCTGTGTCAGGCTCCTCACTCATTGGGGAGTCTGCTTGAGATTCTCTCTCCTCCCTCTGCCCCTTCCTCCCCACCCCCAACTCCCACTCAGGCACTGTCTCTCTTTCTCTCAAATAAATAAATCTCTTAAAAAAGTCATCAAACCACAAAAGAGAGCAAAGAAGGAAAAGAGAGAAACTACAAAAACAGAAAACAACAAAATGTCAGTAAGCACATACCCATCAATAATTATTTTAAATGTAAATGGACTAAATTTTCCAATCAAAACACAGAGTAGCTAAATGGATTAAACAAAGACCCATCTATATGCTGCCTACAAGAGACACATTTTAGATGTAAGGGCACACACAAATTGAAAGTGAAGGGATCGGGGCACCTGGGTGGCTCAGTCAGTTGAGAGTCTGACTCTTGGCTTAGGCTCAGGTTATGATCTCAGGGTCCTGAGATCAAGCCCCAAGCACAGAGCCTGCCTGTTCCTCTCCCTCTGCTCTTCCCCCCACCCCCACTCCCTCTCTGGAATAAATAAAAACTTAAAAAAAAAAAAAAAAGAAAGTGAAGGGATGGAAAAAAAAGGTGAAGAGAGGGAAAAAGATATTCCATGAAAATGGAAACCAAAGAAAGCTGGAATAGCTACATCTATATTAGACAAAACAGACTTCAAAACAAAGACTATAATGGGAACAAAGAAGGGTGTTACATAATGATAAAGGGGTCAATCCAACAAGAGGATATAACATTATTTTAAAGATTTTATTTATTTATTTGAGAGAGAGAGAGCGAGCATGAGTAGGGGGAAGAGTAGAGGAACAAGCAGACTCCTTGCTGAGTGCAGAGCCTGATGCGGGGATTATAGGGATACAGGACTGAGCCGACATCAAGAGTCAGATGCTTAGCCGACTGAGCCACCCAGGTGCCCCAGAATACACATTCTTCTCAAGTGCACATCCGACATTTTCCAAGATAGATCATAGGCTAAGCTACAAATTAATAAATTTAAGAGGATTAAAATTATATCAAGCATCTTTTCCAACCACAATGGTATGAAACCAGAAATTAATGAAATTAGGAAAACTAGAAAATTCTGTTTTGTTTTGTACTTTAATTCTACATATAAGTGAAATCATATGATATTTTTCTCTGACTTCTTTAACTTAGATGCCCTCAAGGTCCATCCATGTTGTCACAAATGGGAAGATTTCATTCTTTTTATGGGTGAGTAATATTCCACTGTATATATGTGTACACACACATACCACATCTTCTTTATCCATTCATCTATTGATGGATTAGTTAGGTTGCTTCCATATCTTGGCTACTGTAAACAATGCTGTAATGAACACAGGGGTGGGTGCATATATCTTTTTGAACTGGTGGTTTTATTTTCTGTGGATAAACACTCAGAAGTGGAATTGCTAGAATGTATGGTAGTTCTATTTTTAATTTTTGGGGGAAATTCCACAGTTTTCCACATTAGCTGTGCCAATTTACATTCCCATCAATAGTGCATAAGGAGGGTTCCCTTTTCTCCACATCATTGCCAACACATATTATTTATTGTTATTTGATAACAGCACTTCTAACAGGTGTGAGGTGATCTCATTGTGTTTTTGATTTGCATTTCCCTGATGATTTAGCGATGTTGAGTATCTCTTCATGTACCTGTTTGCCATTTGTATGTCTTCTTTGGAAAAAAATGTCTATTCAGATCCTCTGCCCATTTTTTCACTGGATTGCTTGTTTTTTTTTTTGTTATTGAGTTATACAAATCCTATATGTATTTTGGATATTAACCCCTTGTCAGATATATAATTTACAAATATTTCCTCCCATTTGGTAGGTTGCCCTTTCATTTTGTTAATGGTTTCCTTTGCTCTGCATAGCTTTTTAGTTTGATGTAGTCCCAACTTGTTTATTTTTGCTCTTGTTGCCTTCATTTCTGGTGTCAAATTCCAAAAAATCATCACCAAGATCAATGTCTAGGAGGTTACTAAGTTTTCTTCAAGAAGTTTTATGGTTTCAGGTCTTATGCTTGAGTCTTTAATCTATTTTGGGTTAATTTTTGTGTATGGTGAAAGATAGTGATCCAGCTTCATTCTTTTACATGTGGCTGTCCAGCTTGCCCATCACCATTTATTAAAGAGACTGTCCATCCCCACTGTATAGTCTTACCTCCTTTGCCATCGATTAATTAGCTATGTAAGCATAGGTTTATTTCTGGGCTCTCTATTCTGTTCTATTGATCTATGGGTCCGTTTTTATGCCAATATCATACTGTTTTGATTACTCTACCTTTGTAATATAGTTTGAAATCAGGAAGTGGGATTCCTCCAGCTTTGTTCTTCTTTCTCAAGATTGCTTTGGCTACTCAGAATCTTTTGCAGTTCCACACAAATTTAGGATTTCTATGAAAAATGCCATTGGAACTTTAATAGAAATTGCATGCAATCGGTAGATGGCTCATTTTATGTTTTGAACTGCTAAAAATGGTCAGGATGGGTATATGTGTTTCCAAAACTAAGACATCACTCCAGACTCACTGAAAAATTTCAGTCAGTAAATATGGAGGGGCATATATATTTGGCGTATATATTTTTCAAATATTTCTAAAATCTTATTGCTAGAAGATAGCAAAGAGACACTGGGACTTATGGGACATCAAATGAACTACCATTTGCACTATAGGACTCTCAGAAGAAGACAGAAAGAGGCAGAAATCTTATTTGAAGAATAAGATTTGGGCACTATGGACATTTTAACAATATTAATTCTTTCAATCCATGGAATATCTTTCCATTTATTTGTGTCTTCTTCAATTTCTTTGATCATTGTCTTACAGTTTTTAGGGTACAGGTCTTTCACCTCCTTGGTTAAATTTATTCCTAGATATTTTATTCTTTTCAATGTAATTGTAAATGGATTTGTTTTCTTAATTTCTCTGATAGTTCATTATTAGTGTATGGAAACACAACAGATTTGTTATACTGATTTTGCATCCTGCAACTTTACGGAATTCATGCCCAGTGTGGTATGTCAATGTACTTCCTGCAACTACATATATTATCTTTCAGCACAGACTCCTATAAATTGCTATTATTTTTAGTCAAACCTTTTATTTTCAGATAATTATAGATTCACATTCAGTTGAAAGAAATAATAAAGATCTGGCACACCTTTTACCCAGTTTCCCCCAATGACAACATCTTACAAAACTATAATACAATATCACAGTCAGAATACTGCATTGATGAATTTACCTATCTTGTTTTGATTTCCCCAGTTTGACTTGTATTCGTGTGTGTGTGTGTTTGTGTGCATGTGGGTATATTTAGTTCTATGCATTTTTATCACATACGCAGCTTCATGTATTCATCACCAAGGTCAAGATACAGAATAATTCTATCACAAGGGTTCCTAAGCTGACCTTTAATAAATATGCCCACTTCCCTCCTGCTCCCCCCAACCACCGTCCCTAAATCCCTATGGAGTGGTATGTTTTTACCAGAGAGTGCATATAGCCTGAGAAAGGAAAAGATAATGTCTCCAAAAGCAATACCCCCATACAAAGTAGGTGCAGAAACAAACCAAAGGAAAAAGTGTAAATATATATGGTGTGAAAAGACTTGCTGGTCACATTTACTTAGCCATCTGGAACATTATATTTGAATATAATTATACAAACATATAAATGCACAGACATATGAATGCACAAAAAAGTATAAGAAGGACAGAGTGGTCATCTACTAAAGCACAACGAAGACTAATCTCCTTACTTCCAAGATAAATTTGTCTATCATGGATAAATTCTAGACTAGAATCAAGTGGACAATGTAAAATAGTGCTACAAGACAGCTACAACAGGAATTCCTAGATATATAAGAACATAAAAAGGAGTCTTCTACTGTGTTCAGGGGCAACCCCACCCCTCATCCAGAAATTAGGTTGGAACTAAAGTAGCTGGTATTCCCTTGGGAATATGGATCTAGTCTGGAAAGAAGAGGAACAGACTGGAAATTATTGAGTGTTAACGTACAGATACCTCCTCTCCAGACAGACTATAAAACAATTCAAAGTCAGGAACCCTGTCCTTTATTTCTTTTGATTCCCTCATATAAATTATAGCAGTTACAAACACATGATAGGTTTGTAAATATTTTTTAGATTAATGAGGTCAGCACAGTAGGAAAAAAATGGGAAAGTTACGACACCACAGAATCACAGGATTTTGGAGCCAGGAAAGGTCCTTGGAGATTTAGTTTCAATTCTTCTTTTTATAATTGAAGAAGTTGAGACATAAAAGTTAAACAGCTTATCCAAGACCAAATACATCAGTTTATGACTCACCTCTCATGGCTTTTAACTTGGAGTTCTACTACACCATACTTCAAGAATGGAAGAGAAGAAAGCAATTCCCTGGGGAGATCTAAGTGTTAGCTAGTGAACATAGGCTTTGATGAACAAAAAAGTTAATAGGTAAGTGGGAGAAGTTAAACTAGTTGATGAGTATGAGGCAATTAGCAGGTAATAAAAAGAACAGATGACCAAAATAAGAGAAAAGAGTAAAACAGAAAAGGAAGAAAGATGAACAAAGAGATATGGCAAGAAAAGGAATAAAAAAGATGAGGGGGGAAAGGCATAAAAGGAATAAAAGTTAAAAAGTGCAGAAATGGAGGGAGAAAAGTAGGAAATGGTTAAGAGAGATGAGGAGGGAAGCTTGGCTGGTTCAGCCGGTGGAGCACGACTTTTGGTTTCGGGGTTGTAAGTTCGAGCCCCATGCTGGGTGTAGAGATTACTTAAAAATAAAACCTTAAAAAAGAAGTGGGGGGAATGAGGAAATAGTATCTGGAGAATTTTTTTTTAAAGATTTTATTTATTTATTTGAGAGAGAGTGAGTGAGAGAGAGAGAGAGAGAGAGAAGGAGCAGGGGGAGCAGCAGAGGGAGAGGGAGAAGCAGACTCCCCGCTGAGCAGGGAGCCCAACATGGGGCTCAATCCTGGGACTCCAGGATCATGACCTGAGCAGAAGGCAGACGCCTAACTGACTGAGCCACCCAGGCACCCTGGTATCTGGAGAATTTTTAATGCTATTTATATTCTTTAAACATAAGGAACCTATGAAATTTACCACTCCTATAGTGAAATTAGATTGCATATAAATTAATGGTAACAACAAATATCAACTACCAATCCTGTAATGAAAATCTGTTCATATTCAGCACTGCATATGAAATGCAAATATATGGTACATACCAGTCTAGAGTGAAAGAGAAGTCTTGTTTTAAATTTTGTCTCTTGCACCATCTTTTTTTACTTAATTTCCCATATGCATACCACTCCCACATCTCAAAGTTCTTACTTCCTCTTTAAATTATCATAAGCATTTGTTAGCTAGTATCTGAAATGAATTGTTGCTTCCATTGGAATCTTCCCAAAAGTTTCTCTCAAGTATATAATATCTGGTTTTTCTTCTCTATGTCTTAGCCATATACAAGCTATTTGGAATAGTACTCACTGATTAAATAAGAACTTAAAAAAAAAGAAATAGTACTCATTGGGGTGATTAAAAATACATTACATAAGACAAGCAATCTCAAATTCAGCTACATAAATATATAATAAAAAATAAGATCCACTGATTTAAAATATCACTGTTTTTGAAAAGTAGACAGATAGGATTTACAGTTTTGTCATTGGATTAATGTTGAGCATTTTCATTTTTTTTAAGATTTATTTATTTGAGAGAGAGAGAGTGCGTATGCATAGCAGGGGGAGTGGCAGAAGGAGAGGGAGAGACAGAATCCTCAAGCAGACTTCCTGCTGAGCATGGAGCCCAACTCAGGGCTACATTCCAGGACCCTGTGATCAACTGACTGAGCCACCCAGGTACCCCAAGCATTTTGATTTCTTATTTCATCTTACCACCTATTTAAATATATTTTAAAAGCCTTTTTAAAAATCCTTTTTTACTTTTCCCCACGAACTATAATAAGTAATACATTTATTTGTTAAGAAGCACCTGAAAAGGATTGTTGAGAATACCTGAAAACAACTTTGAGAATTCTGTTATTCTTCCAGTTAATAATGATTAATATAATTTTTTAATCTGTAGGATTTACTAGGATTTACTAGATGATCAATGACTATAAACAAACAATTCATACAATTCATGCCCAAATACTAAAATGCTTGGAAGAATTGCTGGCCTTGCAAATAATTAAAGAAATTAAACTTTGAGGTACTACATTATAATTTTTCTAAAAAGTAATCCAGCAAGTACTTAAAACTAATTGTACTCTTTTTTTGTTTTGTTTTAAGATTTTATTTATTTGACAGAGAGAGAGACAGCGAGAGAGGGAACACAAGCAGGGGGAGTGGGAGAGGGAGAAGCAGGCTTCCCGCTGAGCAGGGAGCCCGATACAGGGCTCAATCCCAGGACCCTGGGACCATGACCTGAGCCGAAGGCAGACGCTTAACCGACGGAGCCACCCAGGTGCCCCAAAACTAATTGTACTCTTATCAACTAATTCAATTCTGGTGAAATCATCTCAAGAAAATATTTTTTAAAAATCAATCTTCTGGTCTAGATTTACAACTGTATGTCTTTAGAGACTCATAACATTTTTTTAAATTTTATTTATTTATTTATTTAAAGAGCAAGGAGGGGAGGGGCAGAGGGAGAGAGAAAAATCTCAAGCAGACTCTGCGCCAAGTGCAGAGCCCAATGCAGGGCTCCATCTCACGATCCCAAGACCATGACCTGAGCTGAAATCAAGAGTCAGATGCTTAACTGACTGAGCCACCCAGGTGCCCCAAAACTAATAGAATTTTTTAAAAAAGGCCTTAGAAGTCTTTTGGTTCAGTCTCAACATTTTGTTGATGAGGAAATTAAAATGTAGAAAGGTAAATTTGATTTGCCCAAAAGCTCATCAGTAACAGAGCAGGGCCCGAAACTCCTTATCCCAGATCTTTTGCTACGACAGTTGACCCTTGAACAGTGTGGGGGTATCAGCCCTCGGTGCAGTCGAAAATATGCATATAACTTTTGACCCCCCAAAACTTAACTATTACTTGCCTACTGCTGACCAGAAGCTTTACCAATAACATAGTCGATTAACACATACTTTGTATGTTATATGTATTGCATACTGAAGAAGAGAAGCTGAAGAAAAGAAAATGTTATTAAGAAAATCATAAGGGAAAATGCATTTACACTACTGTACTTTAAAAATCTACATATAAATAGACCCACTCAGTTCCAACTGGTGTTGTTCAAGGGTCAACTGTAGATATACTATGTAGACTATTCCACAGAAGCCTGAAACAATGACCCATAATTGACAAGGGTAAGCAAATCAGCTTGGTTAGATGATGTATTGTTCTTTCTAAACAACCCGATGGTCAGAACCAGTCCTAGACAAAGTATATCTTCTATTCTTTAAAATCCCTTAACAAATTTTCAGCAATCAAACCAACCTCCAGGATTTTCCCTTTCTTCTTATTCTCATGAAAACGTATTAGTTACACTAACTGCTGCTCACTTTCAAAATCATATCACCACCTATGACTTGCCATCGAGACCCAAAATGCCTACTTGACAACTCTACCTGTTTATCTAATAGCCAAAACCAAACTATTTCTTTGGTAAAGCTGCACTAGCTTTAACCTAAACACACTTCTCTCACACGTGCATATACTTATACTCTATAAATTCACCAGGAAGGGGATAAATTTGAACATGGGATTTTGCCTATTCATATTATCAAAGGAGTTGATATTCTCAAGGGAATGTGAGCTCCAGGAAATAAATAAATAAATAAATAAATAAATAAATAAATAAATAAACAAACAAACATTGCAGGAGTACAAGGGAGGGGTAGGGAAAAAAGGCCAAAACCAGAACAACCTATCCCAGAGGAAACAGAATTTATGGTCCAGACCAAACACATTTCTTAGATAAGCATAACAAACATCCTCAGGAAACTAAAGTAGGATATTAGGAAAATAATAAGGAAAAATAAAGAACCAACTAGAGATATTGGGTGTTAAAAATGTAATAACCGAAAAATTTAAAGTAGGTTAAATAACAAAATGCATACAGTAAAAAATAAAATCAGTAAGGAGATGATCAGGATGAGATGTTAGGAAGGTATAAATAAATGGAAGATATATATTATAAAAGTTTGAAAATATGGAGGCTTAACAGAATGAGAAGACAACCCACTGACTGGGAGAAATACTTGCAAAAGATGTATCTGATATAGGACTGTTATCCAAAGTATATAAAGAACACCTGAAATTCAACAATAAAACAAACCACCTGATTAAAAAATGGGCAAAAGACCTGAACAGATGCTCACCAAAGAAGATAAACAGAAGACGAGGAAGCATATGAAAAGACGTTCCACATCATATATCACTAGGGAAATGCAAAGTAAAGTAACAATGAGATACCACCATACCCCTATTAGAAGAGCCAAAATCCAGGACCCTGACACCTAATGATGGCAAGGATGTGGGGCAACAGAAACTCTCATTCACTGCTGGTAGGAATGCAAGATGGCACATACAGTCAGTCTGGAAGACAGTTTGGTAGTTTCTGACAAAACTAGGCATACTCTTACCATATAATCCAGCAATCACACTTCTAGGCATTTACATATATGAGCTGAAAACATGTCCATAAAAAAACTGTATGTGGATGTTCACAGCAGCTTTATTCATAATTGCCACACCTTGGAAAGAACTAAGGTGTTCTTCAGTAGGTGAACAGATAAACTGTGATACATCCAGACAATGGAATATTACTCAGTTCTAAAAAGAAATGAGCTATTAAGCCACAAAAGGACACAGAAGAACCTTACATGCATATTACTAAGTGAAAAAAGTCAACCTGAAAAGACTACATACTGTATGATTCCAACTATAGGACATTCTGGAAAAGGCAAAACTTGGAGACAGTAAAAAGATCGGGATTGCCAATGGTTAGAGAGGAGGGATAAATAGGCTAAGCACAGAGGATTTTTAGGGCAGTGAAACTATTCTGTATCTGTCATTATATATATGTCATTATACATTTGTCAAAACCCACAGAATGTACAACACAAAAGGGAACCGTAATGCAAACTATGGACTTTGGGTGATAATCATGTGTCAACGTAGGTTCACAGATTGTAACAAACGTCCTACTCTGGTGTGGGATGTTTATCATGGGGGAGGCTGTGCCTGTGCTGGGGACAGGAGTATATGGGAACTCTGTACTTTCTCTTCAATTTTGCTGTGAATCTAAAACTGCTATAAAAAATAAAGTGCATTTGAAAGGAGAAAAATTAAAGAATTAGTTCTGAACCCCCACCAAACACAGAGGCTAGAAAAATTAGAGTCAACATCTAAATAATAGGACTTTCAGGGGCACCTGGGTGGCTCAGTCGTTAAGCGTCTGCCTTCGGCTCAGGTCATGATCCCAGGGTCCTGGGATCGAGCCCCACATCGGGCTCCCTGCTCAGCGGGAAGCCTGCTTCTCCCTCTCCTACTCCCCCTGCTTGTGTTCCCTCTCCCGCTGTTTCTCTGTCAAATAAAATCTTAAAAAAAAAAAACAAAACCAAAAAACTCTTAGAGAGCTTCTTGGAGGTAACATGTCAGTGTTCTGACTGATCCTTGAACAAACCAGGCATGTTCCAGTCTCTGGGGCTTTTCTACCTGCTGCTCTCAGTACCCGGACTAGCCTTCCCGGATGCCAGCCAAGCCAGCCCATCCTCAGGCGCTCCCTTCTCGGTCACCATCTCAGTGAAGCTTTCCCTGGCCACCCTATTTAAAAGGTCAACAGCCTTCCACATCCAACACTTCATATTCTCTTTCCTTGTTCTGATTTTCTCACCTTATTACTTTTCACCACCTAACATAGTACATACTATACTTACTCATTTTATTATCTCTTTCTTTGTCTATCCACAAGATTATAAGTTCAATGAGGGTAGGAATTTTTCTGTTTCAGTCACTGCTATATAACCAATAACTAGTACAGTGCCTAGAGAATAGTGTGTGGTCAATATTTGTTGAATGAATGAATGAACAAGTTGAGGTATCCGAAAGTAAAGGAATCATTTTAAAATGTGGCAGATACGATGATTTGAATGCCATGTAGAAGTTAGAAGCAATTAAATGGATGCACACAGCAACACTGATAAATTTTTTATTTATTTTTATTTTTTTAAAGATTTTATTTATTTATTTGACAGAGAGCGAGAGAGACAGCGAGAGAGGGAACACAAGCAGGGGGAGTGGGAGAGGGAGAAGCAGGCCACCCGTGGAGCAGGGAGCCCGATGCAAGGCTCGATCCCAGGACCCTGGGATCATGACCCGAGCCGAAGGCAGACGCTTAACGACTGAGCCACCCAGGCGTCCCCCGATAAATTTTTTAAATTTACTGAATGAAAATAGGAAGAAACAGAAAGGAATGTATAACAAGAAAGCTTTCACTTATATACATTAAAAAACATCACTATAGTTTTCAAAGATACATTCAGGATGATATGCTAAATATCTAAAGTGGGTATCTACAGGGGAAAGAGAATGAGAGTGAAAATGGAGCATAAAGAAAGATGAAATTAAAGCAGGGCCCCTGCCTTAGCATAGGCCAATGACGAAAGCATACCATGAAATGAGAAATAACGATTAAATCAATTCCCTGTACCTAAGGTGCTCTCACCCCACTTTCTCTCAAATAGAGATATTTTACAAAACTCAAATCATCATGACCTTGAGAAGACCGATTTCAGTAGAGTGTTATAAGAAGGAAAGCCCAACTGGAACGAGCTGAGGAGAACACAGGAGGTGAGGAAGTATCCATAACCCTTTGTAGGCATTTTGATGTGAAGGGGAGTTGAGAAACAGAGTGGCAACTGGTAGAAGACATGGAATCAACAGAGGCCTTAAGGAAAAAAAAAAAAAAGAAGAATGAAATTAATTAATGGGGATTTGCCAATGGCAATCATCCAGAGAGAAAGAAAATGAGGATGAAGGAGAAAAAGATGATGACTATAAAAGCAAAACCTTAAGAAAGTGTGAGAAGATGGGATGTAAAACATAGGGTCTGATTACAGAGGCAAGGATTTACCTCATTGTAAAAACAAGCTTTCCATCATAATGTATTTAATGATAATTTTTCTGAATATTCAGGCTTTGGTGAGGTAGGTTCTTAACCTTTTTAAAGTCATGAACCTCCCTGAGAATCTGATTAGTGCTAAGGATCTTCTCTCCCTTAAAATACACAAACATGTACATATTCAGATAAAACTTTACATACAACTTCAGGGGGTTCACTGAGCCATGCTCCCCAAAGTAGTCCATACACAAGTCTGTTTTTTGTCTTTTTTAAATTTTATTTTTTTAAAGATTTTATTTATTTATTTGAGAGAGAGAGACACAGCGAGAGAGGGAACACAAGCAGGGGGAGTGGGAGAGGGAGAAGTAGGCTTCCCGAGGAGCAGGGAGCCCGATGCAGAGGCTCGATCCCAGGACCCTGGGATCATGACCTGAGCCGAAGGCAGATGCTTAACGACTGAGCCATCCAGGCGCCCCTTGTTTCTACTTTTTTTTTTTTTTAAGATTTTATTTATTTATTTGACAGAGAGAGACACAGCCAGAGAGGGAACACAAGCAAGGGGAGTGGGAGAGAGAGAAGCAGGCTTCCCGCGGAGCAGAGAGCCTGATGCGGGGCTCGATCCCAGGACCCCGGGATCATGACCTGAGCCTAAGGCAGACGCTTAACGACTGAGCCACCCAGGCGCCCCTGTTTTTAGTTTTTAATTAAAGTATCACATATGTATAGAAACGGTACAACTCCGTGAATTTCCAGAGTGAACATACTACCTATTATAAATATCTCCCAGGTCAAGAAATAGAACACTACCAGTAACAGGAAGCCCTCCGTCCCCCTTGAATCTTCCCAAAAAAGAACTACTATCTTGACTTTTAATGCGAGATGAGTTTTGTCTGTTTCTGCACTTTTACATAAACGGAAGGCAGAAGGATTCATATAGAATGTATTCTTGGTCTAGCTTTTCTCACTCTCCAATGTGTGTTTGAGACAGTCTTACTCATACGCATAGCAGTAATTTGTTAGTTTTCATTTCTGTAGAGTTTTTCATTTTAAGAATATATCACAATTTTATTTATCCACTCTATTATTAATAGACACTTGGCTTGTTTCCAATGTTAGGCTATTATAAATAATTACAAAGCCACACAGAGTTTTCTACATTTCTGAGGCACAAATGCAGGCATTAAAAAAATTGCTAGGATGTAGCGTATGAGTATATTCAACTTTGGTACATAATGCCAGACAGTGTTCCAAAATGACTGTAAGAAGACCTTATATTTGATGGGTAAGATGGTTTAGAAATAAAGACTTCTTGGGGCGTGGGTCCTAGGATAGAGCCCCGCATCAGGCTCCCTGCTCCGCAGGAAGCCTGCTTCTCCCTCTCCCACTCCTCCTGCTTGTATTCCCTCTCTCGCTGTTAAATAAATAAATAAAATCTTAAAAAAAAAAAAGAAATAAAGACTTCTTTTTCACAAGCAGAAACATTCCTCTCACTGAGCTCTCTAAAATAACAGTTTGCTGTTGTTTTTGCTTTAATTAAGTCATTGCTGAACATAACTATACGAAGACTATAAAAACAGTAGTTAAGTGCTCTGGAATTAGTTTGGCCAAGTTCAAACCCCAGCTGTATCCAGTGGTAAATGATAAGATAAGCAAACAAATAGGTGCTTCAGGTATTACAAAAAGGGGAAACCACAAGACACTTTAAATTTAATTCAAATAATTTTATTTAAATAATTTAACAATGTGGTATCTTTTTAAAAAACAGAACTTTGCTGATTTTGCTTATCTTTTCCTTATTTGATGGCTTGGAATTGATTTTCTTGTGAATCACGTAAGTGGTACCATAATCACTTCAATGCTTGATGATGTAAATGTTTAGAGACAGGAAATCATGACTCCGATTCTCTCATTCATTCATCTAATAAATATTTATTGAATACTTATTGAAAAAGACATGTGTCTGTTTTACTTTTGATAGTCTAGCATCTGAACTCCCCTCCTATGCTTACAGACTCTGCCACTATATATGTCTTCAAAGGAAGCTGGGGCCTAAAATCAACCACATAAGCCAAAGAGGTCACAGAGTTGCTTTCTACTTAGGGACAAGGCACATAGACTGGTCAATTAGATGCTTTCATGCAGAATTTTAATCTAGACCTAAAGTTGCTAAGACAGTTTAAAATTCATTTTTAGGGCAGTAACATGTAGCACACAGTGGTGATGTGTTAGCAATGGCATCCAGTGTCCTGCGGGGTAGTCGATGGTGTCTTAAACAGGAAAAGGGTAATTCTATAGCATGACTATGACTTTGGTCTAATTCTGAGGTTGGTTGATTGGTTTCCTATTTGTTCTCAGAGTCTGGTTCTCCAGTCTTCCAAGTCATTTCTGTAAGCTAAAGGATATTACTTTCAATAAATACCTCTTCTTTTGCTTCAGCAAACCAGAGCTGATTTCTGTTGTTTGCAACCAAGAATGGTAACGTTACCACGTGCCAGGCTCTGTAGCAGGGCACTGGGAACACAAAGACAAATGCTATGGCCCCACTTTCCAGGAGTGAATAGAGCAGGCAAATAAAGAAGCAATTACAATAAGTGATAAGTCTATAACAGAAGTAATCACAGAAAGCACAAGAAAGACACACAGTTTAGGCTTGAGGAGTCAGAAAAGTAAGGGATGTCATTTAAATCCAGAAATATGACCAGGGTAATAAAGGAGAGACGGAAGGTCATTCCAAAGAGAAGGAGCAACAAATAAAAGGCATATAACCTTTTCTCTGCTCATCACCTCCTTCTAACACAGTATCAAAAGCGTATTTGAAGGACAAAAATGACAAAAGCAGACTGAAGGGTTTGTGGAAGGGGATCAGAAACAGTCATTGTGACGATGGTGGCACTACTGAGCTTGCTAATCTGAAAATGAACCTCATGCCTAAAAGACACACCCACCCACCAGCATCGCTACTGTCTCCACCGCAAAGCTGGCCACAACTACCTTCCTTTGCTCTATCCTTCTCACCTACCTCAGTCACTTCTCAGAACAGTCAACTAGGGAGTTCTGGGGTTTTGGGGGGGTTTTTGGTTGGTTGTGGTGGGGGGAGGTGTAGGAATCATGAATGAGTGGATAAAGGAATTGAAAAGAGAAGTAAAGGTGTTAACCAACGGATGAGAGTAGTGAAGCACACGGGGCATTCTGCCAACTGCTTACACTAGTTTTGCTTAATGGTAGGTACAACTCTAAAGAGAAAAAAACTGATGTAAAATATTTTACATAACAGGACATATGTGTGTGTGTGTATGCATGTTGTGTATGCTCCTTCAGAAATTATAAAATTTCAGTATTGATATAGGTCATTTTTAGAGATTTACCTTTTAAAATTATATTAGGCATATACATATATATATTATTTTCACTGTTTACTTCTTATAAGAACTATGATCTTCATTAGTTTTATAAGCTCTAGTATTTTCAGTCATCTACTGTATGGACACCTATGCTTGAATAGGAAAAAAAATCACCATAAAAGTAAACTAACAAACTAACCAAAACCACTATAAGAAAAATCTGATAAAGGAGGCTGAAAACAATGATCAGTGACATGTCATTCTCAAAAGTGACATCAAAGTTATAGAACAAAATGATTTGAATATTCTAAAATCTGTAATCCTCCTTTGAAGAAACTGGTATTCACTACCATGTGAAGGATAGATATGAAAAAATAAGTTTCATTTCAGTTTCATAAATTCATTGGTCTAACAATTCACTTCAGTCATATCAAACTCCACGCCACCTTTGCAAATTCATTTCTTTCTGCCAGAATGCCCTTGTTAAAATGGCCTGGCTCTGCATAATATTTGAGACCTGCTTTTTGAAGTCTTCCCCAAGCCCTTTCTCCAGGAGAGACTGTTATTCTCAGGAGAATCCTGTACATATCTCTATTATGATTATCACATTAATACTATAATCGTTTCTTTGAACATGTACTCTTCACAACTAGATTAGAAATTCTTTGAGAGTAGGCAATGTTACATCTCTATCTCCGTAAATATCTGTTTTAGCAGTCTCTAGCAGAGAACAGGCAGTCAGCAAGTGCTTGCTGAAGAGAGAATGGCATGATGTATTCATAATGATATTAATATAAGGTTATTTGTGTTCATGAAATAGCATGACTCAAACTTCAAATTCTGTATGCGGAAGCTAAAAAATCAGATCTCACTGGTTTTTATTTGAAAAAGGGAGATATTTTTACAGCTTTCAAAATAATCACCTATGGACTGGGGATGAAATAATTTTGTTACATTAACTACTATATAAAGCCAACGAGTGAGTGCTCTTTTTATTTAAAAAATGCTAATTTTATTTCACATTATTTAGTATTCCTTTGTAATCACCACCTTTAAGATATCTACTTAGCTTACATACTTCTCTTCTGAGAGTTGTATACCCAGGATCTCCCCCACCATAAAAATGGGGCCTGAAACCTTGGTTGCATCTGCCATAGCTGATTAGACCATACATAAACACTTGCCTCAAACTGCCTAAAATCCAAGGTCATAGAACCATGAGTGAATGTATGAATTCAGGAGTTGGAAGACTCGTTCAGTTATGCACAATGGTAAAAAACAAAATGTAGCTACAGAAAAATGAAGTGGACAAGTAGAGAGAAGCAGAGAGATCATGCTGTTCCAGGGTGGTGAGAAACCAGCCACCTGAGTCACTGATGAGTTTCCAACCCCCGGTTTCCCTCCCCTCATGAAGCCTGTCTGCACTTCTATTTCCAGGTACTGTGAAATCCCCAGGATCCTTGCCATTAACATTAATTCTTTTTTTTTTTTTAACATTAGTTTGAATCTGATTTGCTACAAACAAACAAATTTGTTACAAAAAAAGAAATGATTTTAAAGATTTTAAAAACCTCAAAAAAGAAGAGGTCAAGTAGGAATATAAAAATGTCAATCATAGGAGGGGAAAAAAGCCTTGTTAAAAAATGGCTGGCTGTTACATTGGTATCTTCAGGCATTCCTCAGCTTAAGAAAATGAAAACTATTCACCAACCATAAGAGGTTCAAACAACGGCCTATATATCCAACTTCAGCATAGTTGTGGGTCAGTATGAATAAAATTCTATTTCAAAGTATAGGACAAAACCCAGAGATTGAGGAATAGGGAGTATTTTAGAGATTATTAGACCAAAACGTGTTTGTTTTTTTTTTTTTTTATTTTTTTTTTTAAAGATTTTATTTATTTGACACAGAGAGAGAGACATAGCAAGAGAGGGAACACAAGCAGGGGGAGTGGGAGAGGGAGAAGCAGGCTTCCAGCCGAGCAGGGAGCCCGATGCGGGGCTCGATCCCAGGATTCTGGGATCATGACCTGAGCCGAAGGCAGACGCTTAACGACTGAGCCACCCAGGTGCCCCCAAAACGTGTTTTTAAAAGAAAAAATAATACTGCTTACTACAATTGTGACCACAAAGTGGATGAGAGTTGTATCTTTTCTGGTAATAATAGCCAGTCCTACCTAATTAGCCTAAGTATCATTATATGGTTTTCCCCATCCATGTATACCTATTTCTTTTAAAAACATACCACTTCAGAGTCCTCAACTAAAATACTTAGTGGTAGAAGATAGTGCCCTTTAAAAAAAAAAGGAAGCATTTCCCAATAGCACCACCATTACATGGCACACTGGCTTTTAAAATAAGACTGTTATATTAGGTTTTCCTTGTTTCTTTGACATTAGCTTGTTAGTATAAAGTTTCCTTTGGCAACTCAGACTTAAAAAAAAAACACCACCACACAACTAGTTTCTTTAGTAACAATTTCATATGGATAGTGAAGAACAATGAATATCAGTACCTTGTACTATTCCTAGGTTCAAAACATACTTTTGTAAGAAAAACTGACCAGTTGCACATAATCAAAATTGAGCAAGACTGGGAAAATCTACAAATGTAACAGCAAGTTCAGAGATAAAAACAAACAAAACAAAACAAACAGTACTTCTATCAAATTTGCCAAGATTATATAGACAGTTGTGGCATTCAGAAAAAAATGAGAGACAAACTTAGGGTAAAAGGGAAAGTTTGTGAAAAACTGAACAGTGATTGCCATAAAAAAGATTTGAAGTAAACAAGTCTCAATTGTTTATAATAATGGAAGAAGGCAGAGGCATTCGTAATTTTTAATGACTTTTATTGCTTCTAGAATGTTTACTGAAATTACATTTGATTATGAGTACTTCATCTATAAATTTATTTTAAACCAAATACAGAAGGGACACTGTGCAGGTTTGGCTAAATAGTTGAGAAGCTTTCTAATTTTCCCATTGTGCCCCCTTGTTCAATCTTTCTCTCCAACATGCTTCAGTTTCTCTCCCAAATTAATAAAAAGCCCAACCTTAGCAGAGCTACCACCCTCACACCTTAATTCATAATAGGAAAAGCTGGTTAAATGCTACAGTGTAGGCTATGTGAAAATTAAGAGACATTAAAGGGCATTGCTAGAGTTTAAACAGTATGATTAATAAGAAAAGTATGCTAAACCTAAGTGTCCATCTATAGAAGAATGGAAAAGGAAAGATATGGGGCATATGTGTGTAGGTATACATATATATGAGTATCATGCAGCCATAAAAAAGGATGAGATTGGCAATGATGTGGATGGAACTAGAGGATATTATACTAAGTGAAATAAGTCAGAGAAAGACAAATATCATATGATTTCACTCATATGTGGAATTTAAGAAACAAAAGAGATAACATAGGGGAAGGGAAGGAAAAATAAGATAAAAACAGAGAGGGAGGCAAACCATAGGAGACTCTTTTTATTTATTTATTTATTTATTTATTTATTTATTTATTTAGATTTTATTTATTTGAGAGAGAGAGACAGAGATAGTGAGCTATAGAGCACAAGTGGGGAGGAGAGGGAGAAGCAGGCTCCCCACAGAGCAGGGAGCCCGATGCGGGACTTGATCCCAGGACCCTGGGATCATGACCTGAGCTGAAGGCAGACGCTGAACCGACTGAGCCACCCAGGCACCCTGGAGACTCTTAACTATAGAGAACAAACTGAGGGTTGCTGGAGGGGAGATGGGGGGGGATGGGGTAACTGGGTGATTGGCATTAAGGAGGGCACTTGATATAATGAACACTGGGTGTGACATGCAACTGATAAATCACACTAAATTCTACCCTTGAAACTAATAATACACTATATGTTAACTGAATTGAATCAAAATTAAAAAAAAAAAAAAAAGGGATGAGATTGTGCCATTTGGGACAACATGGATGGACCTACAGGGTATTTTGCTAAGTGACATAAGTCAGACTGAGAAAAACAAATACCGTATGATCTCACTCATATGTGGAGCCTAAAAAAACATAAATGAATAAACAAAAAGCAGAATCAGACCTATAAACAGAACAAACTTACGGTTGCCAGAGGGGAGAGGGTGGGGGGATCGCCAAAATGGGTGAAGGGGAGAGGGAGACACAGGCTTCCAGTTATAGAATGAACAAGTCACGGGAATAAGGCACAGCACAGGGAATACAGTCAATGATATTATAATAGCATTGTATGGTAACAGATGGTAGCCACACTTGTGGTGAGCATAGCATAACATATAGTTAAGTCAAATCACTGTTGTACACCCAAAACTATTGTAACATTATGTGTCAACTAAACTCAAAAAAAAATTTTAAGTGTGCTGAAATTTAAATAATTAAATAGAATTAAGATATGCTAACCATCATTAATGCCAATTTCAATTTGTAACAAAACACCAAATGTTGGAGCTACTACAAAGACTCATGGTCAACCTGCCATTACATTCTCAAAGGCTGGAATATATCTTTCATTTTAAAACCCAGGATTAGTTGGTTTGTTCATTCATTTGCTAATTTCAGGTTGGTGAGGGGACACAGATACATAAATTAAAACATTCTAAGAGCAAAACAGGTATTTATGGAATATTTACTAAGTGCCAGACCCTGTTCTGAGTGCTTACTTGCATTAACAAAGTTTCACAACAATCTTATGAAGACTTCACTATTCCCATTTTAAAGGGGAAGAAACGGAGGTACAGAGAGATAACACAGGTAGTTAAATAGCAAAGCCAGGTTTCATTCCCAGACATTCTGGATCCAGAGCCAAACACCTTATACTGCCTTTCCAACACTATAATAATTCTCTCAACAAATTCTTACTGAGTATCTTCGCTGTGCCAGGCACTGTTTCTAGGTGCCTGAGATATAACATAGTTACTAATAGATTATTTCACAAGGGACTTGATAATCTAGCCAAGAATCTGAGTCTGAGAATGCTTTCTGGAGGAAGTAATGCTTAGGCTGTCTTTTTTTTTTTTTTAAGATTTCATTTATTTATTTGAGAGAGCGAGAGAGACAGCTTGTACAGAGGGAGAGGGAGAAGCAGATTCCCCACTGAGTAGGGAGACCTACATGGGGCTTGATCCCAGGACCAAGATCATGACCTGAGCTGAAGGCAGACACTTAGCCAACTGAGCCACCCAGGTGCCCATAGGCTGAGTCTTAAAAAAGATGGAAAAGAGTTAGGTAGGCAAAAGGAAAAGGGAAGGAAAAAATGAAGTTATTCCAAGCAGAAGGACTACATAAGCAATGGTCAACAATTCAGAAATAGCTATACATTCAGGGAATCTTCAAAAAGTAGTTCCATATGACTAGAGTGGAAAATGGAAAGCAGAAATTGTAAGAGTTAAGATTAGAGAACCAGTCAGAGGCCAAATCATGTTGTCTTAATGACATGGTAAGGAGTTCAACTTTATCCAGCTGATAATGGGGAGTCAATGAAAAATCTTCAAACTGCATTTTAGACACACCCGTCTGGCAATTCTGAGAAGGTGACTCTCAGGGAGATGAAAGTGAAGATAGGAAAACCAGCCACAAAGTAAGGAAGTAGTTCCTAACAAGACAGTGGTTCGAATAGGGATGCTAGGGGAGGAAATGATTCAGAATATATTTAGGAGGTAAAGGCAGCAGAATTCAATAAATGAATGGATGGGAATGAGAGAGAAAGAGGGGGAGGAATCATGAATGACTCCTAAATTCCTGCTATGATGAAGTCCATAGTAGATTATGATATCTTTAGAAGACAACAGATCAAAGCAAAACTTCAGGCAGGTACATAAGTTCAGTTTGGACAGTGGAGTTTGAGGAGAAGATAAGTAAGCAGTTGGTTAAGATAATCTGATGCTTTGGAAAGATACTAATGCTGGGAAAACAGCTTGGTGAGTAATTGGTAACTAAACCACAAAGGTACTATGACTTACTAGGGAAAATGTGAAGGCTGAGAAGCGCAATCAGCCAATGCCTCCAGCGACACTTCTACTGGGACAGGCAGGATAAACAAGAGGGCAGCAAAGTGGAAGTCAAGGGGCAGAGTTTCATGAGAAAGGGGCCCAAAGCATTATTGTTATTGTTTATTTCAGGAAGGAGAAATTAGACTGCAGTGGGATAAAGAAAAAAATGGGAGAAAAAAGAGTTAATTTCAGCCAATGCAGAGTAGTCCATCAATATTTTCATCTATAAAATTGAGATAATGGGTTATTTTGATTACTGAATGACTTAATGCATGGAACCTCACATATAATAAGCGCTAGAGCCTGTCATGGACTATTTTTGCCCTTGCTCACTACACTTGGCCTTCTGTGCCAGGTGCCTTTTTGTTCTCATCCTAAACTCCTTTGGACTGCAAGGCTTTGCACCTGATGCTGTCCCGCAAGGATCCCTCTTTCCTCAGCTCTTCACATAACTGACTCTTTCTCATCTGTCAAATATCATCTCTTGAGAAAAGACTTCCCGAGGAAGTACCCTCTTCTAGTCATTTTCTCATATCATCCTGTTTTACTTCCTTCATAACTCCTACCATTCTTTGAACCTCTCTTCTTTAATTAGAGGTAATATAGCAAAGTGATTGAGAATGCAGGCTCCACAGTCAGACTGGCTGCATTCAAATTCCAGCTCTGCCACTGACTAGCCATGTGACCTTGAACAAGATGCTTCATCTCTCAGTGTCTTAATTTCCTCAACTTTAAAAGAGGCAAAATAATAAAGTACTTACCCCCCCCCCCAGGTTTCTTGAGGGAATTAAATGAATTAATCCATATAAAATTATTGTAAGAATACAGGTAATTCTGAGCACTCAAGTATATATTTGTTTACTTGCAATGATCTTTAAAGCTCCACTAAATGGCACATCTCAACATGTACTATTAAAAATATTTGAAGCTATAAAAACTCTCAGTCCAAATCATAAAGATGTAAACTAACAACCAAATGAAGGAGTAGTGCTCTGGCTAAACCTCAAGAAATACTACTTTCACAGACTGGATTTTATTTTATTTTTTAATTGTTATTTTTTTGCCACAAAAGTGGGGAAAAAAGGCCACATAGAACTAAGGCTCCATAATTAAGCAAGGGAAGTTTTGATAACTTTTTGATAAATTTGGATAAATTTTTGATAAGATGTAATTACTATGTAACTTAGACTAATTTATAAAAAGTAAAATTTAAATATGGAGGACAAGGGAAAAAAGGTTCTAAAAAGTTCTGACCTAAGTGACTGTGGAAAACGGTGCTTTGACTGGAAATGCTAAGACTAAAGACAAAAGAACTGTATATAAAAATGCTCTAGTTGGTACAGTTGTTTCTGTTGTACATTTATGACAGGACTGACCAAATAAATGGATGGCAGATGGTAAGAGTCAGGTTTCTTACTTTTGGAGAGGGAGGTTACACATAAGCAAGGGGGTATAGCTAGAATGAACCAGATGGTACTGAAGTAGAGTCAAAGATTAACAGTATAAACTCATGTTTAGCTTCATATAGATACACACAGATAGATACAAAAATAGTTGTATGTTTGTATATGTAGATTAATATGCATGCATACATTTCCTAGGTCTGTACACTGAGAAGGCCTAGAAGCAATGATATCCCGGCAGCAATGAGCACACCTAGTGCCCAGATCTTGGTTTCTAATATCATTCTCTAATAGAAGTAACCAGGGATCCTTGGAGAAATGATTGATTGGAGGACTGAGGCAGGGAATACATAGATGAGTTTGGAGTACCTTGTAGTACCAGAAATAAAGAAGTGTTAAAAAACACAAAACAATAGCGTATGTCCTATTGGTCACGGGAACTAACCTGAAAGAGATATAACAATTTCAGGAACAAAATAAAATAGTATAGGATAATAACCCAAAGTTATAAAATGAATATCCCTGAGTCCATATGGATTGAATGAATGAATAAATGGAGGGAAAGAGAAAAATCTCCCTTACAAAAGAATTCCAAATAATTTTGCCGACACTTCCCCATCAAGGAGTTGGAACTTAATTCCCCACCCACTGAGTACAGTCTCCACTTAGTGATTTGTTTCCAAAAAGTAGAATATGGGAAAACTTTACAGTAGAGAAACCTGGCAAACATTGCTTCAACCAGGTGACTGAGGTTAAAAATATCACTGATAAGTCATATTGATAGTATGCACCCTTGAGATGATATAATTAGAATAGAATTTTACCTCTGTGGTCGTCCTGCCCCAAACCTAAACTCCAGTCTAACTCTGAGAAAAATATCAGACAAACCCAAACTGGGGGACACTTTACAAAATATCTGACCCAAACTCCTCAAAACAGTCAAGGCTATCTAAAACAAGGAAAATCTAGAAGCCAGTACAGCCCAGAGGAGCCAAAGGAAACATGATGACTAAACGTACTATGGTATTCTGGATGGGATTCTAGAATCCAGAAAGGACATTAGTTAAAACTAATGATTCCAAGTAAAATATGGACTTTAGTTAATAGTAATGTTCCAATGTTGGTTCCTTGGTTGTAACAAAGAAATGTCAAATATTAACAACAGGGAAAATTGGGTGCAGGGTACACGGTAACTTCCCGCAATTTTTCTGTAAATATAAAACTACTCTAAATTAAGTTTATTTAAAATGATAATAATAGGAAAGTTATTGTCTCAATCAGACTTTTAGTCCTGTAAGTCACGTATAGTAGGTTGGACAAAAATAGAAATACAGTTAGTACTGTACAAAACAATCTCAACACTGATGAATAGTTTACAATATGGTACATGTAAGTGCCTATGGTCATTTAATATGTGTACATTTTTACTCCTTAGTTGGTAAGCACTTTAGAAGCAGAAAACTCTCCTCAAGCAGGACTCGTATTTTGGACTAAAGAAAAACTGTGGTACTAATTATATTAACAAAAATTCCGCCTGCCTCTTGAAGTCGAAAAAGTTTAAATAGTTTTAGGTAAAATATATTTACAGTACATTACATCGCCTCATAGTTTCAGAAGGAGAATGTAGATACATATTTTAAGAAAGTACATTGGAAAGTTCACTAATAACAATATACTAGAGTGTAAAATTCACAATAACTTAGGTCCATAATGGTCATTGTTCAAGAAATTTGGAAACCAAAAAACAAATAAAAACAAACTTTACCAACAAACAAATAAACTTCACTAACATTTGTAACTATCTTGAATATATTTAAAAACAAACAAACCAAAAACCTCCTAAAGAGCAGTAAAAAAAAAGACAGCCCAATAGAAAATGAGTAAAGGACAGGTACAGGCAAATCACTGAAGAGACAACCAAAAATGCTCATATATAAGAAAAGATGAAAGGAAATAAAAATGGGAAATGAAATGCCATTTCATACCAATCAGATTGGAAAAAATCAAAAGTCTGACAACATTAGCTGTTGGTATGGAGGAACAGAAAATGTTTGTCAATATCCAATAAATATCCTGTATATAGAAAGATGCTTATATATCCTAAGACCCTGCAATTTGACCATCAGGTTTATGATCTGGAGAAACACTGGTATGTGCTTCAGGAAATACAAGGATGTTCACAAGGCACTGTTATAATACATAAAAAATAAAAACAATCAACATTCATTAATAGAGTAAATGCTAAATTGCAGTATATCTATTTAATGGAACATTACACACCAGTCAACACAAATGAGCCAGTCCTACAAGGGCCAACAAAGATGGGGGAGGAGGGCAAAAATTTAGAAAGTGTCAAAATATGTATACCATGATAAAATCATATTAACAGCTGCTTAAATTAGCCAGCACATTAAAAAACAAGGGGGGGCGGGCAGGAACAGTTTTAAGCACCTTATATAGACTCACTTGCTTTCTACAACAACCTTATAAGGTAGGCAGATCTATTATCCCTATCTGATAGATGAGGACATAGAGGCATGGAAAGATTTAAAAATTTGCCTAAGGTCACAAAACTATTAAGTAGCAGAGTCCAGATTTAAACCAAGGGAATATGGCTCCAAAGCCCACAGCTCTCCAAAAGCATCGAAAGCAAGGCCATGTACTGTTCATATGTAAAGTTTATTAAAAGGTAAAATGGAAGGATACACATCACATTTATCATAACAATTGCCCCTGGGAGGGAAGATGAAACTGAGGAGAACAAAAAGGACTTTAACTTGATCAGCAATGTTCAAGTACAGTATAAAGTTCTACCTGCTCTTTTAGCATTCAGTGTGATAACCATGATATACATAGTTTTTTAAATTAAAATTGTATCTGAAACAAAAGTGAAAAAATGTTAACATTTGTATGAGTATACGTGTGCTTACTACTTTTTTGTAATTTTCTGTATTTTTAAAGCTTTTCAAAAAATGTATCATCTATAAAATATAAAAGTAAAAATAAAAATAAATTTAAGAAATTTCCAATCTCCCTATTTCAGCTTTTATTTGGAAATGAAAATAGCTAAACTGTGAGTTTATGTGTGTATGTACATGGAAAATGCATTTTTACATGGGTCCAAAGAGATACTAAAAGTATAGTAGAAACAGTATCTCTTACTATACATTTTGATGACTCACTATTCTTGGTGAAAATAAAGTACAGCACCAGCAGGAAAACTCCCTTGATATCTCTCCACCTTTTTTCTTGATAGTTTGTCTCTTCTCCCTATTGGTTTCTACTTGTTTGTGCTTTTAAAAGAAGGAAACAAGGAGGCACCAAGAAATTATCACACACTTGAAAAATAACAATAACAGCAGCTCTTCCGAATATAAGATTCTCCAACATACAATCAAGTAATGTTCTAAAACTTTATTTGTAAATTGGTTGTTTGGACCTCAAAACATATTTTCCCATAAAGAAAGTTAAACGAGGATATAAGCACCAGCAAAAAAGATACTGGCTGAGGTGCCAGGCCCCGAGCAGTGAAACAGGAAAAGCAAAGTACACAGTATGCACTGATGGCCCAAGAAAAAAAGAAAGGGTTCTCAACCAGAGTTTGAGGACAGAAATCATGTTTCATTTACCTCTGTATCTTCAGTGACTAGCAAAATACCTGGCACCTCATAAACATTCAAAAACTGCTATCTACTGACTGATGGGGTAAAGAGGAAAAGACTGAGTCAAGCAGTCCATCAATAGGTGGCACTATCAATATAAAACAGTTTGGGTGTGAGATCCAAATAGAAAAGAGGTTGAGAGTAACAGTGTGCATTAGATTATTTATTTATTTATTTATTTATTTATTTATTTATTTATTTATCTGACAGAGAAGACAGAGAGAGAGGGAGGGAACACAAGCAGGGGGAGTTGGAGAGAGAGAAGCAGGCTTCCCGCCAAGCAGGGAGCCCGATGTGGGGCTCGATCCCAGGACCCTGAGATCATGACCTGAGCCCAAGGCAGTCGCTTAACCAACTGAGCCACCCAGGCACCCCAACAATGTGCATTAATAGAATCATCTACATATGTAAAACCACTACCAGGTTGGTGCTGGTAACCAGAAGAGTGCCTTCACCTAAATTATTAGCTCCTTCCATTACTGTGTACTGCATAAGTACCATACTTTGAGTTAGTTTTCTAATAATCATAAAATAGTCTCCCTATTGGAGCAGTGGTTTTGTGGGATTTTAAGGATTTTCTCCTATGACCCTTGAAAACATTTTAATGTCACTCTTGTCATTATTACAGTAATACTATTCAGAAGATAGAACAAAGTATAAATACTAAAATAAAAATGACCTCTAATCCCATCATACAGACACCTTTTAATATCTTATTAAAATATTTATTTCCAAGGTGCCTGGGTGGCTGGCTCAGTCGGTTGAACGTCTGTCTTCAGCTCAGGTCATGATCTCAGGGTCCTGGGATGGAGCCCCGTGTTGGGCTCCCTGCTCAGCAGGGAGTCTGCCTCTTCCTCTCCATCTGCCTCTCCCCCGGCTCATGCTTTCTCTCACTCTCTCTCAAATAAATAAATAAAACCTTTAAAAAAATTTATTTCCTGCCAATCATTTTGCCATGTATATGTGATATGTTATAAATAATGACAAAGTATATTCTTTATATTCTGACTTTTCTCTCAACACTATTTTGTACTTTCTCATTTCAGTAAATATTTCTGAAAATGTGACCCTTAAAAACTGCATCTACCACTGGATTATCATTCGTTTCACTATTCCTCTATTATATGGCATTTTGACTATTATAAATTTTTCCCTACTATAGTAACAAACTATATAAATTAATCCTTTTTATGTATAAAGTTCTACACTGCTGTTTTAGAATTCAAAGTGATAACTAGTATATACAGTAATAAAGCGTGGAGCACTTCACTTTTCCCCAACTCACAAATTATACTGAGCAATGATCATTAATCTGGGGTATTAAACAAACAAAGAGGAAGTTTTTTTAATCAACTTTCCTTCAGTCAGTCTCATCTTCCACATCTGGTAAGAAAGAGGAAAGCCCCAAGATAAGTCTCTGACATCAGAGAGGACAAGAATAACAAGTCAATTTTCCTGCTAGAGCCACTTTTGTTTTCCACTTGGAATAATGAGCCATCAATTTAAATAGGAATGATACAAGATTTGTAATATACATCTCTATCTGAATCAGTGCTTAAATCTAGGTTTCCATAGTAGGTAGACTGTTTAGAAGAATTCTGGAAACAAAAAGGTAGTGTAAATAATATCACTCAAATGAAAAAATAAGCGTTTTTTTTTTTTTACAATTCTGCCATGATTTTTATTATTTTTGAATGAATTAATAAATGTCATATACTCTTTCCTTCTTATAGCTTTCCAATTATTCCAAATATTATTCAAGCTGCCATAAATAGGCCAACAGCTCCAGGAGCTTAAGAATCAATAACTATTTAAGCCAGTGGTAATTCATGTGGAAAAGTTCAGAACAAATCAGCATCAGCTTCTGGCTCTCTTGCACAAACAAAAAATTTACATCGCTTCACCGATTTTCAAAAGTGTAAATTTGTGTACATAAATTTAAAACTCAGACCAAAATTTACTCTTATTTCTATTGGGCCGGTGTCAAGATCAATTAATTTTCCTAAAAAGTACATTCTTTAAAAATTCCACAGTGAAGTCTATATTTGATCATTTAGAAAAAGAAAATTATATAACATATAATATATATAATGATGATGATGGCATGGTATATACTAGTCTGGACTCCTACTGAGAGCTGCAGTTCAAAGGGAAATTGTGAAAATGAAGTAAAAGTTGCCCAAAATGTTTAATTCTGGCCAAAATAAAACAAAGTTCCAATAAAAGAAGCCAAATACAAGCTTTCGTTTCATTATAAATTCAAACAGGGTTCAAATAGCTCAGAAATTCTGCGTACTTAAGTTTTCAAAAGCTGGATTCCCAGAACTATCTACTCTAAACATAAACTGAGTAACTTGCCCAAGAGTCCTTACTTATTACCTAATCTTAGGTCCCCCAGAGACTACTTTTTACAATAATCTCAAATGTACTACAATAGATTAGTGTAACCTGGGCTACGCTGTTTACAGGTGTCTCCACCTCCTTCCCCCAAGAGGAGAGAAGAGGTAGATTAGGGCAAGCAGAAAACAGAGACTATATACACCAAACAACAGCTTGCAATCTTGTAAAATTGCTTCTTACACACTTGGGCTATTATTTTAATTAACGTACAATGCATTTGAAAGAATAACATATTCACGGAGTAATACAATTTCTGTCCTCACGAGTCTCTAGCTGGCTGACACGCGTTTTCTCCTCAAATAAATACATGCCTGTTGACTGATGCCTCTCCTGCTGTTGCAAACAACAAATAACTGTCCTGTAAGACAAAAACCCTTCTCTAAGCCTCCAGGCGTAACCATACGTTTGAATTAAAAGCACTCTGGAACAATAACAAAAATCTTCCAGCACATCTGTCATTTAAAAGCACGATAATGAAAAGCTGTCGCTGCGACCCAGTTTTGGGTCACAAGCTTTTTTCTTTTTTCTCCTCCCTCCCTCAAAGCGATAAACTTCAAAGGGAATGGTGGCGACCAGGAACGTCCCCCCCCCCCCCCCCCGCAAAAATAGAGACACACACACACACACACAAAATGCAACTGACCAACTTGAACGCTAACCCGACCCATGCTGGCCGGGGTTGGCTAAGCAGACCCCCGGGAGGAAAATCGGGCCTCTGGGGGCCCGCCAGGCTCCCGCTGCTGCCTGTTTAAAATATCGAGCAGGTGGGATTCCGGAAGGCCACCTCCGTCTTACGTAACGGGCTTGTCAAAATCCCAGCTCAGGACCTCCCCTCTCACCGCCCCCGCCCCCACCCCCACCCCACCCCCACCTCCCAACAACAAGAGCCCCAAACCAGCCCGGAATAGAAAATCTGGAAAGAAAACACCGGAGCCCCCCACGCGTCCGACACAGAGGTGCGGGCGCTACTCTCAGCACCGCCGCGCCAGCCCAGAGCGGACCCAGCCCGCGGAGGACCGCCCGGCTCTGAGAAGCCCCCGGGCGGAGGTCGCGGCCATCCACGCCACCTCTCCGAGCCCTGCCGACCCCGCTCCCGCGACCACGGCTGTCACCGCTCCGGGCCGTGACAGCTCCACATGCCACCGCTGTCCGCGCCGCCACCCCCGCACTCACCTCACCGCTGGCTCCAGCGCGAGCAGTGGGTCGAGCTTGGAGAGTGGTGCCCAGTCCCCTCCCGACGGCGGCGGGACACGAGGGGCTGAATGCCGCGGCGCTCTGAACCCGCTTAGCTCATCCCCAGCCCGGCGCTCCGCCCTGCGCGGCACCCCCGCCCGCCCAGGCCTGCCGTCTCAGTCAGACGGGACTCCCCCTCCCCTCGCAGCAGGCGCTGCCTCCGCCTCCTTCTCTGGCTCCAGCCGCTGCGGCCGCCGCCACTGCGACTGGTGCCATCTTGGCAGTGACGGAGGGGGCGGGGGCGGGGATCGCTGCCCACAAGCGCCAATCGCGAGCCAGGCCCAGCCCCAGGGGGCGGGGCGGTGCCGGCTTGAGGGTTGTGGGGTCCTAGCGCCTGAACCTGAGCTGGGCGGAGAAGGTGGGCGGGGCTGAGCCGACCAGGCCCGTGACGCAAGCAGTAGTTGGGGAAACGCGCGCTGGTTCCCCCTGCGGTCGGGAGATCCCGAGCCTGAGGCGGGCGTGGGTGAGAAACACCTTCCCTTCCCCTTTCACCACCCCGAGGGTCAAGGATCGTCTTGGGCCAACTGACCTGCTTCCTCCTTCCTCCCCAGCAGCCCTGACAGTCCTGACATTGCCAAGCCAGAGCACCACGCGTCAGTTTGAGCGGCAGCTCCTACACCAGGGGCGCTCAGAATCCCCCAGGAAACCCCCTGAGGGGTTAGCAACCCGCTAGTAGGTTTCGGTCCCAAGATACTGAAGGTCAGGTAAAATGGGGAATTCAGGGGGGTTCTCTGAAAAGTACGTTGATTAAACTCCTATTGTTGACTGAAGGGGTGTCGATTACATTGGATTAATGGGATATGGCCTACTTAAACCTGGCTATGGCTCCACCATTAGTGGCTGTTGGCAAATTGCCTCTGAGAAATGAGAGTAATAAACGTTGATTACAGCAACAGGGTTGTTCTGAGGTTAAATTGTATAATACATGTGAAGTGCTTAGCGTAGTTCCTGAAAGTACTCAGTGAATGTTGGATATTATTCCATGGTCAGATGAAGGAAGAAATAGGACCCTAAAAGTCCCTGTGGTTTGAAATCCACTTTCTCAATTGTGCGGAATAGGCATTAATCCCTTTTACTAACCAAGTTTACAGCTCTATTTCCTATCTCCATTTCTTCCATTGTATTCATTCAGTCAGTCAACAAACATTCATTGAAACGCAAATGCTGAGGGGACACAGCCTTGAGGGAAACAGAAAAAGGTCTGCTTTCATGGAACTGACTTGGGAAAAGAGGGACAATAAATACTTCACACATTTTGGAGGAAAACGTGTATAAAGGTTCTGAACAGAATTCTGGGAGAGCAGATAATAGGATAGGTTAAAAAAAAAAAAACAGTGGTTAGGAAAGGCTCATCTGAAGGATGAGGAGTCAGTAATGTGAGAAATGCTCTGGGGAATTGTTTAAGGCAGAGGGAATGGCTGTGCAAAGGATCTGTGGTAATAAGGACCTTGGCTATTAGAACTGGGTGGAGTCTGGTGCTGAGAAATCCAAGGTATAAAGGGGAGCCTGGAATGAGTCTGGAGAGGTGAGTGAGGGCCCATTCCCCCAGGGCCTAGGAAAATATAGAAACAAGATCAGATTTTATGGTAATAGCAACTGAAAGGCATTAGAGCAAGGAAGTTGGGAACAGTGATGTTTTCAGTATGACATCTATGTCTATATTTTGGGCAACATATGGGCCAAAGAACTGGATTTCAAGTAAAAACAAAAAGAACCTGAGGTTGAGCCTGTTCAGCACTAAGTTGGTCAAATTGTATGTTCTGATCTTCAGTTTCCTTGTTAAAAATGTATGAGCATCAGTCACATAAGACTGTATACAGAAAAATACTACTTTCACTGAAAATTGTTAAATAATATAAGTTGTTTCTAAGTGTTTTGAATGTCATGTTAGTGTCATTTATAGTTGCCTAATCGGTGCTATTTGATAAGTACATTTAGTGGTGTGGGTTTTTTTTTATTGCAAGTGGTAATCCAAATCAGTCATTCTTAACCATTTTTGTACAATGTGCTACTAAGAAAAATAATATGTACTCTTATAAGCATGTAGGTTTTTTTTAATTTTATTTTTAAGTAACCCCTACCCCCAACATGGGGCTCAAACTTACAACCCTGAGATCAAGAGTGGAATGCTCTACCAGCTGAGCCAGCCAGGTGCCCCATAAGTGTGTAGTTTCTTGATCTTTCAGTTCCAAATATATTTTTTTAAGTGCTTAGCTGTGCATTTTCTAGTGAAATTTGCTATGAAGACATGAATTTTTATCTTTTTATTTGGATAAAATATACATAACATAAAATGTACTATTTTAACTATTTTTAAGTGTATAGTTCAGTGGCATTAAGTATATTCACATTGCTATGCAACCATCACCAGGACTTTTTCATCATCCCAAACTGAAACTCTACCCAGTAAACAATAACTCCTATTCTACTTTATAAAACATGTATTTTTTTTAAAGGTATCAGGTGAGTTTCCCCCTCCCCCCACAAAATGGTAAATGAGTTTGGTGATCAGTAGGATTGTTTGCTCCCATTGAAGGGTTCAATGGACCATTCCATGTAAGTTTAGAAACTACCACCCAAGAAATAAGAATTAGTATAAGTTTTTAGCTCAGATGGTTAACACATAATAATGAGAAGTACTAATATAGGACCAATTAATTTTTAGCACTGAAAAATTGTGTTCTTTGACCATAAAATGTGCTCTATGGTCTTATAAATGTTTACTCCAAAATGGCCCAGACAACATGCCCCTCCATTTACATACAACTACTCTAAAAGCATGTCTACTTGATACTATTAATTTTCATTAAAAAATAAGTGATTACAGCTCTGGATAAATTTAATTTTAAAAATCACTCTGGTGTGAGGAATGGTTTAGAAAAAGGGCAAGAAAGAAGGAAGCAAGTTTTTGCCACACTTCAAATAATTAAATATTCGATAAAGTTACGAAGATCAAAAGATCAAGATCGTTTTTGGCTTGAAAATACTGTGAGTCAATAACTTTATTTTTAAGCACATCCTACATGCAGTGTTTTAACTCCATTAAGCCAAAAGCTAAATATCTTTGCCAGACTGGACCCTTCTTCCTGCTGCCCATGTCATCCACAGTGTTTTTATTCCCAACATGAGGGCCTGGCTATAGGCCAGTCAGTGATTGCAAGGGAGAGATTATGGTATATGGGGCCACAAGAGAATTTGGGGGGATGATGGATATGTCCACTATCTAGACTGTGGTGATGGTTTCATAGGTGTATACCTATGTCATACTTACCAAGTTGCACACTTTAAGTATGTGTAGTCCCCTGTATGTCAATTATATTTCAATAAAACTGTAAAAAAAATTAAAGTCCAATTGCACACTTCCCATTCTTTCCCCAGTGGATGCAGATTTAGCCTTTCATCGGGTTTAATCCCCGTGAGGCCTATCTAGTCAATTCTTCTTTGAGGAACAACAAAAAGCACTCTTTTAATTGGCAAAAAAAGATACAAATATTTTATCTACATTTGCCAATTAAAATATTATGGGCATATAGGGGCGCCTGGGTGGCTCAGTAGGTTAAGCGTTGGACTCTTGGTTTCAGCTCAGGTCGTGATCTCATGGATGGCAGGATTGAGCCCCATGTGGTAGGGCTCCCTCCCTGCTCAGCAGGGAGTCAACTCCAGATTCTCTCCCTCTTCCCGCCCCACTCCTGTGCGCAAACTCTCTCTCAAAAAAATGTATCTTTAAAAAAATAAAATATTATGGACATATAGTTACAAGCATGGTTTATAGACTGGGATACTAAAAAGTTTCAAAAGTTGAAAAAGTTTGAAGTTTTGGGGTTTTTTTTAATCAAAGAACACTTTTTTTTTTTCAAAGAACACAGTTTCTGAAAGAACATATTAAAAAGCAGTAAAGGGGGGGTGCCTGGGTGGCTCAGTCGTTAAGCGTCTGCCTTCGGCTCAGGTCATGATCCCGGAGTCCTGGGATCGAGCCCCGCATCGGGCTCCCTGCTCGGCGGGAAGCCTGCTTCTCCCTCTCTCACTCCCCTTGCTTGTGTTCCCTCTCTCACTGTGTCTCTCTCTGTCAAATAAATAAAATCTTTAAAAAAAAAAAAGCAGTAAAGGGGTACCTGGGTGGCTCAGTCGTTAAGCGTCTGCCTTTGGCTCGGGTCATGATCCCAGGGTCCTGGGATCAAGCCCTGCATCGGGCTCCCTGCTCGGCAGGAAGCCTACTTCTCCCTCTCCCACTCTCCCTGCTTGTGTTCCCACTCTGGCTGTGTCTCTCTCTGTCAAATAAATAAATAAAATCTTAAAAAAAAAAGCAGTAGAAAAACAATAAGTAATATTTGACTGTATTCTTAGGAAGTGCCTTTAAATACCTCAGAGCCCTTAACAGTCCTATCTGAAGTTCTCTTAACATCCCACGCATAGGTCACTGTAGTCACAGTTAAACAAACTTAAACCCTAAATGTGATTTGGGCAAGGGAGTAACAATGCAGACATGGGCCACATAGAAAAATGTGGCTCAGACGTTTGGACCTCATGCCATTTCTGAAATTATGCCATTTTTTACACCTGGAACTGTATCTGGTTATTTCTTAAAAGTTATTTTTAAATACTATGGTTTGAATGGTGCATGAAGGAAAACTTTGAAACCAGTAACAGTTTAAAGCACTGGAAGCTCAAGCTGTTGCACAGCCTAATTCTCTCCACCTGTTAAATCTATTCACCTTTAATTGCTATACCAGAAGTTTCCCACATCTTTAAATGAAAACCTGGAGCCTTCTGTAAAGTGGTGTTGATATCTATGCCACAGGGCTTCCTTATGGGTGAGAAAGCCTACCACCAGGGGTTTATCATTCTTTAGAAACTCTTTGGATGGGGCGCCTGAGTGGCTCAGTCGTTAAGCATCTGCCTTCGGCTCAGGTCATGATCCCAGGGTCCTGGGATCGAGACCCACATCGGGCTCCCTGCTCAGCGGGAAGCCTGCTTCTCCCTCTCCCACTCCCCCTGCTTGTGTTCCCTCCCTCGCTGTGTCCCTCTCTGTCAAATAAATAAATAAAGTCTTAAAAAAAAAAAAAAAAGAAACTCTTTGGATGTGTCCCAAAGCGGCACATGTTGCCAAATTCTCTTCATTGTGCAACGGTGTTAGAATGACACTCTAGTGTATTTAATCCATAAACTGAAATTTATTAGAAATATGGTCAAATTATCAATTTATTTCTTAAAAACACAAATCGGGAGGCGTCTGGGTGGCTCAGTTGGTTAAGCGACTGCCTTTAGCTCAGGTCATGATCCTGGAGTCTCGGGATCAAGTCCCACATCGGGCTCCCTGCTCGGCGGGGAGTCTGCTTCTCCCTCTGACCCTCCCCGCTCTCATGCTCTCTCTCTCTCTCTCTCTAATAAATAAATAAAATCTTTAAAAAAAAACAAATCGGATGAAATACTTTTGAAAGACAAATTATCTGAACAACTCACAAGAATAATAGCGAGAAATGTCATGTTGTCAATGACAAATTTTAAACGCAATACTTGAGAGCAGTGCCCAGGGACAGGAGGGCTGTAGCAGTCCGCGCCACTGCTGTCTCTAGCCTGTTGGTGGCCAGCTGAGGAGTCATATCTGTGACTTAGCACTTTTTCACAAATTTGAAAATTATCACCTCTCAACACCCTCCTCAATGCTTTTACCCTCAACACCCTCCTCAATGCTTTCACCTTTCTCAACAAGTCCTTCTAATTTCCAATTTTTAGTTTTTAAATGATCTGCAAAAGGGCGCCTGGGTGGCTCAGTTGGTTAAGCGACTGCCTTCAGCTCAGGTCATGATCCTGGAGTCCCGGGATCGAGTCCCGCATTGGGCTCCCTGCTCAGCGGGGAGTCTGCTTCTCCCTCTGACCCTCCCCCTCTCATGCTCTCTGTCTCCCATTCTCTCTCTCAGATAAATAAATAAAAAAAAAATCTTTAAAAATAAATGATCTGCAAAAGAAAGTCATTTATATGTAGTGTGTCTTTTTTTTATTTAAATTTTTTATTGTTATGTTAATCCCCATACATTACATCATTAGTTTTAGATATAGTGTTCCATGATTCATTGTTTGTGTAGTGTGTCTTTTTAACCGTCATTGTCCATAGACAGTTATGCCTCCTGACTTTCTTTAAAGGGTAAGACAGTATTTTTACAACTTTTGACAAATTCATGTCAATCAGATTTTATACACAAAGTGCTATGCTGGGCACAGAAGGAAAACAAAGATAGATAAGCACCTTATGCCTCTAAGGCACAAGGTATATCCCCAGGCATGTCACTTTAATAAAAATCACACTATGAGAAGTCCTGCACTAAATGGTAGGACTATTGCTGTGGAGACTGGGGGAGGGGAGTGATTAATTCTGATTGTGGGAATGGAAGGTGACAAATAGAGAACACTTGAATGAATCCTGAGAAAGCCTAGACTTTCTATGAAAGGTGATGGTATCCCTATTTGGAGTGTAGGGATAGGGGTGGGCACAAGTGAGGAAAAGCTTTTTTTTTTTTTTTTACTCTGAAAAAAATAACAGATGTACTAGAATTGTTCTCAACAAATGAAAGAGATGCTCATAAATTGTTCCAACACTTTGATTCTCTTTGGGAGTGGCCAAAGGTTCAAATAATTTGGAAGGATGGATATCTGTGCTGACTTGCAGGAAATATGAGTCAGCTTTTCTCATGGACTCAGCACTGTTGTTATAGCTAGGATATTTGGGAAACATGAAGCTCAACAAATCAGACAACATAAGTCTTTTCTTTTTCTTGATTGGCCCAGACATGCATTCTGCAAGGGTGGACAACAGGGATGCCCTTTTTATTGGTGAGGGGAAAGACCTGCAATTGAAAAAAGTAATCTTAAACATAAAATACTTCTGTTTCCCGTATAATCCCTCAGACTAGGAGACAGACACATACCTCTCTTCTGTGCTTCAGGAATGTATATTCAGTTGCCTCCAGACAGCTCAGTCCCAAGCGCACCTGAAACGCAATGTTTTTGAAGGTAAACTCATCTTTATCCCAAACCTGTTTCTCCTATATTCTTTAATTTCTTAAATAGTACCCACCATGCACCAATCACAAAAGTCAAAACCTGTGAGTAATCAACTCCTCTTCCCCACCCTCATTCTTTTTTTTTTAAGATCTTATTTATTTATTTGAGAGAGAGAGCCCTTGCGCACGCACACACACAAGAGGGGGAGTGGCAAGCAGAGGGAGAGGCAAGCAGAGGGAGCGGGAGAAGCAGGCTCCCCACTGAGCAGGGAGCCCAACGATGTGGGGCTCAATCCCAGGACCCTGAGATCATGACCTGAGCCGAAGGCAGATGTTTAACCGACTGAGCCACCCAGGCACTTCTCCCCACCCTTCTCCTTAAACGTTTAATCATTAAAGCCAATCCATATAACCTTTTTAACATCCAGTTGTATTGTTCCTGTTGTTCCTCATTGCAATTTCCATTCCCACTGACCTGGTTCAAACTGTACTTCTGTTTTTTTGTTTGTTTGTTATTGTTTTACCTGAAATATTGTAGGAATCAACTCATTGGATTCCCTATATCCTGTCTTTTCCTCTTCAACCCTTCCTTCTCTTTGTTGCCAGGCTAATCTTTCTAAAGAAGAAATATGATCAGTTGTTCCAGACATAGTTTGAGGTTGCTAGCTTCCTCCTCTCCTTTCTTTCTATTCTTGGTGGAAAAGTTACTGTCCAGTGTTGATGTTATCTAAGAGGAGCAGAGCATTAAGGCCTATGTGTTGTTCTCCCTTGCCTCTCTCCAATACGGTGGAGATAGCCTCTCATTCAGATCACTTTCAGATTCAGGGCACGAGGTTCTTAATTGAAAGAAAGAACTTAAGCCTCTGCAGTCCATAAGGATTGGGTTCCCCTACAAATGTGTACAGACAGATGGATTGGTTAGTTATATCAAACTACTTATATTAAGGGCAAAGTTAATCCAGAAGGGAAGAACTCTAACAATTACCTTACTCGGAATTTGGAGAAAAATAGCCTTTTAATAATAAAGATTTTAGTTAAAAACAAAAAGATCTCCAAAGCTGCTCCTAAGGCTATTTTAGGCTCTCTACAGTCCCCATTGCTGCCCTATCTCCTAGAAATGTATATCCTTCTTCTACATTCTCTGCTTATAACCCTGTGTGTTTTCATAATTGGTTGTAATTATTTTAACAGCATTTTGAATTTAATAAAATCACCTTATTGATGTAATAGAATTTAGATGTTGTAATAGTAACTTACAGAGTTTTAAATTCTACCGAAAGGGAAACAGAAAGAAGTTGGTATGAGGCTTTTATTTGGATGTATTAGAACTGAAATGGAAGAAATGCTTTTAGAGATGGCGCAATAGGGCGGTGCTGGTGAACCCTGCCGGCCTGTGCAGTACTGCCTGGAAGGTTGTGGATGGCACAGTGAAGGAAGGAGAGCCATAGAATCCTTGATTCAGGCTGAAGAGAGCAGATAATGATACAGCTCATTTTTAGCAAACTCTATGTGAAAAAGGGATAGGGAGTTAGTGGAGTTGTGAAGAGACAAGAAAACTATTTTCCGTTTCATATTCTTCTGATGATCACATAGCATGAGGCTCTGTTTGCCACAAGGTTAGAAGCAAGGATTGAAATACTAAAGGTAGGGGCGCCTGGGTGGCTCAGTCGTTAAGCGTCTGCCTTCGGCTCAGGTCATGATCCCAGGGTCCTGGGATTGAGCCCCGCATCGGGCTCCCTGCTCTGCGGGAAGCCTGCTTCTCCCCTCTGCCACTCCCCCTGCTTGTGTTCCCTCTCTTGCTGTGTCTCTCTCTTCAAATAAATAAATAAAATCTTTTTAAAAAAAAAAGAAATACTAAAGGTAATAAAAATGGTTGTTGCTTGCAAGGGAAAATCTCAAGGGCAGAGGTCCAGTAACGTGTAGGGCAACTGGATGAGGGTAGGGCTAAATGGATTGGTTATAGTGCAGTTGAGGTGGGACAGGCTATTAGAGATGGATTTAAAATGTATCACTGACCCACATCATGATGGCTCTATGAGAATGTCAGCTTTCATAAATTGACTTCATGTTTCTCTGACCCAGAACATAGGATTTTTGAGCAGGAAGGAACCTTAGAGGTCATCTTGTAACCATTTTATTTTCCCCAAAGTGACCATTTGCAAAGTTGCGATTTGTCCAAGGTCATACACATCCAGTCCTGGGAGGAGAGCTAGGACTAGAATCCAGATCTCCAGATTCCCAATTCTTTGATTTCTCTGTTACATAATATCAATCAGTTGTGAGAACTCAGTATTCCAAACTCTCCATGGATACATAGGAAAATCCTTATTGTGGAGATGAAGAAACTGAGGATCAAAAAGGTGGAGTAAATTTACCAAATCACATGGCCGGACTAGGTCAGAGCCCAGGCCTCGCAATTCCTGAGCCAATAGGCTTCTACCAAACCACACTGCCTAGGGGATTAAAAAAAAGTGAAAGCTTCAATGCCATGTTTCAAGGCATAGAATTTTCTCCTTTGATCTACAGGTATTTTGCTTTGTGCTGTTATATGCTATGCTCTTTGCCAGGTGCCATAGAACAGATTATAAGACTAAAAGATTTGGGGCACTGGGTGGCTCAGTCGGTTACGCGCCTGCCTTTGGCTCAGGTTCATGATCCCGGAGTCCTGGGATCTAGCCCTGCATTAGGCTCCTTGTTCAGCAGGTGTCTGCCCCTCCCCCTGCTCATGCTTGTGCACTCTCTCTCTCTTTCTCTCTCTCTCTGAGATAAATAAATAAATAAATAAATAATAAATAAATAAAATCTTTTTTTAAAAAAAGACTAAAAGATTGATTTTGCAAGACTAAAAATTGAACGTTACCCAATTATCAGGGAAGTGCACATGTCTTTTGGTGGTTGATAAGCCAGCAGGAAGTCAATCTTCGGTGTCCTACAATATTGGGAATGTTTTCACTTTCATCAAAGGATGGGTTTCAGATTCTCTACTGTATTATCCCAGTAATACATCTATCAGATGGGCAAACATTTAAAAATCTGACGATAGGAAGGGTTATTGAGGCTATAGGAAAACTGGAACTCTCATGTTCTGTTGCTGGGAATGTTAAATGGCCCAATCCTTTTGGAAAGCCATTTGGCAATATTTAGTAAGATCGAAAATGCATATGCCCTACAATCCAGCAATTCCATTTCTGGGTATATACTCTAAAGCAGTTTTTTTTTCAAACTGTGATTCATGATCCATTAGTGGATTGTGAAATTGATTTAAGGGTTATAATAAACATTTCTTATAAATGAAATAGATCAGAAAATATTAGAGTAGGGATGGCTTTGTGAATTTTTGTGTGCTGCCTTGATTCTCCCTCTCCAAGACTGAAGCGTTAGTTCACGCAGCTGCTGGGAGGGTTGGCAGTCAACCGCTTTAGCTGAGTCCCTCTCCAGGACTCTTTCCAGAAAGAGAGTTACTTGCCCAAGGTCACGCCCTCTTCCTGGGTACAGCTGTATCCAGTAACTGGTCAATGCAGGCATATAAAGGCTTGATTCCATTGTCCCACTTGAAAATTACTCTGATGAAAGATCACTGCAGCCAATGTGGGATCAGCCGAGGTTTTTGATGCCACTTCATTAGACCCCAAAACTTTCTCTGCTCATTCCTGCTTCTTTCACTCTGCCACAAGTGCTGATCCAAGGACACTCCCCAATAAATGCCCTGCATGCAGATTTCTGTCATAGATCTACTTCTAGGCAAGTTGGCCTGTGATGATATACTATGCACATAGGTGTATATGGGATAGAATGTAAAATTATTTTTCACCATACATATTGGCCATAAAAGTTTGAAAATCCTGCACCTAGAGAAACTTTTACACATATGCCCTAGGAGATGCTATGAAGATGTTCACTGGGGTATTGTTTGCAGTAATGATGACTAGTAGTGATTATAAATGTCTATAATCATGCAATGGAGTACTATACAATAATTAAAGTTAGTGAAGGAAAAATCAACAAAACTAAAAGGCAGCCTACAGAATGGGAGAAGATATTTGCAAGTGACACATCTGATAAGGGGTTAGTAACCAAAATCTATAAAGAACTGATCAAATTCGACACCCAAAAAACAAATAATCTAAGAAATGGGCAGAAGGCATGCATAGACATTTTTCCAAAGAAGACATCCAGATGACTAACAGACACATGGATGCTCAACATCACTCATCATCAGGGAAATCAAATCAAAACCACAATGAGATACCACCTCACACCTGTCAGAATGGTTAAAATTAACAACACAGGAAACAACAGATGTTGGTGAGGATGCAGAGGAAGGGGAACCCTCTAACTGTTGGTGGGAATGCAAACTGGTGCAGTCACTCTGGAAAACAGTTGGAGGTTCCTCAGAAAGTTAAAATTGAACTATCCTATGATCTAGCAATTGTGCTACTAGGTATTTACCCAAAGGATACAAAAATAGAGATTTGAAGGGGTACATTCACCCTGATGTTTATAGCAGCATTATCAACATAGCCAAACTATGGAAAGAGCCCAAGTATCCACAGACTGATAAATGGATAAAGAAGATGCGGTATATGTATACAATGGAATATCACTCAGCCATCAAAAAGAATGAACTCTTGCCATTTGCAACAACGTGGATGGAACTAGAGTGTATTATGCTAAGGAAATAAGTCAGTCAGAGAAAGACATACCATATAATTTCACTCATATGTGGAATATAGGAAATAAACCAGATAAACATAAGGGGAAGGAGGGAAAAAAGAGAGAGAGAGAGAAGCAAACCATAGAGACTCTTAACATAAGAACAAACTGAGGTTGATAGAGGAAGGTGGGTGGGGGATGGGCTAAGTGGGTGATTGGTTGATTTTAAGGAGGGCACTTGTTGGGATGAGCACCGGGTGTTATATGTAAGTAATGAATCACTAAATTCTACTCCTGAAACCAATATTGCACTCTATGTTAACCAACTCGAATTTAAATAAAAATTTGGAATAAAAGAAAATAAAATTAGTGAAATATCCTGACATCTATCAACATGGATAAATCTCTGAAATATAAGGATATATACCAGTTTCCAGGATAGTGGCTACCTCTAGCGAAGGAATGTGGGAAATGGGATAAAGTTGGGACCTCAACTGTAGCATTGTACTGCTTTTTTAAGAAGTATCTAAACAAATATGACAAAATTATAGCATTTATTAAATTTATATGGGCACAGGCTTTTTAAACTATTCTGTGTTTAACATTTTAAAATTAAATTTTGTTTAATGAATTATTATGGCAGAAAATCTACATGCAAAAGCAAGGCATTTTTAACTTTATCTTACTATCAAGAAATAGTGAAAGGACAGCTAACAAGGTCACTTCCTCTTAAATTTGGTCCAAATGTCATGACTCATGGAATACAGACATTCTAGTTATAACTGTTTGGCTGATTTATTGCACATTATTTTTTTTCTTCATTTTCATTACTACTAAGTTTCATGTAATGAGAACGATACTAGAATCTTCTACGAGTTCATTGAGTTCTACTGACACAATCAATTTCTCCATCATAGCCCTTGGCAACCACTGATTGGGTTTTTATTCCCATAATATTGCCTTTTCCAGGATGGCAAATAAATAGAATCATACAATATGTAACTTTTGTTTTGTTTTTGATTTTTTTACTTAGCATAATGCATTTAAAATTTGCCATGTTGCATACATCAGTGGTTTGTTTCTTTCCATTGCTGAGTAGCAGTCCAACCACAGTTTGTTTATCCATTCTTCAGTTGAGGGACATTTGGGATATTTCCGGTTTTTGGTGGTTACAAATAAAGCCTCTATAACTGTTTGTACACAGATTTTTGTGTCGACCTATGTCTTCATTTTCCCTAGGTAAATACCTAGGAGAGGGGGCTTGCTGGGCCTTAGACTTTGTTTATCAGAAACTCTCACACTGTTTCTCAATGTGGCCGTACCACATTGCATTTCCACCAGTGATGCAGTATGAGAGTTCCAGTTGCTCCGCTTGGTATTGTCAAGTTTTGATTTATTTGGTTGTTCAGTTTTGTTTTTTTCTTAATCTATTCTAATCGGCATAAAAGGGTATGATGGTATCTAATTGTAGATTTAGTTTGCATTGCCCTAATGATTGATGCTGTTAAGTAAGCCTTCATAACATTTTTAAAAAGATTTTATTTATTTATTTGACAGAGAGAGAGAGCACAAGCGGGGGGAGCCACAGAGGGAGAGGGAGAAGCAGGCTCCCCGCTGAGCGGGGACCCCCAACCCTGACTCTATCCCAGGATCCTGGGGTCATGACCTGAGCTGAAGGCAGACGCTTAACTGATTGAGCCACACAGACTCCCCTCTTTCATAACATTTTAAACAGGAAAATTTGTTGAAGATGAGAGTATTACTAAATCATTTTTCCTACCCTGAAAATGATAGAGGAAAGATTCTCTCAACTTCTCAGCTCTGAAACAGTTGTACTCTATGAAGTAAAAAAAAAAGGGGGGGGCATATTAAAGCAAAACAAGCAGAGAGAGGTATTTAGCTGACTATGTAGATATGGTCATTTTAGTTTAATAGTAGCTTCATATTAGTGGTGATAGGTAAAAGAATAGAGGAGAGAAAAGGCAATAGAAATATCATACTATTACATTCCTGGGTCTTCACGACATAGCCTTTTGTATCATATGGGCCATTTAGAGTTCAAGTGAAACTGGCCAAGCTGCGTTGGAAGGAGGAATTCAGTAGAGGTTAGTGTTATTATCCAAAAGCATATGTAAGGGATAGATCTAAGGAAGAAACTAAAAAAAGTAAGGAGAATAAAAGTGTGGCCAGTAATGAAACTATAAATTAGGGTAAAAAGTGGTTGTGGCTTTGGGAGAGTCCCTGCTAGATTGTTTACTTGACCCTCTATTTTACTTACTTAGGTTTGGTTTTATTTTGCTACAGAACATGTGCAAAGCGAAACACTTTGCCTGTATAGATTTAGTATGATCTATAAGATCTAATATAGAAGCTTTATTAATACTTTGACTAATGCATATATTTAAGGAAAAGCAAAATTTTAGAATATTAGTAAGTCCTATGTATAAAAGCAATCACTATAAAACAAATCTTCATACCTAAAGATGAGAACACAGTGAGTCTATTTATAAAGAACTATAATAATGCAAAATAGACTCTAAATGATGATACATAGGGGTTTCCAAAGCAACAGGAAAGATGAAACAAGGACATTTGGAGGTTAGAGTCTATTAGAAATCGTGGCAGATGAAAGTTTGGGGAAGAATTGCTAATGAAATTTGCTAACCTCAGTCCTCAGAACTAAGAAATTCAGAGAATTTGAGTAACTGGACCAGAAGCTGATTTGGATAAATAGGAATATCATCTGGACTAGACACATCAATGCTGCTAACTAGAGTAGGTCAGAAAATATCTTCCAAAATAATTTGTTCTTGTCACTATCACTGCTTTGAATTGTCAGAAAAAGATTTATGGCTTAAGTGAGTGCACTGTCTGTGAAACAAGGTTTTGTTCCAGATGTTAAGAGTGAGATCTGTCAATTTCTGGAACTAGAACAAGAAAGATGTCTGTGACATATGTTTTGTTGGTGAAAAAACTGTATCTTTGGACCATGATTATTAGCTTCTAGTTCCAGGGAAATCTTCATATTCAGGACATAAGAAACCTCACTCAATTTTTTTCCTTTTTGGCCTACTTAAAGTCCTTGGAATGGGAAGTTATGACACTAATATTTTCAAGAACTGTGCAGATACCTCTGAGAAACCTGTAAGGTCCTTTAAAAAAAAGTCCATGACTTTAGAGGGAACAGGAAAGGGAATTTTTATACAGAACAAGACTAGAGTCAAAGGCCCAGACATGAAGCAGCTCACAGAAAGACTGTTGTGTTTTTGTTGTTGTTGTTGTTGTTGTTGTTAGTTTTGTTTGTTTGGGCTCGTTCACAACTGAGAAACTATTAAAATCGCAAATCACAGTCCAGATTTGGAGATACTGGGGGAAAAGCCCTGACCTTTTATCTTCACTTAGATACCTCCCTTTCACTGCAAGTGCAACCCCAACTGCATCTCAACCACTCTCTACTTTTGAGTATTTTATGATCAAGGCTACAATTTTTTGAGGTAGTTCTCAGATCTTTCATCACATTGCCTATCATTCGTTTTGTGAAAATATGTTGTCCCAGTTCTTAATACAACCTCTGTATTTGGATAGAATGATCATTAACTATCGCCATTAGAAAAAACATTCAGGTGCCTTTATATACCCACACAAATAGGCATTTACAAAAGAAATTCCACAGACATATTCCCTTTATTTTTTTTCCATCAGCCGAAAATAAACTCAACCCAAGACAGTTATTTTAAGTGATAAATTTTTGGTCTCCCATTTTTATCCCTAAACCCCATCTCAAACCCTGAAACCTCAAAAGGAATCACAAAAGTCTACATACCTTATCGGTCCTCAATAAAGGATGAGTGACTGTTGTTACTGCACTGGTCTTCATAATTCTAATATTATAAAGACGGCAATCATTTGTTTAGACAATTGTCCTCAATTCATTTTTGTCCTAAACATTAGCATCTCCACAGGAATCACCATAATCTTTAATAAAAACAGAGCTCACTTAGGGTAGAAGCTCAGAAAATTTAGAAATTTTGGTTTTAAAAATCTGTCGCCTACTGCAAGACCTTCATGTGAAAAATTATATGGAGTACTCTTTACCCTGATCTCTTCTTCCCTTTTTTTTTTTTTTTGCTATCTTCTCTGGTTTACAACAGACACAGCTATGTTACAGCCACAAAGCAAAGTTTTGCAACAGAATGGCCTTGAAATAGAATACTGCCCAGCTGAAAACTTAGGCAATCAAAATGGAATAAATGAAATCGTGCCTGCTAGACTTCACATGTCATTTCTTATAAGGAAAGCTATCACCTTTTTAGGAGAATGTTATTCTTTAGGTGACCCTATACCCTCTCCGTATCAGCCATAGCAATGCAACTAAGACATACCCCTATTATCTACAAGTGCTGCTTTAGTCACTAAAATGCAGTGTCTGAAACTATGTTAAGTGCTACGGCTTGGAAACAACTATAGTGTTTCTCTTAAAAGTGCTAAAATCACGGGGTGCCTGGCTGGCTCAGTAGGTGGAGCGTGCGGGGTTGTGAGTTCGAGCCCCATGTTGGCTATGGAGATTACTTTAAAAATCTTAAAAAAAAAAAAGTGGCAAAATCGCTGAGGGCACATAAACTCTTTAAAAATGGACTATAAAAGTACTTTAGGGGCTTCAGCCCATGAATCAAACGCTGCAGTAATGCTCTGAAACCAAAGCCTATTTCTCAAAAATGTGTTAGTCTGTATGGGGTTTTTTTGTTTGTTTGTTTGTTTGTTTGTTTGCAAGAGGCCCCACTCTGGCCACAGATGACTTGCTTGGGTTTCAAAGTTTTCTTTCTTTTTTTTTTTTTTTTCCAGTTTTGATTCTGAAATGAAATTGAATTGATAAAAAGCAACATATGGGCCACCCTGATAGACTGAAAATTCTCAGGCAGCACATGACTCATGATAACTGTGTCTTATGCTGTCATTAGAACTGCTTATCTGACCATCTCACAACATTTTGTAAACATGTATCCGCTCAAAAACCAGCCTGATGGGAAAAACTTGTCCACAGTTTTTCTCCATTCCTACACACCTATGATCATTTTTAATGTGGAAATGTAAAGAAAGGTTTAAAACACTTTTTTTTCAGTAGTAGTTGTGGGTAAATTGCCAGCGTTCTTATAAATGTCACAAGCCAGCGGCCAAGAGTTCAGTAATATGGTTTTCCTAACCACACAACAGTATATTCAGCCGGTCAGCAGTCTCATGATCTATCTAGCGGCTTTAATCGTGTGACCGGGTGCACTATTTTATGATAATTAGGTGACACTAAAGCCTCAGAAAAAGCATGATTCCAGGGCAATAGAAGATGCCAGTTTCCTTAGGTCTTTTTTTTTCTTTCTGTAGAAGTTTCTTAGGTTCTTGGCTGGTTGGAATAACTTATCTAGGGACTGGAGTTGGTTGAATTATTTATAACTTAAGATTTTTATTACATAGTCTAACAGAAACTCATGCACTGAATAAGCTGTTATCAACACACTTAAATCCTTCCTCATATAGCCCTTGAAATTCTGAGGAGTTTCATGAAATTGTTTTCTCTTAATCTAGTTTGTTTTGATAGTTAACGGTGAAAAGTCATTGTTCATCTTTGTAACAGAGTGAAAAGGATGCCCTAATTTTGGCCTGAAAAGTGAAGAATGTCTGCATTTGTAGCAGTGTCTACATGGTACAATGAAAACTGGAGATTTGGTGTGCACCCAGTTTCAGTAATTTTGAGAAATGGGGAAAACTAGTTTGGACTTTGTGGTCTAAGTTATTTGGTTTAGGTTTGACTCTTTGGATTCGACGCCTTACATTTTTTTTTTTTTTTTAATACCATTGTTCAAAAAATGTGGCAATGTCTCCAAGTTGCTGATGATTCCTTTCAGAAAAAGAAAGCAAGGGAAGCAGCTATTACTGTCGTCAGCAAGAGTAGGCAAGCATGTTTCTCTTACATGCATTAAAAGCAAATACAGTCATTCGGCTTGCAGGGAAGGATAATCTGTCACACACAATGATTTCCGTGTTGTTTTTCACAGATTGAGGAAAAAATTATTTGTAATTTTATTTTCATTTTCAAGCCCATTGGTATAAAGGAGCTGGAACTCAATTCTTATAGAAGCTAATTATGATTCTTTAGCCTAAAGTTTCTTGGCTTAGCCTTAGTTTATGGTTCAGAATATTCTCAGGTTGCTGGCTTAGTTCAGAAAACCAAGCACTCTGTACAACTCTGAATTAGAAGTCTCAAAAAAAAAAAAAAAAAACCCCACAAAAAAACCCAAAACCCTACTTATCTTAATTACACTGTATTTTATAAGAAGATTACTCCCTCTAAAATTAGCTTTCTAATGGCAAAACAGCTGGCTGAAATGTGAAAAATTCAAGGACTCATCTTGTTTCTTCAAACATACAATTTCAACAACCTCTTTAATTCTTAGTCTCCATATGTTTTGCAGTTTTATAAGGTACACAAAACTATGGTACATTAAACTGTATTTATTTAAGGGCGCCTGGGTGGCTCAGTTGGTTAAGCGACTGCCTTCGGCTCAGGTCGCGATCCCGGAGTCCTGGGATCGAGTCCCGCATCGGGCTCCCGGCTCGGCGGGGAGCCTGCTTCTCCCTCTGACCCTATCCCCTCTCATGCTGTTTCTCTCTCTCTCTCTCAAATAAATAAATAAATAAAATCTTAAAAATAAATAAATAAATAAAATAAACTGTATTTATTTAAGTCTGATGTGTATTGGATTTTATTTCCTGCTATATGTTAGCAATCCAAAATTAGAAATACTGTTCACTTTTAAATGAGGTTTGGTTCATAATCTCATTTCAGAATGAGAATCGAACTCACTTTTTCTTGAGCATCATTTGCCACTGGCCAACAGAGACCGTCAGAGACCCTACTGTATTTTTACCCAGTTAGGCCATCTTTGCCTTAAAAAAAAATTATATAACACACAGTAAGAATAAGTTTTGGCAAAGGTGTAGAGTGGTAAAACTACCACTACAATCAAAATATGGAACACAACCCCCCAAAATTCCTCTATGCTACTTCCTTGTGATCCGACCCTCACCCCACACTTAAACTCAGGCAACCACTAATCTGTTCCTATAGTTTGTCTTTTCTAGAATGTCATGTAAATGGAATCATTTGTATGTAGTCTTTTGAGTCTGGCTTCTTCCACTTAGCAAAATGCTTTTGAGATTCATCCATGTTCTTATGTGTATCAAGAGTTTATTCCTTTTTATTGCTAGGTAATATTCCATTTTATGGATATACTGCAGTTTATTCATTGCCCAGTCAATAGAAATCTGGGCTGTTTCCAATTTTGGGTTATTACAAATAAAGCTATTATTAATATTTATGCTCAGGTTTTTGAATGAACATAAGTTTTAATTTCACTCTGGTTAATGTGTAAGACTGAGATTGCTGCATCTATGGCAATTCTATGTTTAACTGGGTAAAAAACTGCCGAGCTGTTTTCTAGAGTGTCTGTACCATTAGGTATTGGTCACCAGCAATGCAAGAATGTTTGAGAGAATGCAGTCGCTTCCTGTCCTTACCAGCTCTTGGTATTCTCAGGTTGTTTTATTTTAGCTATTCTAACAGGTGTAGTAGGATCTCATTGTGGTTTTAATTTATATTTCTGTAATGACTAATGTTGAGGAACTTTTCATTGCTTATTTGCCATCCATGCCTCTTCTTTGATGAGATATATATTTAAATCTTTGCCCATTATTTTATCAGGTTGGTTGTTTTCTTATTGTTGAATTTTGAGAATTTTATATATATATATATATATATATAAAATTATATATATTTTAATATATATTTATATATATATAACATATGTATATTTTATATATATATATAAAATTTTATATGTATAAATATATATGTATATATATATTCTGGACACAAGTCAGTTGTCAAATATCATTTGCAAATACTTTCTCCCTGTGTATGCCTAGTCTTTTCATTCTCTCAACAGTGTCTTTTCATTCTCTTAACAACAAATTTGCATTTAAATCTGTGTTTTGAAACAGATTGGTCCTAGAAAATTCTTTGCTGCTGCCTCTTCAAATATTGCCTCTGTACCATTTTCTTGTTCCTCTCCTTCCAGAACTCCAATCAGATTGATGTATGTTAAAGAATATCTTACTTTATTTTCCATATCTATTAACTGTTCTCATGTTTCCTTTTTTCTTCTCTCTCTCTCTTTTTTAAAAGATTTTACTTATTATTTGAGAGAGAGCACGCAAGAGAGCGAGCATGAGCAAGGGGAAGGGCAGAGGGAGAGAAGTGGGAAGAGGGAGAGACTCCCCCCTGCGCATGAAGCCCAACATGAGGCTCGATCCTAGGACCCTGAGATCATGACCTGAGCTGAAGGCCCATGCTTAACCAACTGAGCCACCCAGGTACCCCTTCTTGTCTCTTTTTAGTGTATGCTGAATAATTTCTGTTGTCATGTCTTTCTGTTCTTAATTTTCTCTGCATTTGTGTCTAATTGCTGTTAAACCTGTCCACTGAGTTATTGATTTCAGTTACTATGTTTCTCATTTCTAGAATTTTTTTTAATCTGCTAGACTATTTTTTGTTGTTTCTTGTTTTGAATAGGTGTTTTCCATTTTGTATTTTATTTTTTTAAAGAAATAAAACATAGTTATTTCACTTTCTGTGGCTGATAATCAAATATCTGAAGTCTTTGTGGGAGTTTTATGTTGTTTCTGCTGGTTCTCACCCATATAACTTATTTGGGTTCTTAATGTTGTTACTGTGAGCTGTTCATTTTCCTTAGAAAATAATTTGTGGTTTACTGAGATACATTCTTCCAGAAACGGTTTGCATTTGTTGTTCCATGCATGTGGGGCCTACTCAACTTATAATAATGGACTGAGGATTTTGAGATCTATCTTGGTTGTAGATTATCATGAGATGACAGTCTTTCAGCGACAGAATTTTTCGGTCCTCAGTTCTTCTTAGTACCACAGGAATTTTTCTTGCAGTCATCAGAGGATGAATGGGTATGTAGGTTTTTCACCACCACCTAAAGGGTCCAAGCTTTATTATAGGATTATTTTATTTTATTAAAAAATTTTTTTAAGTAGGCTCCACACCCAGCGTGGAGCCTAATGCGGGGCTTGAATTCACAACTCTGAGATCAAGACCTGAGCTGAAATGGAGTCAGACGCTCAACCGACTGAGCCATCCAGGCTCCCCTAGGATTATTTTATTATAGGATGACTTATTTATAGGATTCTCCAAGTCTTAAGCTTTATCTTCTGTCCTAGCTCCCCCTACCCAAACCAAAGCTGAAGTTCACCAGCTTAAGCAAATACAAGTTTGGGCAAAAACAACTTCAGGGCCATCGAATTGAGCAATTCCAGTGACATCATTAAGGTGAATAGAATATAAATGGTACCTCCTGGTGTTATATACCTGAACCATATTGTCAGTTACCTGTCTGGGTTCCTACTTTACTTTCCTTTGAGCTGATGATTTTTTGCTTTCTAGTTTATGCTTCAGTGCTTTGAAGAGGTTTAGGATTTTTTTTAAATTTAAACATTTTCAGTGGGAAGGGCAGTCTGAATGTCTAGCCTGTCATATGCCTAGAAACAGAATTCTCAAAATTCAACTTTACATACCCTATAATTCATAAAAATATCTGATAGCCTCATTTGTACAAATAAAAATTACCCTTTTCTTTTTTTCTGGCACCAATGCTTTCATTAGGAACAGTTCAATGTAATCAGAGAGAATCCGTAGTCACTTGTTCTTAACTATATTCCCCCATGAATTTTACTCACATATGTACTGGATTTACATTGAAATACCAAAGTAGCACAAAGGTTTAATAGTAACCACAATTTTTTTTTTAATGTTTCTCAGAAAATGAGTACATTAAACCAGAATCATGTGTGTTCAGTGCATAGAAAGTATTGCATCTCCATAGTTACATTAAACATAACAAGTACAAAGGGGAAATGTCTTTTGGTGGTTGATAAGCTAAAAGGAAGTGAGTCTTGTTGTACTACAATATTAGGAATGTTTTTAAACTTTAGTTCAAGAATGGAAGGTTTCAGATTCTCCTGTATTACCCCTTGCTCAAAAATAAGTAAAAGTAGTTATGGAAAAACCACATGTAGAGTCAATGCTAAGAGTTGGTGTAGGGATATCATGTAAAAACATGATACAGAGATCATTTTCCGTGGTTTATTTAATTCTCTCTGTTATTTATGGTATTTTCTCTGAGGTATAACTCGAAAAATTCTAGCAATTATAGAGAAAGGAAGTTAAACACTACATCAAAAACTAATGATGTACTGGGGCACCTGGGTGGCTCAGTCGTTAAGCGTCTGCCTTCAGCTCCGGTCATGATCCCAGGGTCCTGGGATCGAGCCCCACATCGGGCTCCCTGCTCTGTGGGAAGCCTGCTTCTCCCTCTCCCACTCCCCCTGCTTGTGTTCCCTCTCTCGCTGTGTCTCTCTCTGTCAAATAAATAAAAAAAAATCTTTAAAAAAAAAAAAAAACAAAAAACAACTAATGATGTACTATATGTTAGCTAACTGAACAGAATAAAAAAATAAATTAAAAAAAATTAAGAGAAAGGAAATCTGTCTTAGCCCAATATTAGCCCTGCTCCGCAGTTGGAAAACATTATTTTATAACACATACCAAATCAGCCTTGGAGATGACAATGTCCGTTTGTGCCTGGCATGTTGTAGATATTCAGTGTTTGTTGAACCAATTAATTAATGGACAATTTATAATGGGCTGTTGTAAGGAAAATGTGCAGTAGATAAATGTTGACTTGATCAAGGTACGGAAAGAACATTAAAGAAGGAAGATCCCTGGGATTCAGTACCCATTCTGGTTCTCCTTAGTGCTATGGCTTTGGGTAATCCTCAACCACCTTGGGCCCCAAGTTTCTTCATCACTTGCTCTAGTCTTGGGTCAAACTGCATTACCACTCCTATACATGCTACGTGATTTCCCAATTCAGTGTCTTTGTTCTTATAGTTATCTATCTAAAATGCTTTCCTCCATCACTGCATGACTAAGTCTACCTAGCCATGGCATCCTACTTCTTAATAATCCTCCTAGGACCAATATTCCCCTGCCAAGCTTCCTTGACACCACCCCAGCTAGAAGTTACCTTTCCCCTGATCTCACACAGCACTTTTTTCTTTAAACTCAATGATGTCATTTAATGTTTTATAGCTTATATTATTTCTTATGTAGATATCTGTACTACTCTGCTTCTCTTCGAGGGTGCAAGCTCATAAGGGTAGGGCCCATGCCTGCTATATTTTTGTACTCCCCTCATAATATCTAGAAAAATATACTGAAGATTATATGTGCTCAATAAATATCTGCTGAATCTGAAAATAGGGAATAATAATGCTTTTCTTATCAATGAGAGAGGTCTGTGTTAGATGGTAGCTTCAGGCCATTTCCAGCTTTTAGACCAATGATTAAGGAACACTGATGAGGAAGGCCGGATATAGATAAGTATTTATCCATTATGAGGAGAAGAAAAGAGAATACTTGGGTGGATCAGAGTCCATTTAAAAGCTGAGATGAACAGAGAAATTATGGTGCAAGAGTAGAAAGTGACAAGAGCCGTATAGATTATTCTAGTCATTTTTAAAAAGTTCTTTTCTCCACTGCCTTTTTTTTTTTTTTTAAAGATTACACATACCTGTGTACAGCTGGCATATTATATGCCCAATTTTGAGAGATTCCCTGAGGACTTGAGCCAGAAAGTGAATTGCAGTTTTAGAATGTAGTTAACAATTTCAAAGACATAATGTTGAATGAAAGAAAGGAGACACAAGACAGTCTATACTGTATGATTCCATTAGTATGAAGTCCAAAAACATTTGTTTTTGAACTTTAAAACTGATTTCTGGTGATAGAAGTTAAAACAGTGGCTAACCTTGGAGGGTGGTGACTAGTTCAGGGCACAGGGTATGTTCAGATGTACTGCTGGTGCTCTATATCTTGATCTGGGTTATGGTTATGTTTTATATGCACAGGTAAAAGTGTTTTGAGTTCTATACTTAAGATGTGTGTGTGTACTTGATTGTATGTAAGTTATAACCCAATTAAAAAAAAAAAAAGGATGCAGTTAACAATTGTGATTGTACCACATATAACTGATGGGCAGGTGAAGGATAGATCCAAGCTATGCAGTGTGTTTCCTGGAAGAATGAAGCACACTTTTAAAATTACAGAGTTTTCTCCACAAACCTGCGACCAGATGGCTCTCATAAATAATGCATCAAAATATGGTTAGAACTATAAGAATTCGTGATGTGTGATAAAATGAAAACAACCAATGATCATATGGTTTACTCATTTTGACTTTCATTGTGATTTTCTGGGAAAGCCAGGATCACCAATAAATTGTCCTTCAGTAAGAATGGAGTAAGTACTGTAGGAGGACACTTGCTAGCTGTGTGAAACCTTGAATAAGTCACAGGCTTTCTGGGAATCAGATGCTTCTTCTATTAAATGGAAAAATATTTTATCTATTCAAAGACAGAGGACAGGATCAATTGATCTCTTAAGACTCGTTCCCCTCTCAAAATCTTCGGTTTATGGAAGTTGGAACTATAAAGAACAACTCTGAGTAAAGCTTTCACACTATTAGAAATAGGATGGGAAAGTAAGTCTCTTTAAAAATCTGTAATAAGAGGCAACAAAAAATGTAGGTGGAAATGGAGTCCTGCCAAGCAGTAAGAGATCCAGGCAGAAAACATCTTTTCAGATGCAGCCAGCTACCTGAAACCATTTGCTGTTGTTCCCTGGGGATTTCCGTAGCCTTTGGCAAGGGGTTTAACATAATAATGCTAAAAGAAAGAAAGAAAAAGAGAAAGAGAGAAGGAAAGAGAAAGAGAGAGAGACAAGAGAACATTTTCAGACTTCCATCAAAGAAAATGTTCTATGGTAAGTTTTTCCTTTGTGGGTTCATATTTGCAGAGAAAAATAAAATCCATTGCAGAAAATGGTATTCCATAAAATATATGAGCAGAGAAGGAGCACTGTCTAAGTTTGGCTTAAATAAAATCTCACAACCAGGAGGAACTGCAAGGCATCATCTCTGCTTACAGTACTAGTAAGTGAGTTTTTCTTAAGAGGCAACAGAGGCCCAGGGAAGCTAATGGACTTGCCGAAGGTCACGCAGAGGGAGGAGCACAGCCGGCCTGTTGTATCATCTTCTGCTGCACCAGGCTGCCCCCTGTGGTTCCTTTTGGATGACTTGAACTCTAAAGAAGAAGCAGGGAGGACTTCCACGGAGTAAATGGGAAGCTGATAGAACTGGGAGTCAGAAGACTCTAGCCCTTCTACCTATTAGCTGGCTTGGGAAATCATTGAACTTCTTCGAGCTTCAACTTCCTCATCTAAAGTAGCACCTCACCCTGTCACTGAGACAGAGGACAATTGAAGCAACCTATGAGAAAGTGCAACGTGGTTATTAAAATGGAGAAGTTCTTATCTACTGAGTAAATTAAGGAATTAGTAATTACAAAACAATAGTAACTGATAAGAATGCCCTGGGCGGATGCACTGTTAACAGCATTCTTATAAAAGTCAATGGCCCTGTAACAGGAAATGTCCTTTGTTTATTTATCACAAGAGTCTAGCATAATCACTTTTTGTAGGTCTCCAAGGACCCTTCCCTAATGTGTAGATGCTGGTTGTAAAAAGAACCCTTCTGTGAGGATTCATGTCTCTATCTTCCTTTATACTTTGTATTACCTTTTTCAGTTTGTGAACCTAAGATGGTAAAAATGATGTCCTATTGTTATTTTAATTTTCATTTTCCTGATTATTAGCAAGGCTTGGCATCTTTTCATCTTATTGGAAGTGTAAATTGATAAAGCTTGATGGAAGGCGGTTGGATAGTACCGAGTAAAAATTTAAGTGCATATTCCTTTCAAATCAGAAATAGCATTTTTCAATTGCTCCCTTAGAGAAATAATGCTCAGATGTATGCAAATAGAGGCATGCACAAAGTGTTTCACCACAGCAGTGTCTAAAATAACAAATAGGGGCGCCTGGGTGGCTCAGTTGGTTAAGCAACTGCCTTCAGCTCAGGTCATGATCCTGGAGTCCCAGGATCGAATCCCACATCGGGCTCCCCACTCAGTGGGGAGTCTGCTTCTCCCTCTGACCCTCTCCCCTCTCATGCTCTCTCTCACTCTCTCTCTCTCAAAAAAATAAATAAAATCTTTAAAAATAAATAAATAAATAAATAAAATAACAAATAACTAAAAATAACCTAAGTAACCATCAATAGGTGAAGTGGTCAGATAAACTATAGACTACCCAAACCATGGAACACTGTGTAACCATTGGAAATGAATGAAGTAGAGAACATGAGAAAAAAAGCAAGTTGCAGAATAAGATGTACAATATAAACACCATTTACTTAGAAAATGAAAATAAAACCATGTATTTCTATATGCATATATATGCATGTAAACGATAAGCAAATGTCTTAAGAGTTATGTAACAAACTGAAAACAGGTTACCTAGGGGAAGGAGACCAAGTGAGCAGGTGGCCAAGGGAAACTTCCATATTCTTTGTATTGTTTAATTCTTTAAAACAAGAATGTATTTTTGTATTAATTGGCCAATTGATAAAAAATATAGTTTTAAAATGATACAGAACACTAAACAATAAAATTTAAGAGATAACATTATTATTTCAGTATAAGGGACAACTTTTAGGTTATAGGTATTTCTTGGATTTTCCAGAGTTGTAAGGTAAGAAGAGTCCTAAACTAAAGCTGAATTAATATGATATCTGCCATTCAGGTCAAGAATAAAAAGTGTAGTCAAAAATCAAAATCATCCACCTGGATATTTGATATCATGTAGAAATCGACTGATTTTTTTTTCACTTTTTGTCCAGATAGCAAATAGATACAGATTGAGGTTCACCCTTCATGCCATTAGTTTTAATTTACTTCAATAATTGCTGTGTCCATCATCAATATTTTAAATTGAGCAGAGTCCATTTCAATGAGGTCAACTCTCCTTTTCGGCATTGATTTTTTTTTCTCTGATCGCAAAAGTATCATATGCTTATTGTGAACAGGAAAAAAAAGGTTGGAAGTTTTGAAGAAAAGATAATGTAACCCCATCATCAAAAAGAAATTTTTTTTTAAGTGTTTTTTCCGGGGCGCCTGGGTGGCTCAGTCGGTTGAGCGTCTGCCTTTGGCTCGGGTCATGATCCTGGAGTCCTGGGATCGAGCCCCAGCCCCTCATCGGGCTCTCTGCTCAGCGGGAGCCTGCTTCTCCTGCTCCCCCTGCTTGTATTCTCTCTCTGTCAAATAAGTAAGTAAAATCTTTAAAAAAATTTTTTAAATAAAGTGTTTTTTCTGCTTTTGGCTTTTGGCTAAAGGAGGCAAAGATATTAACTGTCTTCGGTCATCCAACACCAGCCACCTCCACCATGCCGTCCGTTTGACCCCAATGAGATCCAAGTCGTGTACCTGAGGTGCACTGTTGGCGAAGTTGGTGCCACGTCCCTGAAGATCAAAGATTGGCCCGCTGAGTCCGTCTCCAGAAAAGGTTGGTGATGACATCGCCAGGGCAACCTGTGATTGGAAGGAGGGTCTGAGGATTATAGTGAAACTGACCATTCAGAACAGACAGGCCCAGATTGAAGTGGTACTTTCTGCCTCTGCCCTGATTATTGAAGCCCTCAAGGAACCACCAAGAGACAGAAAGAAGCAGAAAAACATGAAGCACAGTGGAAATATCACTTTTGATGAGATTGTCAATATTGCCTGACAGATGCGGCAACAATCTTTAGCCAGAGAACTCTCTGGGACCATTAAAGAGATCCTGGGGACTGCTCAGTCTGTGGGCTGCAGTGTTGATGGCCACCACCCTCATGACATCATAGATGACATCAATAGTGGTGGAGTGGAATGCCCAGCTAGCTAACTACAAAGGAAAATATTTCAATAAAGGATGATTTGACAACCAAAAAAATAAATAAATAAAGCGTCTTTCCCTTTGCATATAGGTATTCAAGGATTTGAGTTAATACTAATTATGCATACAGTTTTGTGTCCCCTTTTTTTTCAATTAACATTTTATGATAAGCATTTCTGCATCCCATCACAGATTCTTCAAACATGTTTACAAGGGCACAGTGATATTCCAAATTATGGGTACACTATAATTTATATATCTCTTCTCCATTATAGGAAATTTAGCTTGTTGTCAGTATTATACTTAATTCTATGAAGAACATCCTTGCATATAATTTTTTCCTCCCATCTTTGATTATGTCCCTAGAATACATGCCTGGAAATGGAATTATAGGATTGTGCTGGTTGTTTTCCATTCCTAGCCCCCACTCCCTTCTCTGCCTTTCTTTATTCTTCTCTCTGTCTTTATAGATAGCATCTCCAGGATTCCTCGCCTTTGGCTTCCTTGGGATTCAGTTAGTGGGTAGCACCAAGAGGAGACCAGAGGGCGAGAAGAGAGAAAAGTAGGGATATCTCCTCCTCACTCTCTCCCTGCTTTGGGGCAGTGGCTGCATGCCCCTCCCCACCTTCAGCCCAGCCCCCTTTCTTGGTGGTCCCCCCTCCACTGTTCTAGCTCTTATTACTGGATTCTAGTCCAAGATTATTTCCTCCCTCGGTCCTTTAGCTCTAGGAATGGTAACAGCTTCCCACTATTGCTCTTTTTTCGGTCCCTCAACATCCTTTGTTTACTCCTTTAACCTGGCCTGCCCATCTGTAAGTAGTCTTTTTATTAAAGTCTCTTCATTTGAACCATCCTGGAGAAACCCCTTTCCTTTGGGATCCTGACAGACACAGGGTAAAAGAATATAAGCTTCTGAAATGCATTCTTGGTAGATATTGCCAAATTGCATTGCAGAAAGATTATATCCATTTGTGCTCCCATTAGTAGAGTATGAAAGCCTGAAGAGATGAGCTCTTTAAGTTGCAGTTTTGAAGATTTTTGAAGGCATTCAGTCTCCTGTTTGTTATCTGGTGCCTTTCTCTTTCTGATGTCACTCAGAGGCAAAGCATTCTGCCATAGGCCACTGAAAGAAAAGTCATGCACGCAAAGGCGAAAATATGGGGATAAACACTTGTCTATTATTTACAAACTTGAGATTCCCAGTGAAAGAAGAGACCCTGGATTTTATTGTGAAAACGACTTCTTTGACACCAATGAATAGGGAAGAACACACCTGCCTGGGCACACAGTATGGTGTGGTTTGGGGGTGTCAACTCACCTGCAGATGACGGCTAAATTCTAGCCCAGGAAACCAGTGGGGATGCAGTGCTGCAGCCTGTAGGTCTTAGTATCCACTTTGTGGAAGAATTCCTACTTCATCTAACTAGTTCTGGCCTTTTTAGGAGAGCAGTTTGCAGGTACATGGCTTATGAGAAAGAGAATCTACAAAGACATCTTCTTCCATTACTTCCTCTCAAATGAGAAGCAACTACACTATGGGTATTTTATACAATGCTTGCTAGCATGGGGCTGAGATTTTAGCCAAGTGAGCTGGATGTTTATACTATAGCTGACTCCTGACACAGGTGGAAACATTGTGCTTTTCCGTTTTCTTGCAAAATAATGAGACACCTAGTGGGCACAACATGAAAATGTCCTTATGGGAGATGGTGAGTTCAGTCAATACCCAGGTAAATGATATCCAATAAGTGCCTTACTGCTTAAATCTACAAAAATGTTCTTATTAGAGAAATACCCAGAGCCAGGAATCAGACCAACTATTCATGCATATTGGATAATCAAGATGCATTATTACCATATATTTGTCTAGCACTCAATAGTTATCAAAGTCCTTTAAACACAGTTTCTTCCCATGACGCTCAGCATAATGGTCTCCCCTACTAGGTTATTGGCTCCCCGAGGGCAGGGGTCATATGGGTTTCTTTCCAGAACCAGCTCACTGTCTAATATGTAGAAAAGAGGTGCTCGGTAAAAGTTTGATGAACTGAACTCATCTGAACAACTGCTGCAAGCGGTGGGATAGTTTGATTTTTTTCTGAGGAAACAAAAGGTCAATGAGTCAAGATAATTGCCTTCTAGCTGAATAGGTAGAAGAGCCAATCACGAACCACATCCTATAATCCTTCACTTTGCCCATGCCCATAGTATGTAGGAAAGCCCCCTTGCTCTCATAAATGCCCACTGGCCTTCCCCTCTCGTATGAGTTAGCAGCATTTGTCTTTATTTCATTGCTAGGGACCCTTAATGGAAGGTCATAGTGTGTAAATCAGGGGTGGTCAATCTGTACCCCAAGTGAGAAGCCAGCGGGAGGCCTTCCTCAGAGGATTTTCCATGTTAGATTACCTGGTATTGAACTCCATTTTCATCTCATCCTGGGGCTTATGCATTTCCATCCTCATAGATCCCATGTTTGATCAACTACCTGGAGTGTAGACGGAGTAATTTGACACAAGCAAATCCCAAGGTTTCCCTGGTTGGGCTTTGTCTTTGGAAAGCACCTTACTGAAAAGTCCTCATCACACATCATGTAAAAGGGTAACAAATCCTGTGAGATTATCTAGGTCAATGTTTCTAAAACCCGGGTTCATGGACCGTTGGAGTTTCCACCGATGAATTATCAGGGTCTAGAAGTTATCTGTGAATATTTTCAATTTTAGATGTCCTTCTATGACCATTCGAAGTTAACATAAGTGCTCTCTGGACCATCTGGCTAGCTACCTCATAAGTGAATCTGGACACAAGGATTCACTGTCTCACACAAAGTATTTATCTTGGTACCCAGTAGTCAACTAAATATATAAATTTATTGAGATATAATTGCCATACCATAAAATTCATCCTTTTAAACTGTGCGATTCACTGGCTTTTAGTATATTCACAGATTGTACAATGACCATCACTATATAATTCCAGAATATTTTCATTACCCCCCCCCCCAAAAAATCCCCATCCCTATTAGCAGTCATTACCTATTTCCCTCTCCCCCCAGCCCCTGGCAATTACTAATTTACTTTCTATCTCTTTGGATTTGTCTCTTCTGGACATTGCATATAAATGGAATCATATAATATGTAGCCTCTTGCATCTCCATTCTTTCATTTAGCACGTTTTCAAGATTCATCTGTTGTGGCATATATCAGCACTTCATTCCTTTTCGGGGCAGAACATTTTTTCATTGTATCCCATTGCTTATCCATTCATCAGGTGATGGACATTTGGTTTTGTTCCCACTTTCTAGCCATTATGAATAATGCTGCTATGAGAAACTTTTAATTCTAAGTTACAAAAATTCAGGTCTGTTAAGTCTTCAGATACATTGTTGGGGTCTGTGACTCTCAAATTTGAGAAGTACTGACCCAGGCTGACTCCATTGTTGACTAAAGAAAGAAATTGATCAGGTGACATTCACAGAGTTAATGAAAGCTTCTGTGACTAGCTTCATAGTGCAAGCTTGCTGTCTTTTTTATCTGTAAGAAGTAGACATCTTCGTTGAGGGCCGTCCTAAGGTTCTCTCACGGCAAGAGCCATCATTAGCAGTGTGGTTAACACTTAACTAATAACACTGGTGTATGTTGATCCAACCCAGATGCTGGGCAGCTTTTAATTCTCCCAACTCCTGGACTGAATACTGGAAATATTTCCTCAGGCTAAAAGCCAGCAAAAAGAATCACCTGGCCAAACATCCCCATTCAGCCTGCTTTTCTTAGTGTGGCCTCCCAGGGGAGCTCTCTAGACAAACAAAGCTTGTTGACCCAGTTTGAAGGCCTGGGAAATTACCATGTGAGTCACTGGGACAACAGAGCAAAGTGCCAGGCCCCTGAGAAACTCTAAGCACAGGCTTCCAGTGTCATTTGTGTCCCAATAGGGGAGGACCAGGAATCTCAGGGAGCCCTGCCACTTTTCACCGAGTGGCTTCCAAGCTCCTTGGCCCTGTGTGTGGTACCACAGAGGCTGAATCCTGTTTTCCTCACAGCACGCTTTGCCAACAGCAGTTCACAGGGTGACAGCTCAGTTGTAGGAAACCAAAACAACCCTGGATACTTAGAAGAAGTACTTAGAAGAAGACATGTAGTGTTGTTTGGAGCAAGGCCACTGGTTCTTTCTGTGAAGGAAGTGCTGAAGCAGCTACAAAAGTTTCAAATTAAAGACCAAGAGTTCAGAGGCAGTATTTTCATATAATGCTCATAGGAGTGAGGCCAGGCTTGCAAAAGAGTACCTCCAAATTACTTAAGGAGTGTTTTATAATGTTCTGAAGATTCTACTTCCTAAATTATGTGAAGAGCTGGAGAAACATGGGCAGAAAAGCTGTGCAGGTCAAACTTGTGACATTTAGATGGTGTGGAAAGTTGGCGGCCTTGATGGGTGTGATGTCAGAATGAATGCCAAAAGTTGTATGGGTCCTCACAGAATTCTTATGGGCATATAGGACTCCTGGGGAAGGGTAAGTACCAGAGTGGGGGCTTCTAAATATCCAGCATGAGGACAAAGGAGGAGGTATTCATAGGACTAGGTGAGGAGAGGGCCTTTTTCTTTTTTTCTCATTTCTTTTTCTTCTCCTTTTCTTCTTTAAAGCAACACCTGATTCCACCACTTATTCTAGAATGTTCGTCATCAGGAGGATGTCGTTTTAACACATAATCCGATCCAGGATTATAAATTCATGCCTGGTGGGTGTTTGAAGAGAGCGACTCCGAAATTCCTCCCACTGTGGGAATGGCACATGAAGTCTCTCTCCTTCGTGGATTTGCAGGATCAACTTGGGCCCGGAAGAGCTAGAAGACAATTCGATCACCGAGTTTTTAGCGTCTTTAGCCTTACTACTCTCATCCCGTCACTTCACTTCTTGCTTTGTCCCTTTATCTTTTCTGCTTCTGTCTACTTCTGACAGATCTGGCAAAAATACAGCAGACTTGGAGAACCAGGCTGTTCACTTCGCACCCTGGTGCTGTTGCTTCTGAGCTGCCACCTCCTGGGCTCGGGCAGAGTGTCGGCATCAGTCTTTGTCAGCACAATCCCGGTGTCTGCCCTGTGGGCTGGGTGCCCTTCAGGGCCAGTGGGCCAGCTCTAGGCATACCCTGCGGGTACTCAGGTGGAACGCTCAAGGGGGATTAGAGAGAATATTCAGAATTAGACGATAAAGGTGAAAGAGGAGCAGAATCAGGTAAAAGTATTTCATTTGTCTAGCAGTATCTTCCTGATGCATGACAGTAAGATGTCAGCAGCACTCCCCATTAGAACTTTCTGTGATGATGGAAATGTTCTACATCTGCGCCATCCAATACGGTAACGACACATGGCTATCGAGCAGTTGAAAGGTGGCTAGTGAGAAATTGAAATTTTTATTTCGTTTCATTTTGACTGACTTAAATTTAAATAGCCACATGTGACTAGTGACTGCTATACGGGAGACACTAGCGTTTTTAAAAATAGCAGAGAGAAGTAGGAGATTAGGCATTGGTGTTTGAGTGCTAGGTTCTAATCCCACCTCCTCTGTGTTACTAGTTTGTAACCCAAGGAAAAATATTTAAGCTCTCTGTACCTCTTTGTACACCTGTAAGATGAGGCCAGTAATGTCTACCTTATGGTGTTGTTATGATAGATAAGGTGGATGGGGCCTTGGGTAGAAGGAAGGAATCATTGACTGGTATACTCAATCAACAAAACAGGCCACAAGTATCTGGGAGAGGTGAGGTTGTGTAACCTTTTCACAAACCAGAGACCCCTAGATTACCAACTGTGTTGCCAAATTGTGGCAGTGGCATTAAGAGCTCACATTCACAGCTCCTTTCACTTTTTTGATGTTTTCATTGGGATCTTACACTTTTATTCTGAACAGCAGGTAAGGCAAAGACTATTCAGTTTTGCAGATGAGAAAACAGAGAGAGAGAAAAAGAAAGAAAGGAAGAAAGAAAAAGGAAGGAAGGTAGGAAGGAAGGAAGGAAGGAAGAAAAAGAAAGAAAGAAAGAAAGGAAAAAAAGGAAAGAAAGAAAGAAAGAAAGAAAGAAAGAAAGAAAGAAAGAAAGAAAGAAAA